>NW_020799097.1:63508095-63542835 GCF_003259725.1 Athene cunicularia | reverse complement strand
GTTCAGCTTCACCGCGCCGCCCCCCCGCCCGCCGCTCCTGGGGGACCGTGCCGCGTGTTGCCGCCGGGGTGGGCGAGCCGGTACGGGTCGAGCTCTCTCTTGGGTGCGAGGTGAAGCTTTGCCGTGGAAATGATCTAAGGACGTGCAGATCAGTGCTGGCAGCACAGCGTGTGAGTGTCTTTGGAAACCTGTCTGCTGCCCAGTTACTGTTAGAGGCGTAACCCCTGACTGTCGCGCCTGTAATAAATGGTTACAGTCCTTTACGGTAAGCTGGCAGATACCAGCCGTTTTTTCAGGTGTTTGTGCATTGTGTCACGTAAGGGGAGAGCAGGGTGTGCGTCGAACAGGCCTATTCCACTCTGCTTTATCAATGTACCTGTCGAAAAAAGCAGAGAAACTGGGAATTTCACAGCCAGAATGGGGAGTGGAAGACCGGGGAGTCCAAACAAGGCATCGGAATCATGGCTTTGACTGCAGGGGCACCTTTCAACCGAGGAGCGGTGGCCTGCAGGCGAGAACTGTTTTATCTATGTTGGGCAGAGTTGTTGCAAGTAAATTATGAAAGAAATGTTCAATCTGGTTTACAGGTTTCACTTAAGACCAGAACAGCTCATTAAAACTGGAGTTTGCTGTCTAATAGCTCAGGTCAAAAGAGAACATGCATTTAATTTTTAAGAATACTGAGATCTGTATACTGTGTTGCATGTTATGCCCTTCGCACGCCCATGCGTTAGATAAATGCAGCAGTACTCTCCTGAGCTTTATCTACAAAGCAAGATCCATTTACCTAAAATGCGGTTTGCATTTGGTTGCAGAAATACCAATTACGTTCCCAGGTTCCTTGGATTCTGCAGCTGCATCCTGTAGATTCACTGGGACTTCCTGCAGTTTAGATTCATGCCCAGGTGGAGTGACTGAAATCAGTTGCCCCTGGGGATGAACCACACTGTACGGGACTTTGGAAAACTGCTTGGGTTTCCCTGTCACAAACTAGGAACAGTGAAAATGTTAATCTGCCTGCTGACTTGTCCCTTGGTTGTTTACATCTTGAGTATCTGTCCTGGTTTGAATTTGTCCAGCTGCCATACACCACTCAACTGCTTGTTATTATCCCACCTGCCTGGGGGCTGGGGAAAAGCATTGGAAGTCTAGAGGGAGACTCATAGATTGAGATAAAAATCAGTTTAAGTAATTGTAATAAAATAAAACAATAACAGTAATACAAAGTACAAACCGGTAGTGCACAAATGTCATTGCTCACCACCTGCTGACTGATACCCAGCCCATTCCTGGCATCGATCTCACAATCCTAATCCTGGAATCAAGAGAGAACCTTCCTTCCTGGCCACCCCTCCTTTATATACTAAGCATGACATTGCGTGATATGGAATATTTCACTGTGTGCTTCCTCACAGCTTCTTATCCACCTGCACACAGGCAGGATATGGGGAGTTTGGAGGGACCTTGGATTCTTGGCAACAACCATAACCATTGGTATATGATCAGCATTCTCATACCAAATCCCATACTGAATCCAAAACATAGCACTATTCTAGCTACTAAGAAGAAAACTTAACTCTGTCCCAGACAAAACCAGGACAGTATACAGTTTGTTAGACTTGGTGGCTGATTGCTAACCAGTAAACCTTGCAGGGAAACTCCTCTATTTTTCACATTTTAGCAGTAAGGTGGGTTGATATGTTAAATACTGTCTTTAGAGATCTGACTTCACCTCTTTTAAAGGCATGCTTTTATTGCTAATAGAATATGCTACTTTTACACTGCATTAAGAAATTTTAAGGTAAATACACAATACCAGTAAATCACTTGTAAAACAAACCTGCCATAATCCAGCCTTGTCTAGCAAAATATTTACCTTGGCATAAGACTACGGAACAGTGCTGTAGTGGTGTTGATGTGGCAAGCTGTCTAGAAGCAAAAAGCTCATTCTTATGCATGTGCACACAGCAAACCCTTAGATGAAACAATCAGAATATACTTCTGATTTAAGTTTTGGAAACACAGACATAGTTTTCTTGGTGATTTGCACTCAGGTTGGCCACAGTCTCTATGTCCATACCTTTCAGAGACTTTATCATTTAAGCAAAAACATTAGGTTTTTAATGATGAAGGGGATTCTCATAGATACTGCTGTGTATAACCGCTGGTTATATCTGTAATGATGACCTAACACTGTGGCCTTTGTTATTAAATTGATGCAAGCAGACATGCTGGTTTACAGTGGAAGGATGAAAGTAGAAGGGGAATTTTGAAGTATGTTTAATGACACTTTCCTTTGAAATGATGCAGTGATTTTTTTCTTACATCTTAGTAGGATGTTAGTATGCCAGTAGTAGTATAATACATATCTTAAGGCTGAGTGTGTAATGGGGAGATGCCCAGTCATGTTCATCTTCTGTTGTAGGACACAATTTTCCTTAGAAAAGCCAGACAACTGAACAGTGGTTGTCTGAATAGCAAAACACCTCATGTTTTCTACATCTGGGTGCTTAACGTGTCTGTGTTGATAGCTGGGCCCTTGTTGAAGGAAACTCTGAGTCTGCATTTAAGTATCCTGGAAGAGGAGGTCCCTGGTCAGGATTACTGTAGTAAATGATGATGTGGAGACAGTGATAGCAGTTTGGGTGCTTCTTGCACATGGAGAGCCAGATTTCCAAGGAGATGTGTGTACTTCATTTTGTGTCTGACTTTCTGGTGTGTGTGATAATTTTGGTGATCATGATTCTTTTATGGTTCAGACTACTGGTAGTCATAGCAGTTGGTGTTCCAGCTGCAAACAAGAACAAATTAGATGATAAAGTTCTGTATTTAGATATCATCTATTATAATGACTTCTCAGCTATAACAAAAGGGAAGAATAGTCATAAAATAGATAAAGCAATACTTAGTTTCTACTATTACAGTAGTTTTTTAAATGTGCTACTTACTGTGCTTTTTCTAAGGTGGTGATCTAGGTCTGCCTTTCCTCTCAGTAGAGCATACCACCTCACAGAGATTTTTATCATAAACAATGATTTTAAAATCTCCGTGGAACCACGTCAAACACATGAGCCCTGAGAAAATAAAAACCTGTTGTAAATAGAAGCTGTAAAAATTTACTAAATACTGTATGTAGTGTTTATTCTTGATTCCTGTGAAACCATTTAGGTTCATTTCACTTAAAAAGATGAATAGCTTTAAATTTTATGCCGGTTTTCATACTCCATTTCTAAATTAATATGGTTATTAATTAATTTTTGAATTTAAGATCTTTTGAGAACTTCTTCTCAATTGCTGTGACATGCACTAATTTAAGCTTGGTTTTAATAAATTTAAGAAAATGTCATTAAGTATGGGAGTGGCATTACAAGGGAAGTGTATGTCCTGTGTTTCTTTTGGAGTGATAAATGAAAGCAGGCGAAGGCAAGCACATGCAAACTTTTCCACATAGGTGGCTGCTGCCACTTAGAAGCAGGCCGAGCAGGTAGCAGGAACAAGTTTCTTCAGCATCTTACTGCTTGGTGTTTGCTGGTCTGTCGAGCTCCCCGCCAAAGCCTGCCTACAGGCAGTCTCTCCTCCGGCAGTCTGACAAGAGCAGGAACTGGGCTGTTAATCTTTAGGCCTGCCAGAAGTGTGCAGTAGAGGTGGATGCATGGTAACCCGGGTCTGCTGCCCTGAAGGGAGAGGTGTCAGTGGGAGAGCCCTTCTCTGACAGTCATTTCCCATTTCTCCCCGTGACACAGCTTGGTGCTCTTGCAGCCTGTGCTGAGCGCTGACCTCTTCTTGCTCAAATTCTGTCCTGCAGTTCTGGGCAGTGCTTCTAGCTCCCTTCTAGCCCCCAGATGGCTGCATTCTGCCTTAATACAGGCCAATTTTGTTAATTTGGAACAGATTAAAGTGAGGCTCTAAGTGACTAAAGAGTATCATTCTAGAAGGAAATGCAGCTTTCAGAAACGGACTGAATTCTTTTCATGTGCTATTTTTCACCCTTAGCACAGACTTACTGCTTTCTGAATCCATTCTGAATCCATTTTCCAGGGTATTGGCTGCCTTTTTGCCACCTTTTTTTCCTTTTTTTTTTTTTTGTTGTTGTGTATTGCTGCAGAGGTCCTGCAGAAGCATTCTTGGGTAGTGCATATTTATCTGATATTTTTTCCCTTGTCTTCTCTTTCAGTGGTGGTGAAGGCTAAGGAGAATCACTCCTTTACGTTTGTGAAGTCATTAAAGCTGCTGCCCTTTCTGGGTGCAGTTAAAGTGAATATGAGCTCAGATGGAGCACAGGAAGGCACACCGTTTTCCCAGTCAGAGGCCCAGAAGGGACTGATTTGTTAGCATTGTGTGTCTTTAACAGGCTAAATGGCGAGTTACGCACTTGGTATGAATCTACAGTGAAGTTTAAACTGTTGTCCCTCTTCGCCTATTAAAATGGCTTAAAACTGTTTTCCTCTGATGTATCACTTTGGAATTATAAGGATTCATTTGTTTTTCATGGAAATCCAAAAAAGGAGCAGACTTTCAAAAGATCTTTTTACTTGTTTTTTCAGTTTGTCTTTAAGCTTTCAGTTTGTGCTTTCAGTCTGGATTTCGGTGCCTGAATGGTGTTTAATTGGCACGTACAACTTGAATGAACTCTGTGGTTCTTTAAGTAGCTGTTGTCTCAGATAGCTGGACCACAGAGTCTGCATTTGTGGACTCATCAGGCACTGTTCTGTTACATGCATTATTGTATTTCCAGTTAAATTGCACTTCTGAGAACAGTGGTGACATATGCCTCTGTATACAGTAATGTCTTGTGGCCTCTGCCAGAATAAGAGAAGGAACTTCGGTGTTGCACAAGATATAAACATCAGTTTAAAGATTGTCTCATTTTTACGTCTCTGAAATGTCCCGTTTTCCAGTTCATTGATTCAATTTTTGCTGTTGGGCAACACATTGCTGAGGCTCAATGTAGAGGTAGGACACCTATATATATAAAAAAAAAACCCTAAGTCCTTCTGTATATGCTTTAAAAATAGATTTTATTGGATATACGGCTGCTTCAAACTTGTATTTCATGAGAACTTTTCATAGGTAGTATTGTTCAGGAGCGTTTATGTAGTGAATAAGATAGTCTAGTTTCAAGTTAGTGTGGAAATCTCTCTTGGTTTGCACATGTCTAACCCTGCTGAGATTTGTGAAAGATCTACAGTGTGGTGATTTTGACTTGGGGAAGTGAATGTACAAAACAAGACAAGTTAGTCTTGTAGATCCAGGCAAGTGTTTTTTGGTTTGATGGATGCTTTTGAAGCAGAACTACATCATAGATTTTGTACAACTAGTGGATTAGTTCTATGAGCGATCTTCTTTAGTCTTAGGAGATGCAGCTAGGTACACTTGTTGCTGTTACTTTGAAAAAAAAAAAAATTAAAAAACCCCTCATTTCTTAGCAGCCTGAAACCAAGCAGCAGATATTTGCAGTAGAACAAGTATCTTTTAGTGGCATTTGGTTTTTAATTTCCTCCCACATATGTTTCCTTCCTGTCCGCTATGCAGGTTTGCTGAAGACAAAAGTCTCCAAAACTCAAATACATTAGTTAAGATAATTGCACATTGAAAAGATATTTGATTATATATATACACACACCCCACAGTGGTCACACCTGCTGAGGTCCTTGCCACCAATATGGCAGCAATAGTTAGTCTGGATTGTTTGTATATGAACAAATAAATATTCACATTTCTCTCTGAGTTATGTGTGTTGATTATAAACTGATGCAGATGTGAGCTTGCTGGGGTAAACTGTGCAGTTGCATTCCCACGTCTGTTCTCTATTAAATGCTCAGCTTCTAGGTCACCTGTGATCATGCTTGTGTTTGCTGTTATCACTACTTTACTCCTGCCTTTGCTTTCCAACATTCCAGTTCTTTATCCTCAAAATCCAGGCATGTTTAGTTTCTTTTGGTACTCTTAAAGAAATGTAAATCTGACCGGCCTGTTAAAGGATTTTACTAGACTGTGGGTATCTCTAGGCTTGCTATATTAACAACTCAGAGTTGGGCCATCACTTCAGTGAGTGGCAACAGCTCACAAAAAGTACCCTCTCTATATATGATATAACATACAATACAAAGAGTCTTTGGTGATTTTCCAGGAATTTGGTGCTCTCAATTCATCATCAATTTCAAAAGTCCATTGTATTCCACAGTTCTGGCTGGTTCTTATCATTCCGTTCTAATTTCTCTTTGGACACCACTGTTCACCAATGCAGTCTTCGATCATCATGGTTACTTATCTTCTGAACAATCTTTATCATAATTCACTTTTAGACTTCTGAGAAAAGACTCAAAATGTTCTATTTAACATATACTTAATCTATGTCTAGCTTTTCTAAGTTGCTTAAACTGTCAGTATTGTTCCTAGAGCACCTGTGCTCTATTGCAAACAGTATCTGTTTATTAATTATTCCTGCTAGTAATAATATCCTAAGAGAAAACAGTTTTCTAAAGCTTGTTCCTTTTACAGATTCCCTCCTTTTGTTTTTCCATTGCACTCCTGTGATCCTTATTTATAATTCTACATCTATCTTCTGCATTAAAAAAGAACAACAACCAATGTAACATTGAAACAAAACAATCACAGAGACTATTATGACATAATCGTTAAAAATAATAACAATTAATTTAAATAAAATTTCAGCTGGGGAAACTTCAATTGGCTATCTTGGGTTATTCTTTATATCCCGTAACACTAAATTTAAAGCATCGGGCCACTTTAGGCTAGTCTGTTTACAAACCTTAAGTAATTTTTCTTTTTAAGGTTCTGTTCATTCGTTCTACTTGGCTGGATGATTCGGGGTGATGGGGAGTATGAAATTGACTAAAAATTAAATTTGAATTAAAACATCAGCTGTGAAATGACCCCCATGATCAGAATCAATGGCTTCAGGAACTCTCTATTGAGGAATTACTTCTTTCAGTAAAATATTTCACTACTGCTTTTGAATCATTTTTCCTAGTAGGAAAAGCTTTTACTCATCCTGTTAGTCAATCTGTTAGCACTAGCATGTAAGAGTACTCCATTGGTTTTGGCATTTCAGCATAATCAATTTGGAGCTTTTGAAAAAGGAAAGGTGGCTGGAGGTCTTTTTCCACTGGGTGCCTTAATTTGTACAGAAGCATGCTGTTTACAAAGTTTACATCTTTCACAGATTATTTTGGTTGCTGCATAAATTCACGGGGCAGCCCAGAGTCTTTAAGCTCTCTGCCCCCCCATGAGTATTTTCGTGATGCCATCACATGATTAGTAATAAATACCTATTTGGAAGAAGAGGCTTGTTATTAAGCATCTGTTGTTCTCCATGTGGCTGGGCTTCAATCTGGATCCACTACTCCTTTTCTTTATCAGGGAGGTCTTCATATAACATTTATATCCAGAAGTTTGGATATCGCCTCATGTTGTGATAATGACATGATAGACACAACCTGTCATGCTGCGGCTCTAGCTGCTTGGACAGCTGAAGAATTTCCATTAGATATCATAACTTGCCTCTGAGTATGTGCTTTTATATAGATGACAGAAATCTCAGAGGGTAATTGTATCACCTCTACTAAGTCCTTGATCTACTTTCTATGAGCCATGGTCTTCCTTGCTGATGTTAAGAAACCCCGTTCTTTCCATAAAGTCCCAGTTGCATGGCAGATAACCAAAAACATATTTAAAGTCTATATTTTGCAGCTTCTGTAGGAGCAATTATTTCTGCTCCCTGTGCACCTAAAAGTGCAGGAAAAGGTCCCACCAATAGTACCTGCATTTCCGTAGTTACTGCAAAACCAGTACATCTTCGACTTTCTTCGTAATAGGAGGAGCCATCTGTGAAGAGGTTCAAATCAGGGTTATCTAAAGGTTGATCCTTCAAATCATCTCACAGTGTGCTGGCTTCACTTAATAATTAAACACAGTTATGGTTATATTTTTCTCCATTGGATGGTAAAGGCATTAGGGCAGCACGGTTCAAAGTATTGCACCTTTCCAATTTCAAAGTATTAGCCAATAGTAGAATTACCTCATATCTATGTACTCTTTGAGGAGATAAAGTTTTCTCCCATCTTGTTTTAAAAATATTTCTACTTCATGGGCTACACAGACAGTTAGTGTTTGTCCTAGGACAATTGTCTGTTTTGTTTTTTTTTTCCTGCCATTCCAGCTGCTGTTGTTACTACTCTAATACAAAAAGGAGTTTCTTTAGTCACTGGGTCTAATATAGACGAAAAATAGGTAACAGGTCATAAAGTTTGTACTAACACCCCTCTCCAGTTCCTTTATTTTCATCACAATACAATTTAAAAGGTTTTGAGTAATCAGGAAGTCATGGCTTTACTATGAATCCAAGATATTTCACTTCCTGTTTGCAAAATTGTAATTTGGACAGAGATGCAGTGTTCCTTTTTAACAAGTTGGATACATAGATATTCAGTATCTCTAGTACAATCATCCTTACTTTTACTTGCTAATAACAAGTCATCAACATATTGTATCAAAACAGACTTATCTGAAAAAAACAGGTCTTGTAAATAATTTTTTTAAAATTAGAGAAAATATTGTTGGAGATCTAGTAAATCCTTGCGGTAACCTAGTCCCAAGTTAACTGCTTACTTTGCCTTGTGAAGGTGAAGATTGATTTGCTTTCTTCTGCAACTGGAATGCTAAAGAAAGCTCCTGTAAGATCAGGCATCGTGAAATACTGTGCCCAGACTGGAATCTGTTAAAATCCGACTAGGATGTGGTACCACAGGATGTGAAGCAATTACATGTTCATTTACAGCTTGTAAATCCTGAACAAATCTGTATTCAGGATCTCCATGTTTATCTACCCTATGTTCACTGACTGGTAAAATATGAGTATTATAAGGAGTAGGACACCCCTTCAAAATTTCTTTTTCTAAAAAATGTACAATTTGTTTTTCTATACTGGGAATGGCCTCATTTATAATTGGATACTGCCAAATTGAAGGAGTCCCTCCTTTTGTTTTTATCACAATTGGCTCAGCTGATTTTAACAATCCCACTTCATGTCCCAGTGTACTTCAAAGTTCTCTAGGAATTGCAGCCAATTAAAATCGTATATCATTCAAATCATTTTCATTTTGACATCCCAATTCACTTATTTCTGAGCCCATTAAAATCAATTGAATCTCTGTTGGAGCCAAGGAGATAAATATACCAAATTCCTGCAAAAGGTCTTGTCAAAGGGGTAGTTAAATATTTTATCTCTTCCTCTACTACTCCCCATACTATCATTCGAAATGTGGGGAACTTCAAAATTCAGTACAGGCCCAAAAGGCAAGTAGGGGAACTGGGAGAGATCACAAATTTACCCCAAACAAATTTCTTATCCAAAATTGTACCGTTTACCTTCGCAGAAATCTGACCATGCTCATCTACCTTGATTCAGATGGGTCCCATTGTTCTTTCAATTCCCAGAGAAAAGGAGTATCATTTTCTTTACTGTGAGTGAGGTCGAGGAGGTCTGGCGGGTGGAGATCCTCCTTGTGCAGACATGGGTCTAAGCAGACACTCTCTCTGCATGTGTCCCAAATTTCCACAGTAGAAGCACTCTAAAGAATTGTTGAGAGATAAGAGGAATTCTGCCTCATGCATCCCTTCCGCTGATTCTACCTCGGGGAAATCCCCGACCTCTCCATCTTGGGTTATAGGTTTGGGTAACTGCTACAGCCAACAACCCAATTTCTCTTTCTTTATCTTTTTGCTCTAGCTTTTTCTCAAGTTTTAACCTTTCTTCTTGCTGCTTTTGCTTTCATCTCTCCCATCAAAAACAAAAGCAGCAATGCTCAAGATTTTAGTTAATGTTTTACCTTGTCAGCCTGGCATGAGTTTCTACAAAAACCCTAATAGCTAGTGGCTCTTGGAAATTGTCACTGGTCATACCCCCATAATTAAAGTAGCCTTCAGTTGGCCCTAATAATCATTTGGGAGCTTGTCTGATTTTTTTGTCTCCATTCCAAAACTTTTGTCTAGTTACTCTCTTACCTTTTTTGGAAAATCTTTTCCCTTTCCTCTGCTTGAAATAGTTCTCGTTATAAAGTTTTCATATAATTCCATTTAGGGGTGTAATCAGACTATTCCCAATAACAATTGAGCACATTTTTCAGCATCAGCTCATAAGCGAGGCATTTTTGCCTGCCAAGCTACTAAATCACCTTTCTTCCAAGGTTCATCACTGCTGTTACTGGAGAGACGTCAGTGCCTGCAATAGGGCCCGCTCTAGGGTTTGGGATGTAATCCAAATGCATTGGATTACATGTACCTGTGCATTACAATGCACCTGTGCTCTATTGCAAACAATATCTATTAATTACAAACTATCTATTTATTAATTATTCCTGCTATTAATAATATCCTAAGAGAAAACAGTTTTCTAAAGCTTGTTCCTTTTACAGGCCTACCTTTGCCATTTATTCCTTTGTTCTATGCACATAGAGCCGCTGTCTGAAGTTCCTCTTATGTTGTTCCACATTGCACATACACAATTCAGTTTCTGTATTCCTGTGAAAAAAATGTTCTTGCTATTGTCTCAGCCCTTCTGTCAGCCAGTATTGCTGACTTACAACTCAAGGTGGACAGAGCTAACTGTGGATGGAAATCACTACGTTTGAACTGGAGGCAAACTAGAATTTGGGTGTCCCGTATTGTGCATCACAACATGATTTGCTGATCAATTTTCTTCTCACTTTTTCCACACTTAGGTTCTCACTGTTTGAATTTGCACTTTGAGTAGTGCTGAATTTATGTTTATTATAAATTAGGAGGAGTTTTATGTTTAAAGGTTACCATTGTGGCACTAGTCACTATCATTTTCCTCCAGTTGTGCCTGATGAACAATGTAGGATGGGGTGTAACATATTTAAAAAATTAATGGTTCATTATAGGTTAAGTAAAAGTGTTCACATAAAGTATTATGGCATTTTAACTGGCAATATGCAGAAATAGCATTTATGAAGATTAGACTTTAGCACATTGCAAATCTGCAATGTTCTCTATGGTCTGTAGTCTTGATACTGGAATGAAATGAGGTTGATGTGTCCCAAGGCCCTGTCTCTTCACTGGCTGGAGGAGAAACCATTAGAAGTCAGATAGACAGTCTGAGAAAAGGGGCTGTGGGCTGGAAAATGAAGACCATTTGATTGGTTGGAGAGGGACATGCAGGAGAGGTAGCAAACCTGAAAAAAGGGACTAGAATTACCTGACCAAGGCATTAAAAATACTTTCCATGGGTGATCGCAAGCTGATCCATTCTCTGTGCTTGGTATTAGTGTCTTTGGTCTGAACTGTTGCACTGCTGAGCACTCACTTCTGCATCTTAAGATGCTGTCACTTGTGCTAAGTTTCTGTGACATTGCTAAATGACCTAAAGAATAAGGTCCTAGGTCACTCAGATTGGTTAGGCAAGGTTTGCAGGTGGAGATAGTCTTCCATGAAATTAACCAGTGTAATTAAGGAAAGGAAATGAGCTTTCAGGCTATCTTTGGCTTTTAAGTAGAACCAGCAAAACTCAAAAATAAATACATAAGACCACTTGAGAGACAAGATGGTGGTGCCTGTAAGGAATAAGGGAAGTGGTAGAAAGAGTAATAAGGTGTCATCCGTTAGAAAAAGGGGCATAATTCTTGCCCTGTGAAATACGGAAAAGTTAATGAGATGAGGTGTGCTATAAATCTGTTTCTATACTGGGTTTTGTTTGTAAGTAGAGTTTTAGCTTCTCAGCTCATGCTGAAACATGTCCTTTAGGTCTGTCGAGGATATGGAGTGAAAGATCAGAGAGGAAGCTAGTGCTTAAATTGATCACTGAAAGCAAACTTGTTAAAAGTGAGGATGAAAAGGATGAGCTGGTGGTATGTGTAAACTTGTTTCTGTAGGACCTCAAGGCCAATCTGTAGTGCCATTGGAGATCTTGACATATTGGTGGTGATGTTGCTGGTGGCTGGTAAGGTGGTTTATGTGGTGGTATAGTTTGTGAAGAAAATTGTCTTTTCTTGAGGAAATCTTGTTTTCTGCTAGTTCCTTTATAGTCTTTTTCTGCTAGTTTCTTTATAGTCTTAGAGCTGTAGCATGTTAAAAATCACCTCTGTATGAAAGAGTGGAGAATTAGGTTGAGTAGTCTTTCATGGAGCTGTAGAGGAGCGACTTGGTAGATTCCTTTTAGCTCTATTTGGTCACTCAGCATTCATAAGTACTTCAGAGTTTTAAGTTACTGTACCACTCCTTTCCCAGTTTATGCTTGTGGCCAGTGTTACTCCATCCCAGGTGCAGAATCTGGCATTTGGGCTTGTTAAATCCCTGTTTATCATTGCCCAGTGCTCGAATCTATATAGATCCCTTTACGAGGCATCTCATGCTTTGAGAGAGTCAACAATACCTCCCAGTTTAGTCTCATTGGCAAAGTTGCTAATGGTGCATCCAGATCATCGGTAAAATATTGAACAAAAGAGGCCCTAGAATTGAGTCCTGAGGAACACCACTGGTGACTGGTCGCAACCCAGATGCAGCCCCATTCACTTCAGCCCTTTGAGCCCTGCTGTTCAGCCACTTCTTCACCTAGAGCACTGGTACCTGCTGATCTCACAGCTGGACATTTTGTCCAGAAGAATGCTGTGAGGAACAGTATGAAAAGCCTTACTAAAATCCAGAAAAACTACATCCACTGCCTTCCCTTCATCCACTAGGTTGGTGACCTTATTGTGGAAGGATATTAAATTAGTTAAACAGGACTTCTCTTCGTGAACCTGTGTTGGCTATGCCTGGTGATTGCATTGTTCTTTAAATGTCTTTCAGTAGCACCTCGTATGATCTTCTCCCTAATTTTTCCAGATATTGAGGTTAGACTAACAGGTCTGTAGTTTCCTGGGTCTTCCCTCACACCCTTGTAAATTAGCGTAGTGCTGGCTAGCTTCCAGTCAGCCAGGACCTCCCCAGACCTCTGGTTTGTGATTGAGAGGAGTCCTACTGTAACATCTGCTGGTTCCTTCAGTGCTCTGGGGTGAATCCCTTCAAGTTGCGTGGACTTATTATGAACGTTCAGCTGATACAGCTGGCCCCTTATGATTTCAATGTCCACAAATGGTAAATCACTGTTCCTTCACTTCGGGTCCTCTGACTCAGAGGACCAGGCATCCCAAGATCTATCAGTATTGTTAAAGCCTGAGGAAAAAAAAAAATAAAAAAAATGAATGCCTCTGCTTTTTCTTCATCCCTATTAGTCAGGTGACCATCTTCGACAAGTATTGGTCCAAGGTTTCCCTTAGACTTATTATTAACATACTTTGAGAAGCCTTTCTTGTTATTTGAAACAACACTGGCCACTTTAAACAGTAGGTTCAGATTTGGCCTTTTCTGTCTTCTCCCTGCAAACTGTCACTTTCTAATCTTCCTGCAAAGCCTGACCTTGCTTCCAGAGATCATACAATTTCTTCTTCCTCCTGAGCTCCACAAAGAGTTCCCTGTTCAGCCAAGCTGGTCTGCCCTGCTTGCTTGACTTATAACACCACGGGATTGCCCGCTCCTGTGCTTCTAAAAGGTGCTTCTTAAAAATTGACCAGCACTCATGGACCCTTAGGACCTCAAAAGCAGGTTGCCAGATGACACTGCTACGTAGCTTCCTGAGTAGCTTAGTTTGCTGTTTTGAATCCCAGGGTAGCAACTGTCTGTGTACAAAATAAAACAAAAATGTGGAGATGGGAGGAAGAATGAGGGGAGGAGAATGCAAAGTGCTATGTAATTGCATAACTAAAAGTCATGTAGCTGCTTCTGGCAGTTCAAGTATATTCTGGGATTTCACTTTTCATTCCTTTGTTAAGCATAGTTTTATTTGTATTTGTACACAAAAGTAAAATTTTGCAAGACATACACTGCCTTAAAATTAAATATTTGGGCAACATTTATGTACTTTGATACCTCTTGTGTCAATTTGTCACCTTTTTTTTCTTGTGGTTGAGGTGATTGTGTTCCTTTTTTCCGATAACTGAAATACCACTTTTGTATATATTAAAACATAACTAAACCACAGCATCATTTGCAGAGTGATGTATGTTACATGTATCAAATCTTCGTGGTTAATAGCATATCTCAGCCTCTGTGTGTTACTTTCTGTAGAGTGTTATCTTTGTGGTCTTGTTAGCAAGATGTGAAAACTGCTTACTTTCTCTCAATATATCACAGAGTGAAGTTGGAGCACTTGTTTTGTGAACAGACAGCAGTCTAGAGCAGGTCAAATATGAGTTATCTGTCAACATTTCACAAAAGCTATATTAAGACAACATTAAGGATGCCAAACCAGACATTGAGAAGCTAAGAATTAACAGTTAAAGTCTGTTGAGTGACCTTAATTTTTTCTTCTGAATGCCATGTGCCAACCTTGAGTAGTAACAGGATCATGTAATTTTCCTTCCCCTGCAGCTGCTCCCCTGATATCTCTGTCACTGTCGATGCTTGAGACAGAAGCTTGCTGTATGAGGAAACTATCAATGCTGCTTTTTAGTTTCCTTACTACATTAATTTGATGTTGTTTACTAAATATACTTCAAATGCTTTCCTGTATATGGAACTACATTACAGCTTCAGTGTTCAGATTCCTTACAAACATTGGTTTATTATCACCACAGCTTTTTAAAAATGCTCTCAAGTGGTAAAAATGGCATTGTTGGAAATTCATGTTGAATCCAGGCTTTCCCCAGCAGGCCTGGTGTCTTTTGGCAAGGCTGAGTCAGGAGACAGTAGGATTCAGTAGGACTCCCGTGGAGCACAGACCATGATACAGCAGCTTTGGTGTCCTCTCCCCCCCTGCCACTCCCCTCAGCCCAGTTCAGTTTCTGGAGAGCAATAGAAATTTACATGAGCTGGGCTAATCTCTATCTTCACTAAATTCATGCTATCTGTCTTGCTGCTGTATCTGTGTAATACCAACATGGGTATAATCATCACAGCTTATGAAACCTGATATGGTCTATCTGATGTACTCTCTTTCAATGGGCAGGGGTTATCTGAGATTCTGGGTTGTAAACAGGAAGAAAGCTGTCTCTGTAGGACAGAAGAATAATTATCTTACAGGGCTCATATGTGTTCATACTGGTGATACACACACACACACACACACACACACACCCCATTTGGGGGGAAGTATTTGCAATTTTTATGTCTAATTTTTCCAGTCATTTCTAGCATCTTTCCTTTTCCAAATAATTTAGAAATATATTGAGCTGTTCTTATGTTTGACTAGATCTGTTTATCGAAGTGCAATTGTTCTGTTTCTTCTAGTGCCTTCACCAATGCAGATCGTAGTAACATCTGAAAATTTCAAAACTGTATTGCATTGGCAGTACCCACATATGTCTGAAACTCCTCATTTTATTGTGGAAATCAAACCTTACACGTAAGTTCTCACTCCTTTGTCATTTCATGTACCTGATAGTCTCTAGAAGCATATAAAAGCAATCAGTCCAGGGTAAATTCTTTTGGTTTTATGTGGTGAAGTAATGTAGGGTGAAGGTTGCCTAAGTGTAAATTAAGGCAAAATCTGTCAAATAACAGAATGGTTGAGGTTGGCAGGGACGACCTCTGGAGGTCATCTGCCAACCCCTCTGCTCAAGCAGGATCACCTAGAGCAGGTTGCCCAGGCCCATGTCCAGATGGCTTTTGAATATCTCCAGGGATGGAGACTCCACAGCCACCCTGGGCAACCTGTGCCAGTGCTCAGTCACCCTCACAGATGTTTTGTTATAAGCAGTGTATCGTACAATATCATGCAGTTGTATTAATTGTATTAATACTTTATATTATTTTTTATTAATTATTACCTATCTGTTTTACAGTTTAGGTTACTACAAGATCGTCTCTACCTGTGTGAATATTTCAGCTCATTTTTGTGATCTCTCAAGGGAAATAAGTGACCCTTTTACCTCTCACTGGCTTAGAGTTAAAGCTGTTGTTGGGTCACAACAGTCTGAGTATGTTGAGACAAATGAGTTTATTCTGCAAAAGCATGGTAAGTTCCATCCTAAACTAAACCTTATAATTTTTTTCCCCAAATTAAAAAAGTTAGTAATTATTCTTTTTGCTGTATTACTGTGTCTCATTTGGGAATATCATAAAGTTAGGAGTCCAGGATGAAATGAAGCATGATGACTGTTCCATAGGAACTTCTCTAGATATGCCTCTGTAGTGACTTGCTAGCCCTGTCACTGTGGTATCTGAATATTTTTTTCAAAACTTCTAAAGGCAAGAAAGCGATGCTGGTGGTGCACTCTGCATCCTTCCCGTGTCCTTGCCTGGTGTCCCAGATGCCACTTTAGGGTAGGAAACTGATGCTGGAAGCTGTGAACTTTTAGGCATCACTGAAGTAGTATTCAGGTAGTTGGTGATGCCTTGCTGGACGCTATAATCTCATGTACTGACAGCTTTGGCTGTCTAGATAGTATCTAGAAGCTATGGGAGTCCACTGTAGCTGGGTAACTTAACAGTTACTCATTTTTCATGTAAATCCTTTGGGCTGCTTCAGAAGAAATTACAGTTTTTCAGATCAGTATTGTAAAATCAAATTGTGTGTCTGGACTCCAGGCCAGCCTGCCCAAAACAGTGGGGCAGGCCCCAGCATTACATGGACAGTGAAAAGCAGCTAGAACAGTGAGAAAAGACTTGAGAGACTTCCTCTTGTACTTGCTCCATTCTCAATGTATAGTTTTCAGGCAGGACATTTTCCCTGACTTGGGCTGTGCTTTAGATAGAGCTAGATTTCTGCATTGCTGGAGCTGAATAAGTGAAGTCCCTCCTTGTTTTCTGCTACGAGTCCCTCCCCACCCAGTACTCCCATGATTTGGAATCAGTGGCTGGTTTCTAGGCAAAGGGACAGAAGTCATGGTAATAATGCTCAGTTTGGCAGTTTGCAGAAAATTGGAAGCCATGTATGGAGGAGAGAAAAAATCATTTTCCCATTGAACAAGAAACTCATATGTTCAGACAGATCATTGGACACCAAAAATTCACATAGGCCATTGCCGTGGGAAATCAGGCTTCCTAAGTACTATTGCTCAAGATGAGATTTGTTTAGATTTTCAGATAGCCTTTGTTTCAGTACAGTATTGTTTTAGCTGAGTGTGATTTATGATGGGATCTAGTCAGTAGTATTTTGTGTTCTGTTCTGATTCACATCTAGATGTTTATTTTGTTAGTTTCTTCTGTTGTCAGTAAGCTGAATTTTTATGGTCTTACATGTATAGGAAAGTTCAGTTGCTTAACAGTGAAATTCTGCAGAAACAATCTGTGTTTCCATTTTAGAAGCAGATTCATGAATGTATCCGAAAGCCTCCATTACTTCTAAGTGTCACAGCTGTGTGATATTACCAGCATTGAAATAATAATGTAATTCTTCTCATCTGATGAATTTTGAAAAGATAAGTATAAATAGTATATTTTATATTAAAAGCTTTGACCTGATAGCAAAGGTGCAATCTGTTGCAGGAAAAATAGGACCACCAAAACTGAACCTCTCAAGGCATGGTGATGAAATCACAGTTGATATTTATCATCCTCCATTTCCATCTGTGGAGTCCCCTCCTTGGATCAGAAATGTTTATTCAGAGCTCGTGTACACGGTGATGTTTTGGGATCATAAAAATCCGGTAAGTCCCAGAATGAAAACTTCAAATTAAAAATACTTGTTTACCTTAAGCTCATAAACAAGGGGTTTACTCCTATTACGCAGAGCCAAGAGATACCAAGAAAACAGTTGAACATAGCATAGGACTACCTGAAGCACTAAAATATCAAGTGCATCACAGTGAGATACATGACTGGAAGGTCTGGATTTTAGTTGTCCAACTGGATGTCTTATAACAGAAATGAGATTGTTCATTATTTGTACACAAGCTAGTTACTTGATCCCATGCTGTTGTTTCTATGTACATGCTATAACATTGGTAACTTTACTTGTGCCCCTTTCAGTTCTCTAGATAGACCTTTCATCTAATAAGATTACCTTTCAAGATACTGATACCATTTTATTTAGCAGTCATGGAAGGTGAACCTGAGGAAAATGATAGTAGGTGTGTTTATTTACAGTTACTTTTTCATATGCATCCAGGTATAAGTTTTATAAGTGAATTAAAAATGCACATTGAGACTATGAGCAGTATTTTAGCTGAAAGCACCGTGGTATAACAGCTGAAGTTCAGACAGCTTTTGCAAGTCATGTAGATGGTGTAGGAACCACATCTAGTAGTGTTTTAACATTTTTTGAAGTGTTCGAAGGTACTGTAATATTTCTGTTATTGTATTGAGTCAAATGATACAATGTTACTTCTGGGTTGTTTTCAGAGTAAAGAAGAGCTCCCTGAAGACAACTGCACCATGTATAAATGCAGCCTCAACATCCGAGTTCCTGCGGAAGGTTCCACTTACTGTGTTTCAGCAAAGGGAAGTTTGTATGGTGAACTGATAGTTTTTGCCCCATCAGAAGAAACCTGCATTCATATTCCTCTCAAGCAGACATTGGGTAAGAGGATTCTAAAACTTTAGTGAGAACATACTGAGTCTGACCAAAGATCTGATCTAGCTAAGTATCTGAGCTCTGATACAGCCATGAGATTACTTAGATGCCTATCAGAGAATATGAGAAAAGGGAAAGCATGGTCATTCTTTTCCAAATGCAGTTGCCTAGTTTTAAAGACCCTTAAAGATCATATATTATTTACAAGTAACCTTGATTATTTTTGGGGTGCTTTTCCTGCTTCATTGGTATTACAAAACCTGTTTCCATTGCACCTGATCATTGGTGTAAATAACAAATGACAGGTGGATCATTCACAAAGTTATATGGTTTTCAGAATCATTTTCTCTCTCTCCTAACAAATGGCTTTTTGCTCAGTCTCATTACTGAGGAAAATGCATATAGACTTTCTTGAGTTTGAAGTAACTATAAACTTGTCATAAAATTTAGGTATTAATGTCTTTTTCTTTATTAAAGAGAACAGAGGCAGCTAGTGACCCAACTTTATATCTCTGATAATCTCTTACAAAATTTTTAGTGTTACTTCATTATGTCTCAAAACTTCACTGGAAAAAAGAGATAAAATTGATAGAAGCAGTTGTACTGTTTCTTTTATGCACAAGAAACAGCAGTATAATTGAGGGGGAGAACATTAAGGAGAATCAGAGTAGTGGAATCTTGCTAGTAATAATTAAAACTTCAATGTTTTGGAAGATTTCACATTTTATTTTTATTATACATAGACTATATATAATTATTATGACAGCTAATATGCTGTCACATGGAAATGTATGAATCTGTTCATCCCTGTCAGCTCTAAGAAACAAAAAATTAGCTATAAAATTCCTTTACCTATATAAAAACATGATTCTGTTTATATAAATCGAAAACCTTCTGTCATTTTAATTTTTACTTACTGGATATAATGCTTCATATATTTAAGGTTTTTTGAGTGAAAAATGGTGGTAATTTGACAAATTCACATGTTACAGCCAAGCATTCTGAGCTGTAAGGAGGTGATTGGTGACAGCCAAAATGGCTTCACTAAGGGCAAATCATGCCTGGCAAATTTGGTGACTTTCTACAATGCAGTTACAGCATTGGTGGATAAGGGAAGAGCAACTACGTCATCTACCTGGACTTGTGCAAAGCATGTGACACTGTCCCACATGACCAACATCCTTGTCTAAATTGGAGAGACATGGATTTGACAGATGGACCGTTCAGTAGATAAGGAATTGGCTGGGTGGTCGCACACAAAATCGATGCGGTCAGCAGCTCAATGTCTAAGTGGAGAGCAGTGACAAGTGACGTTCCTCAGGGGCCAATCTCGGGACCAGCACTGTTTAACATCTTTGTTGGTGACATAGACAGTGGGACTGAGTGCATCCTCAGTGAGTTTGCCAACATCACCAAGGTGTGTGCTGTGGTCGACATGCTGGAGGGATGTGCCATACAGAGGGACCTGGACAGGCTAGAGAGGTGGGCCTGTGCGAACCTCATGAAGTTCAACAAGGCCAAGTGCAGGGTCCTGCACATGGGTCAGGGCAATGCCAAGCACAAATACAGGCTGGGTGATGAGTGGATTGAGAGCAGCCCTGAGGAGAAGAACTTGAGGTGTTGGTTGACAAGAAGCTTAACATGACCCAACGATGTGTGTTTGTAGCCCAGAAAGCCAACCACATCCTGGGCTACATCAAAAGAAGTGTGACCAGCAAATCAAGGGAGGTGATTCTTCCCCTCTACTCCTGCTTTTGTGAGACCCCTCCCCAGAATATAGCTCTAGGGACTCCGGTATAAGGAGACATGGAACTGTTGGAGTGAGTCCAGAGGAGGGCCACAAAGATGATCAGTGGGCTGGAGCACCTCCCCTGTGAGGACAGGCTGAGAGACTTGGGGTTCAGTCTGGAGAAGAAAAGGCTCTGGGGAAACCTTATAGCGGCCGTCCAGTACCTGAAGGGAACCTACCGGAAATCTGGGGAAGGACTTTTTACAAGTGCATTTAGGGGTAGGACAAGGGGTAATGGCTTTAAACTGGAAGAAGGTAGATTTAGATTGGATATAAGGAAGAAATTCTTCACTGTGAGGGTGGTGAGACACCAGAGAAGCTGTGACTGCCCCCTCCCTGTCAGTGTTCCAGGCCAGGTTATTCGGGGCTTTGAGCAACCTGGTCTAGTGGAAGGTGTCCCTGCCCATGGCAATGGGGTTAGAACTAGTTCATCTTTGAGGTCCCTTCCAACCCAAACCATTCTGTGTTTCTATGATTCTGTTACAGTTTCTGAAGTTATTCTAAATGATACAGTAGTTGTTTATTTATCCAAACTCCCTAACAGATCTTGCTTTAACTTCTTAGGCACAGAATATATCGTAATTCCATGTGGTGTTATTCTGAGCCTGTGTCTAATTTTGGCGGTATGTTGTGGCTGCAAGAAACTAAGGGAGAAGAACATAAAACTGCCTAAGTCTTTGGTAAGTTCAGACTTCTTATCTGTATCAGATTTTTAATATCCGACTAGGTAACTTTTGTAACATCTTTATGTCTGGTTTGTTGTTTTTTGCTTTTTTTTTAACCTTGATCTTATAGATGTTTAGTGTTTATGAGTCTAATATTCTGACAATCTCTGCAATCAGATGCCTTGTATTTGTTTTAGGGCTAGACTTCAGTCTCTTTTTAATTGAAATAGTAGTAGTTGGTCTAGTTTGAGAACTTAGTTCTTAAAAACTCAACATGTGTATACACAGACAGGTTTGTATTCATTCTAGTAGCAGAGACACAGAACTACAGAATCACTGAGGTTAGAAGAGACTTTTTGAGATTGTCTAGTGCAACCCTTTTGCTCAAGCAAGGTCAGCAAAAGCAGGTTGCCCAGGACTTTGTCCAGTTGGGTTTTGAATACCTCTAAGGCAGGAGATGCCACAACTGCTGTGGGCAACCTGTCCCAGTGTTTAACCACCCTCACTGGAAAAATTTTCTTAAATTCAGATAAAATTCCATGTGTTCCAGTTTGTGTCCATTTTGTCTTGTCCTGTCACTGGACACCTTCCATGTGTTCCAGTTTGTGTCCATTTTGTCTTGTCCTGTCACTGGACACCTGTGAAATTCCTTCATTACATGGTAATACTGTGATACTGCTAAATGCCACAATGTTCTTAAAGTGATGTGCAGTGTAAGGGGAGCGGGGGAGTAATAGTGTTGTAGGAAGAGGGAACAATGGCTAAGGGAAATCCCTGTGACTGCTCAGTGTGAGAACAGAAGAGAGGTTAGCAGCTGCCCTACCTTAAAAGCTCCCTGTAGCCATCCCTAGGAAACAGAGTGGATGTTCGTTAAAGAGCAGCAGCACTCCCTGCTTTCATGTCAGGCAAGAGCAGAATATCTGTCAAGTACTGTTAGTGTCCTCCCAGTATCTCATTAGTTACAGCAACAGTTGAAGCAGCTTTCAAGAACTGCCACGTGAGGCAGTAGTGAATGGTGATCATATCAAGAGTGTATTTTCTCAGTGGAAGCAGGAAGTCTTGTAAGACTTCTAGAAAAAAGCAACAATGATCTTCAATTCCACATTCTTCAACTTCAAGACCCTTTAAAGTGACTCCTCATAGTGCAGGAGTAGCTCAGTGCCTGAGATCCCCCTGGAGCCTGCTTCCTTTGGAATAGGATATTAGGAGGCGAGATTGGTCTGACTAAATGGAGATGTGCAAGCCAGTGATGCTAGCTAGGTCCCTTCGTAGTAAACAGTAATCTAGTCAATCAGCTTGCACAGCACAAGATGATTCATCTCATTCTAAAGCAATATGCACTTCTGCCAGACAGAACACTCTAAAATGCCTGTTACTTTCCATGTACTGTGACTGAGCCATGATGTCACCAATGGGATAAAAGAACTTATGACACCAATGTGATGTAAATAAGTAGACACTCCTTTATTAATGGCCGGGTGCATAGGGGAGTAGTCTCACCACCAACACACACCTAACTCGTGTAGCATGCAGATAATACAGGACACAGTGATAAATATTAATTAAGTTCTCATACATAAACATAATTCCTGTAACTCATTTTCTTATTCCCACCTCTTTCTGGTCATGCACACTTGAGTCCTGAAATGAGTGGGGGGCTGCTTATATGACCACCACAGACTACTGATCTAAAAGAAAGACCCTCCAGTGTCCTTGACTCAAGAACTTTGGCTCACATTCTAATTTTAACATGCTTTGAGACCCTTTCACAATGCAACTTTTAAAACACCTGGTCTACAGGGCAATATATCATCCTTACTGAACAATCTAACAATGGTACCTTGTCTAGCAGCATAACTGGTTGTATGGTTACTTTAAATACAATATCTCTATGACTACTTAAAACATTACAGCACTATCTTTTATAAAAGATAGGATGTTCCTGTAAAATTCCATTTAATTGATTAGTCCTAATCATTCCTTATGAAAATCACCAAAAATCATCAACTCAATAACAAATCAGTAACAATGAGACTAGTTCAGAGATAATCATTCACAGTGTAGACTCTAAAAAAAATTAGAAAACCTGTCTGAGGGAATCTGCAGCTAGACCCCAATATAAAAACTCACAGTCCTGTAAAAAAAGTGACACTGGAGACTTTTTTTTCATGTTCACACCAGTACATAACTGCCTGAATACATAACATTATCTCCTACATAGACACACAGTAATTCTTGTGAAGACCATTAATTATAGCAAAAGGCAGCTCATGCACAATGACAGTGCTATGCTCAATGGATCCATAGTTATTCTGGCTTCCCATTACTACTGTGGATATCGCATCTAAGGCATTGGAAAGAAGAATATTGTACAAATAGAATTTGTGCTCCTTAACTCCTGTGAGCTTCCTGTTGCATGCTCCAAGTTCACACTTTAGCGCACCTTGTAGAAAATCATTTGTGTAGCCCTATTCTCAATTTACTGGGCTACATGTTATCTTGTGATTCTTAGGTTCCAGTATCCCACAGTCTGATTCACATTCCATATCATGCTTTGTTGCTAAGGAGCAGAATGAAACCTCTAACTTTATAAAAAAAATGTTACCTGGGTGGTCAAGCACTGAGACAAGTTCCCCAAGGAGGTGGTCACGGTCTCAAGCCTGTCAGTGTTAAGGAAGCATTTGGACCATGCTCTTAGATGCATGGTTTAACTTCTAGGCTGACCCTAAGTAGAGTCAGTCAGGAGTTGGACTCAGTGATCCTCATGGGTCTATTCCAACTCGGGATATTATGTGATTCTGTCCATTTCCATTGAAGTCTCTAGTGAGAAATACAAATTGCAGAGCTCATAAGGATAGTTTCGATACAGCTGATGTGAATAATTAATAACTTATGATTAATGATTAGTTATTTTTATGATTACTCTTTTAAATTAATGACTAAAATGTAAATTATTAATACAAATAATGTTTAATGATACGGAGTTATCTCTGTGGACTTTTTGGAGCTGAGGGGCCTGTCACTGACCTTTGAATGTGTACTAGACATTTCTTTCCATACAGTTTATGACCACAGTGCTTTACCTGAGCTTGTCTGAAAATGAAACATTTAGGGAGTTATTTCATCTGTTACAAGGCTAGATAAGCTGTCCTACCTTAGGACTGCTGCCTTCTAGTGATCTGCTTCCTGGTGGCTCAAAGTAGATGCCATCATCAGAGTGGCTTTTAGCAAGTTGAAGTTCTCCAACAGAAGGCAAAGTAAGAGTAACCATCAGGCAGCTGCCTGCTTGATGTGAGAATCTCACATACCCAAAGAAAAGAAAAAAATCCACTGCTGTTTAGATCTTGAGAATTTTTATATTCTCTTTTCTGTACTGTTTGTGACTTTCATGTCAGTCATGTACAGGTCCTACTTCCACAGTGCAACTATCTTTCAGTATGGGCGTTGAATGATCACCTTCATGAGAGAAAATGTTTTAAACATTCTGATTCCTAGTAGGATCCTACCAGGAATATGCATCTAGTGAAATGGAACATATTCCTTTACAAGACTTCATCTTGGTAGTCTTCTGCCGGATCACAAGAATCTGATGTTTCAGCAGTCTAGCTGTAGTTAGAGCAGTTAATTTTCTCTAATTTATCTCACAAAAAGTGTTTAAAGAGGCTATTTCCTTCCACCCACTGTCTTCAGTCATTCCAGATTGTCCTGTGCGTGATTTGTACTGTGCTAGATTTTTGCTGTAAGATTTGTGATAATGGCTTATCCACTTTAAAAGGAGCCTGACCTTGATTTACTGATACGCTCTGGGCATTTTCCTCTGCTTTAACTTCACTGTCTTTTTTTCAGTGCCTCTTAGCTTTAAATGGTGGCAAATATTTTAGTGGATAGAAAACACCCAATCTATAAGAAAGACTCATTGAAAAGCATCAGTTTTTACTTTTCGTTCATACTTAAGTCAACTTTTCTGCTGTCTGATGGTGCTTTATCTGAGCCTGACAGGAATGACAAGGCTGTTCTCTCACTGTATTTGTAGAACACTTACAGATATTCATGAAACAATTGTCTTTGACTCTGGCTTTTTTGGCTATACAACATATATTTCTGATTTGGAGAAATTGTAATTGTTCTTGTAAATTTTGACTGATACTTGCCACAAGTAATTGTCATCTTAAAAGAGAGAAGCTGCTTCATTATCTTTTGGGAAGATTTTTTTTTCCTCTGAGCATCTATAGGGCAGTAACATAGTCTCCTACTTATACATTTACATAGCATTAATTTGTTGTGGAACCATGCAAAGGTAACGCAGATTTTGTCAATGTCCTAACAAGATTTGAAATGGACTTCTCAGACTCTCCTCCAGAAGATGTGTACCTCAAAATTTGTAGGTGGACAAGTCCTTAGAAAAGGAAGTTAAGAAAGAAACTGCTGATTACCTTAACTGTTATATGTTATTTATATATGTGATTACCTTAACTGGGATATGTTATTTATATGTCCCCTTGACACTGGCTTCCAACAGTGTCCACCCTAGTCTCAACAGACAGTGAACGATCTGAAAGCTCAGGTGCTCTCACTGGAGACAGGAAGATACCTGAGCACCTGCACGTGCCAGGAAATATTGCTGACATCCAGCTTAAGCTCACTGGCTGTCAGTTTGCTAGTATTAGATAATTTACATGAAAGGAAAATATTAACTTATGTATGGTAAATACTTTTCATCAAATAGTAACCATATCTTATTTATCCTTGTTACTTGAGATGCTTGAATGGCATTCCAGTTAGTGTAGTAAGCTGTGATTTTTCTTTTTGAAGCTAGAAATAACTGCATGAATTGCTAAATTGTCTTGTAGTCATGATTCAGTGACTCTTAAAGAACCTTTGATACCAGGAAACTGAGTTTTTTTCTTCTGATGGCTTCCTCCTTTCACGGATGGGAAGAGTAGTGTCTTTGCACTATGTTGCTTTGTTCAGAAACTCACCAAGAAAAAAGATTTCCTTTTTGAGAGCAAAACTCTTGGATGTACTTGTATAGCAGTACTTATTTCATCCTCGGGGTCTATCTCTAAGCATTGTCAAATGGCACTGTGAAATGCAGAACCTGTGTAGAGTACAAGTGTTCCCTTAACATTATTTTAAGACTGATTTTTTAGAGTCATGTGAAAATCCGAAAAAGACAGATTTTTGGTTTTAACCTTAGTATAGTATTTACTGCTATGAGGAGAGATGGGAAGTTGTAAATGGAGCTTTTAACCTTAGTTTCTATAGTATTTTGTTTCAGTACACATTCCTCAAGTATTCCAGTTTACACAGAGATTTATCTTCTCTTGTCACTTACTGTGTGACTGTTGGAGTCAGATTTTTGCTACCCCAAAAAAACCCTACAGATGCTGATCCCTTCAAAGTCAATGTTAGTATAGCATAAGTATCCAATAGTTTTCCATGTATCTGTATAAACCGGTTTTCAAAATGTACTTTAATTCTACCAGCTGTTCATAACAGTTTAGTATCTGTGCATTATTGATTGTATTCTGGTTTCTGCAACTATCTTTTAAGCATCTGCTTCTTACAAATGGGTGTTTTCCATACTCATGGAAATTACTCTGAGTATTCCATACTGTAGGATGACATGCTCAGTATATAAATAGGGGGGAGTGGGCAGGGGTTAGATCACTGCTCGGGCATTGGTCAGTGCGTGGTGACCCCCTGTGCATCACTTGTCTTTTCTTGGGTTTTATTTTCTCTCTTTTGTTATATTCCTTTTCATTACAATTGTTATTATTTTATTTTGTTATTAAACAATTCTTAACTCTACCCATTAGTTTTGTGGGTTGTGGGTTTTTTTATTCTCTTCCCCATCCCAGTGGGAGGGAGGAGGAGTGAGCAAGCAGCTGCAGGGTGGTGCTTAGTTGCTGACTGGGGTTAAACCACAATAGTATCTCAAAAAAACAGGACTGTGTACATTTTATTAGGAAACTATCTGTAGTACTTGATAATCTGTGATACACACATACAGTAAATTATGAAATTTGGAAAAGGATGCTATTAATTAACCCTTTCTCCCTATGCTTTCTCTTAGCTTTAGGGAATACCATCATACAACTGAAAATTTACCCTGCTTTGTTTCTTTGTTTTTTATATGTATTCTTGAAAATGCCTTTATCTTGAAAATGCCTTTAAAAAAATATATATACAAAAAACCCCAGGAGAATCTAAACAGCCTGAAGTCATGTCATAATCATTTAAAACAAGCTGGAGCCTGGTTATTGAAGGAATTAATATGCTCTTCCTGTGGAGGGGTTTCAAAGTGAAACAGTAGTCACAGCATTGAGGGAATGCTTAGTGGCCCAGGAGACATCACTAGGAAGACTTCATCATAGATATGACCATTGGGTATGCATAAAGGTTCTCGCACCATTTTACAGATCTCTTTCAAAAGTTCACTTCTGTCCCAATTGAGGCAGTTGCCAGAAAATATTTGTCATTGCAAGTTACACTCATTAGTTATAGAGTATGAAAGGCCTCCATAGCTAGTTGAAGAGTATTGCAGCTTTTTTTTTCCTTTGCTGTTTTCATCTACGTTGGAAACTTCAAATGACTAAAATACAGTGGGTGACATGAAATGGATTTGATTCTTGCAAATGTGTTTGCACATAGAAAGCATTTTTGAGAGCTTGCATAAAAGTCTTAATGAAAGAGTTGAAGTGATAGATATAGGCTAACAACCTTGCCAGATCCTAATTTTGCTAATTTATGTTGGGATTGGTTGTGATGACATTAAATTTGTTTTATGAACTTTTTGTTTGTTTATTTAACCTCTAAACTTTGACAGTAGATAAAGCCAATAAATCAATAGCTTATGTGGAAATAAAACTGATTTTGTGTTTTTTCCATTTAAGGTCAGCGTGATAAGAAACCTGAACACAGACAACATTCTAGAATCAAAATCTGAATCAAAATATGTATCTGTAATAAGTGTTACGTCAGACCAGTCAGCATTGACAGGGAATGATGAAATAACTTCACTGGAGGTAGAGCCTAAAGAAGAAACTGTTAGTCCTGAGAATTCCAGTGAAAGACCATCTTCTGTTCCTCTGTTAGAGGCACCAGCCAAAGCAGAAGAGATGTCTGTGAAGGAAAGCACAGAGGAGGTATCTTCTGATGATGAACAGAATAGCAAAGTGAGAGAGAGTTACTTCATTTCTGACAGTAGCCAAATGGATATATGTAATAACTCTGCAGGTCTGGAGGTTTCTGCCACGGAAATAGAACAAACAGTCCTTCCAAGCAGCTGTGTCAAGTTTTCTGGCTATGACAAGCCTCATGTTCCATTAGATATGCTGATAGATGTTGGTGAAGAACAGCCTGTGATTGCTTACAGGCCCACTGACTAACCAACATCAATGACATATTTAACCAGGAAGAACAGCATTATGGAAGAACTCAGGAAGAACTCAGGAAGAACAGCATTATTGAAGATTATAGAAAGTCTAGGTTGTATTATGAACATCTACAAGTTGTACTTGCTCTAATCCAACCAAAGTAACTAGTACACAACTTATTACAGTGGGATTCTGAAATGGAGCTGAAAGTAGTACCTGAGAACAGCATAAAAAGTGGGGGGAAATTTCATAATAACCACTTCTAGAAGTGGTTGTGTATATGACATAACTCACTGCTTCCTATTTGAAATACTGCTCTGTTTTTTTTAACAGTACTCTCTGGAAAACAGACTTCATGAAGGAGCATAAACCAGCAGCTGTATCATTACTCGCTTATGTTTCAAATCCTTTTCAAAATTAATTTGATTAACATAATGCTTAAGAAGTCCTTCACTTGGTTATGATAGAAATGTGCAAGAAATATTTGCAAGTTTTTCCCTTTATTGAGGTATTCTCTTGCTTTTTCTCTTCAGGAGTATTGTTGTATTAAATTAAATGTTACTGTTTCTTTTAAGTAAGAATATGGCGATGATCTTTTCTTGTATATCTTGAAAATCTAATTTCATAGCCAAGAACCAGTTCTTTGTAGTCTTTTTCTGCAACTGTATGTATTTCCTGTATGTACTAACTGCATGTAATGGAAAAGTAGGTATTTCCAATAAGTAGGTATTTCTAGGACCGTTACTTTGTACATTTCAGTGAGTAAACAATAGAACTCCTTTGTAACATAAATTCTGTGGCTAAAAAAAAGCTATTTTTAAAAGTGCTGTTACTTGCATATAGCTGCAGCCTTTTGGATCACCTAGATACATTGTGTAACCATGTCACATTCTGGATAATTTCTGTATTAGCATGCTGGCTCATCACCATTGTGGGGGGGGGAAATGTCATGGGTGGTTGCACAAATTATTTAGAAAATGTTTTCAAAATTCAAAAGCCTGTTTTTCTCCAGAGTGTTTTTATCCTAATGCTCAGAACAGTATGATTTATTTTTTTACTAGAAATAAACAGGACTTCTTCCAAACATGTTTTCTAGCAGGTTGAAAATAAATACCATTTTTCCCCTTTTTATGACATAACTCAGGAACCACACCAAATTACTTCCCTCTACAAATACATCTCAAGACAATAGTAAAGTAGTGTGGTAAGTTGTAATTCATGTTACTGTTATTTGACAGCCCTCTGAATTTTGTAGCATGAGATTGTAGTTCTGAGAACTGAAGGATGAGAATTTTATTTTTTTACATTTAAAAACTTTGAGTCTAATGTCTGCAATCAGATTTCCTTTAATCAAAATTTGATGGGTATTTTCTATTTGTAGGAAATGTTTACAATCATTCTTAATGAAGCTTAGTTCAGAAAAAAAGGATGTTTTAGTGGTGCAGTTATACAAAATTATGTCTTTGTTTTAAAAGATGTTTTTTTAGGATTATCAGAAACATTTGCATGTTATAGCAGGTGGTTTTAAAAGAAAACCAGTATCACAGTGCTTCTGTCCTTATGTTTCTCAGTGGTGTGAGTATTCCTAAGATAAAGTTAGTTTATACAGCATTTTCTGGGCTGGTTCTATTCCTGCAGATATGACATTAACCATCGATTCCCAGAGATTTAAAGACAATAGCTATTTTTCCCTTCTCTACTCACAGGAAAGTAACATCTTCTAGGAGGGTTTTGATAGTTTTAGGAAAAACCAAATCAAACAGGTGAATTTTGTAGTTAATAGTGTAATTGAAAGTCCAACTAGAAAGATTTCAGTATGTGTTTAGCTAGCTTTGATTTGCTTCTGCATTATGTTTAAAAGTAGTGAGACCCCCTAGTAACTTGTACAATGTCATGTTCTTGGTTGAGTTCCTGGAAGGCAATGCTGATGACTTACTGCTTAGGATGCATAAGTGTGTAGATATCTGCACTGCAGAAGTACAGAAAATAACTTCAGTTAATAATATGGTTCACCACTGAAGCATGCTTTTAGTAGTTTAAAGTAGTAGTCTACTAAGGAGATGAGCAGCTGTGTCTTGTGCAGAGCTTGAAGTTGGTGTCATTTCTTTCAGGTTTTATAGGTTTGTTGATAAATATGAACTGCAGCAAATACCTCAGGAGTTTATAAATGTCAGGTGTTTAAGTTAAACTTGGCTCAGAATGGAGAAATAGGGTGTAACTGTGAGGTTAGCTTGTTTTCTGGGAAGGTGTTTCTGATCAGACAATTTGCTGAGTATCTTCTTTGCCACTGCTCGGAGTATTTAATCTTCTTGTAATTGGTAGCTTGTTTTCCTTCCATCAGTTTTGTCCAAAAAAAATGTTGCTGTTCTCCAAGAAGATTGGGAATTAGCCACAATCATTCCGTTTGGTGTATCTGCCTCAAAACTGTTCTGTCAGAAGTATGTAATTTCTTGGAAATCATAGATTTATATTCTTAACTGTATGTGGTGAAACCCTGGCCATGTTAGGAAAATAATTGACTAGGCCTCTTAGATTTGTGTGAACATAAGAGATGTTGTTTTCTGAAAGGTTTTCCTTGCTGCCACACTGGAAGAAGTATGAGGTATTGCCTGTGTGAGGGCAGAGAGATATATTTTTAAAGGAAGTGACTGTCTCAGATTCTTTTCTCTTCCCCCTTCAGTGCTACTACATTGTACATTGTCCCAAATCTTTCAAGTCACATGTAGTCCTATGTGAGTAAAAGGGACCAGCCAGGTGCCAGGATATAATTAAGGACAAGAAGGTTAAGACTGATGAGAAACAACACCAGTACATCATGAGCATATAGGAAAAATTTGACACTGTGGGTGGTTACATACAATGGAAAGGCACTGTTACTCTGTAAGATGAACATCAAGCACAGGAGTATGAGTGCTTTGTGATATACAACATATATATGTGCACAACTGACCTCTTTTGTAACTATCACAAGTAAATCTATTTTTAAATTAAGATTTCTGAACTGTAATTATAAAAGCCACTGAATTATCACCCTCCCTGCAGGTATGTCTTCTGTGTGCTGTGTACTTAACAAGTAGCCAATAGCACGGGCCTGGTTTAGATGTTTAAATTGCTCAGGACAACTTACAGGTTTTATAATTGTGAAATAAAGATGTTTAAGGGTGTGCAAAGCACCAGATTCTTCTATGAGTGGTGACAAGCTGAAGATGTGAGGCCACAGTGAGACAAGAATGTGTTCCCTGGGTCTGTAAGTCTAGTTCTCCCTGTCTTGCTTCCAGCAGTTGCTAATAGCAATATTGAGAGCCTAAAAACAGGGCAAGTGCATGATGGTATTTCTGCTAGGATACAGTCCCAGCAACCTGCAATGTGAGGAATTCTTGGGACAGGGTACATGGAAATACCTTTCCAGCTACAGCTAGTTAGCCTTGCTTTTGCAATTCTGTATTACTAAATATCTGAGCCCACATGGCTTGAAAGCTGTCAGGTAGTATTTATCTATGCATTTTCACTTAACTAGTAAATTAATTTAAATTAATAAATTAATACTCTTGTGATAAAGTAGTTTGCATAAGCTTCTGGATATTCATGCATAGCACCTTGACATGGGATATTGAAGTGCCTAACACAGGTTCAAAATCATTTAATATTCATGCCTTTTACAGACGTATCAGCTATCCAGCATGTCACATGTAGAAGGTTTCACCACTTCAAGATGTTTCAGGTGATTTTTACTCTTGTCAGGGCTGCTCAGCATTCCTCCCTTCCTGTCTCCTAAAGATGATTTGGGAGATGATGGAATGTAAGACTCTAGAACATTACATCCATTGTGAGAAAAATTGTATCACAAAACTTTGGCCTAATACCTGACAACATTTCTAAGAACTACTTTAGTGTTCTCGTTTTTGTGTGGACATAGTCACTTTTTATTATCAGATCTGCAGTTAACCAGTATTGTGGTAATACTGGTGGCACAGAAGTATCAGATGTTCTGCCTTATGCTTTTTCCACATGAATCAATAATGTAGTTTTAAAAAATCATTCTTGTCAAATCTACTGACATCTGTGGAAACAAGACATCTGGTAGTGTCCCAGTTGCTTAGAACAGACATGCATATTTGTGTGTAGTCATGAGAAGAGCCGTTTTTCTCAATGCTAGAAATAACCAGTTGCTCTGAAGTGGTGCCATGTAAACAGTATAGTACTAATAAATAAGGGCTATTGTATTTAGTTCACGTTAATAATTTCAGCATATCTTAAAAAAAAAACAGCAAACCCAACACCAAGTGTGAAATGAGTGACCTGCATAGATTTCTTTAGTGTGGGTTGTTGTTTTTTTTTTAAATCAGTCCTTTAACTATGAAGCCTTTGTATATTAATACACTTTCTGTTGTCTAAGTGGATGCAATCATTGGCCTAGGTGGGACCTCCAGGGGTCTGTGGTTCATTTTTCTCCCTAAAACTGCATCACTTGTCCTGCTCATGTTTAGACTCCACAACCCCATCAGGCAATTTATTCTAGGAGTTTGCTACCCCTAGAAAGTATTTTCTAATGTTTAATAAGTCTTCCCCACTTCAGAAACATCCACAGTGAGCCTGCTGAACATATTTTGATTCTTCTCTGAAATTTGTAACTGAGCTACTTGTAAATACTGTAAATTTCAAATGTTTTTACACTGAATTAAAAATCTCAGAAGACAAATGTGTGTGCTCACTTTTTTCTTACTGTTAGCTTTTTACTGAAGACTAAATGTGCTTTTGAAGCTTGCTCAGTTTGTGTTTTGTATGTAGTGTATGCACAAGCATTATTGAAAATGAATAGAAAGCAGATTGTGAGAGATAGGTATAGCATATATGTGTGGTGTGTATGTATGTAGCCAGTTACTGTACTCTACTTACCAGATACATTAGCATGTAGAATAATTGGTTTTAAACTTAAGTTAATTTCTTACTTGTTGAGATATCTTTTGGGTGAAATAACCACTCACTCCAGGCAGCAGTGGAAGTCTGACCTTGAGGACATGATTTACATCTGTTTGTTTTGAAAGGTCTCCTGTACAGATGTGAGGTGCTGCCCTTGCTGTACACCAGTAGTTGATCTTGGAGAGGGGTTAGGGCTGACACACAGGAGCTCTTTAATCCACTGATTCTGGCTACATTGTTGGCTTTGCAGTTTCTTTTTGCTGTGATGCTATCGATGCAGCCTGATCCAGTTGCTTGAGCCTGGGGACTCTCCTTACATTCTGTTTAAAAATTATGAACAAGGATTAAATGGTCACACCATTTGCATGGATTAATTGCTACAGAGCAAGGAAAGCTGGGCTTCCTTGGAACTCTTACTGATCACTTTATTTCAAGTTTAAATAATCCAAAAGTCTTATTTATTGATGTTTATTTCTTAATAGTGAGCATGTACATTCTTAGATGCGTCTTGGAAATCAACTATTTGTCTTCAAGTGTCATGTTATTTTACCCAAAAGAAGGTAGGCTACTGTTAGAAGACTTTTGATTTCACTTGGCTGTCAAATCTAGAATGTGCAATTTAAAAACATTTTCTACGCATGATCAACAAATTTACTCCTTCCAAGCAACTTCTTAAGACTGAGGAGTGCCATCTCTGGGCTGATTCTGGTAAGAACAGTCATACCTTAAGAATTCAGATTCTCTTAGAAATGGCTGTGCAGATTGAACAGAGTCAGAACAAATGGAGAACTTGAATTTATAACATGTCTGCATTAATTACTACATTAAAATTTTTAGCACAGAGTCTGAGTTTTAGTAATGGATTAGATTTCTGATTAACCCGTTACGAATGAGTTACTCAAACCAGTTTTCTTTCCTGAGGTTTTGGCATTTTTTACCTAATTTCAACACACTCATGTTTTCTAACTTGCCCATTTGTGTAACTGGACAACGGCAAGGTAGCTGATCAGGCTGAAAACTAATTTTTCATTTATTTGGGGGCAAAGAAGTTTTAATTTGCAGAGCAAATGATGGGCAGGAAAACCAGGTGGTTCTGCCATCCAGCTCACTACGTGTTCTGCAAAAGTAATTCTGCCATTGTCAAATATTTGTAACGTGCAGTAGAGCAGTAAGCAATGCCCTGTCTGATACTGCTTTTTCCCATCTGACATCTCTTGAGTAGCACAGACTCAGAAAGTTTCTTAAACAACTCATGCCCCTTCAAAAATACCTTCCCACAAAGAGTATATAGAATTCTTTCAGATTGAAAATACAGAGTGAGAAGAATAAAAATCTAATAATACTGCCTTTTCTTTCTTGGTATGACTGGTTTGTGTTACGTTGTAGGGTTTTGAGTGTTTTAGTATTTTTGCAAGTTAATAGCAGCAGATAATTATAGGGGGGGGGGGGGGGGGG
>NW_020799097.1:63494609-63508045 GCF_003259725.1 Athene cunicularia | reverse complement strand
GGGGGGGGGATGTGCAGTCCCATCCCAGAAAACAGGAACCGTACGTAGTGGTGTGTGCTTTCTGCTACCAGTTTTGGTAGAGTTTAGGCCTGTGACAACAGCCATGATTGCAACCTGCTGCAAATGTGATTAAATGTGAGAAATTATAACAGGTAAGAAAGGGTTGCAAAAACTTGCATGAATGGCTAGAGGGTGGTGGAAGCAAGGAGGCTGAGAGCACCTTTGCCATTCCCCAGTCTCTTTTTTTCAATGTAGGCTTGTCCAGGAATCAGTCTGGCCTTACATCTGGCAGTAGTATAGTACCTGTTCACTCATCCTGACAAATCTGAATAGAAATTGGAACAAAACACTGTGAATTTGGGTGATTAATTACTAAGAACTACTTTAACAACTGCTTCCAGGGTAGGCACCAAAACTAGCAATTTTATTTGAGATACAACAAATCTCACTTCCTGTAAGAAAAAGAATATGGAACAAAACTTTGTGGCAAGTAAGTATCACAAGGTGATCTAAATTTTCCGGTTAAATGGTCACGTTGCCACAAACTTGAAACTAGCACCTCTGAGAAGTGTGAAAACCAGTTATGCTGAGAGTGGAGGATTCTGTTCTGAAAAGCTCAGCATGCTGATTCCTGAATGCCAGGAGACTGTATGCACACCAGATCTCAGTGTATTAAAAAAAAAAAAAAAAAAGGCTCATAAAATTACAGTATGTTTACAAATTCAAATAGTAATTTGGAGATGGTGGTGGTGAAGGTTGTTGTTAGAATAGAGTCCTGTTCTAGAGTTTGCACTCCTTGGATGATGCAGAGATACTGAGACAACCACAGAACTGAGCCACAGGCTGGGAAGTGTGATGCTTACAAGCTTCCACTTGCAGAAGAGATAAGTGATAGGCAGTTTTGGTTTGTTTTTTTAATTTTTTTCTTTTTTTACTGCCCAAAGTATCTACCAGAAGCATTCACTCCTGCATCCCAAGCCTTGCTTACAGACATGGAGGCAGGCAATCCCAGTTCTTTTTGTCTTTTCCTCCAGTGCACACCTGCCAAACTCTTGTCCTTCTCACACTGTGTGGTGAGTCAGCCCAGTGCAGTCTGTAGTCTGGGCAGGGCTTCGGTGATCAGGCACAGAGACTTCCAACGACCACCTACAAAAAAATGAATGCATGGGTCATACCCTACTCACATTGGTAATATTTCAGGTATTACCTCAGCTGCTCCTAGTGGCAATGTATCTGAGAGAGCAAGCATTGGCACTACCAGGCTTTGAGCCTTCCTTTCTTTACTTTAGTAGGTGGACCAAGAACCTAAAGAAAAGTGGGTCTTTTCTCAGTGGGCTTAAACGAGCTACAGCAGTCCTTAGTGGCAGAAAAACAAAAATCATACAGCTTTGCAAATGGGAAAAAAATGACAATTTTAAGGAAATTTGTCATTTAAATAAAAGGCTTTGAGCTATTTTGGGTTTTGCTGTTACCTACAGTTCCTGATGAATGTTAGTGTTGTTTACTAACTTTCTGGTGCAATTGTGTCTTGCACATCATTAAATAAATATTGTATGTTCAAATAATTACTTGCTACACTGTGAGCCTTCAGCAGGTCTTAATCTTTAGTATGTTCAAATGCCTCACTATTGAGGTACAGCTACAGGTGTTGGTCTAAGCCCTTTAACAGTAAGAGCTGAACAGTTCATACCTGTGGGCAGGAAACAAGGTACACACAGTGCAGTGAGAGTCAGCCTTGCTTCTTCAAAGCTGTCAGAGCCTGTGTGATGCAATGTCTCTTCCCTGAAGGGCAGGGGAAAAGAAATCCAAAAAGTCCCTCCTTCGTGACCATGGGGTTTTCCTTTTTTTTTTTTTTTTTTCTCTTTTGTGTGTGTGTAGTGATTCATTTTTGCAGTCCCCACTGAGCTGGTGAAGGGCTGCCCTGCTGCCTGTAACACACCAGAAAAGGCTGAGGGACCTGGGTCCCCTCAGCTGGGAGAGGCAATGGCTGGGGAGGGGATCTAATTGCAGTTGCCAACTATATAAACATTTGGAGAAAAGATTTTTCTCCTACAGCCCCAATCAAAACACAAAAAGCAGCTGTCATAAGTTGCAGTGGGGGAATCCCACTTAGATATATGGGGCAAAAACTCACACTGAAAGTGGTTAAGTGTGGGATAAAACTGCCGTTAGTCCTGCTCTGGACTAGATGAGCTCCAGACACCCCTCCCAAGACAGTTTTTTCTGTAAGTCCAGGCTGGCTGCTTAGAAGAATATAAGACTGAAAACTATGGCTCCAATTGAAAATAGTCTTTAGGTCCGTAAAAATATTAAATACTCATTTTTATTGTCAGTTTTTGTCAGTGAAATGCCACACGAGAGACTTGTCTGGCCTCTGCCAGTTAGTAGAAGTATTCTCTATGCTTTGGGAGTTTCACACCTTCCTTCATCTTCCTGTACCCTCATCTAGGCATGTAAGCAAAATCTACCCTCACATCCACTGCAAATATCAGAGACTCGCATCTGAAAAGCCAAAGGTGCTGCTGCAAAAGCAGTTCCAGGGTTAAATTTTCTCCTCTTATGGACAGGAAACAACTCATTCAAGGGAAAAAGAAAAAAAAAAAACAAACCCACAACAAAACCAACCAAGTGGTACTATCAGATTGGATGAGTCAGGGAGCTTCCAGCAAGAATGTACTTGACTTTACCTCTGAGTAGCAATATCCAGTCCTCAGGAGAAAGAAATCTGTCTACCCAGCATTCAGATAGGTTTTTATTCCAGGAATGGAAAAAATTCTCATGCTCACAGTTCTGTATCTGTTCACAGAAATATCAGTACAGCTCTTTGACAAAGGTTTGAAACAAAAAGATGCTTCAGTGTAAACTAGGATGAGCTAGTAGAATAACTACTTACGTGAACTCTGCTGGGAAAGTAATACATTTTCATTTTCCATTTCTTCATAAAGGACTGATCAGAGTACTCTTAAACCACATTGTTTTTTAAAAGTTCTCATTCATATTTTAAGTAGCATTGCAGTGCATGTCATCCTATAGTGTTTTTCAATTTTGTACATTTTAAAATGTACTATACATATATTCTATGAAACTCAACACATGTATGTATGCACATATCTGTATATGTGTGTGTGTAGCTGGTATTTGTTTGACTGTAGCTATTTTTGTCACACAAAACACTGAACAAACATGACTGAAGTTGATGAGTAGGACAATATTATGGATGCTAATATAGTGGGGATTACCAGCAGCTGTTTCAATAATCACAAAATTTATGTGAAGAGATACCAATTACTTCAGGGTGCCAAGCCCAATTGCAGATGAAGCGCTAGCAGAGTGCAGTGTGCAGGAAACCCTGAGTTTTTCCATGGGATAGGCATTTCTTTCCTGGTTTCACCACACCTCAGAGCAGTCTTTTCTGAGCAAAGCCCTGCCTGTGCCAGGTGGGCTGACTCTCATCTCTGCATTCATAGGAGGAACTGCCATCAAAAGCAATTTTGACAAAGTTCCAGGCTTCAGCTCCTGGCTATGGGCTGATACATGGGGTACGGGAAGGTGTGTTGGTACAATTCAAGTAAGCAAATACACAACCTGTGACTAAACTTTGATGACATTTCAGTCTGGTGATTTGTTTATAAAAGTTCCCTATTCCTGCACTTGAGCTCATATAACATGATGAAATACTAATTGCATTTGGTGTGGGGAACTACTTAAAGGTCATTGGATTTTGAGAATGTGTTTGGGAAATAGATAGATAAAAAATTCCCAGCTGGTGATGGCAGGGTAAACTTTCTGCCATCTACCTCCATTTTGGGATTGTTTTTTTCTTCTTCATTTCTTCTCAGTTTTTTAATTCCCTTAATTGGGTTAACTAGTTAATTATTCAAAGCTATACATCTAGTGTTTTAATAGATCTGGTGTGGGTTTGATGTTTGGATAATGAGGTAGAAGTGATCAGCTGAACTGAGAGTCTGTGCCCATAAATCCAACTGAGGCCAGCTTCTGTCTGCTGAGTAAAACTGGTTGCCTTTAAACAAAAAAATACTTTCATTTGAAGCAGAACTTGCCCTTTTTTGATCTAACAGGTGTTTTGCTTCCACCTTTTCCAAAAGTAAAGATGATTGTTAGGCAAATTTTTGTTTCTGCAGGCAGGTAGTCTTCACATCCATTATTTCTTTGGTGTGCATCATTACGTAGTGCTGGGCTATGTCATGCAAAACTTGGGTTTTCTCTTCTTGCTTGTCAACATGAGCTAGCAAATGGAGAATGCATCCTGATATTTGCCCAGGTGTGCTGGTGCACGAGCAGCGAAGTACATGTGGATGTCAGCACTGGGGAGCTTCTGGGAAGGGAAGAGTGAGGGCCAAGGCTGAGCAGGAGGGCCAGCAGGCTCCCAGCTGCCTCCAGCGGCACCACAGTTTGTCATCAGTGGCACCATGCTCACCATGAACGACTGACTCATCTGACCTTTCCACAGGTCACAGAACCCTGAAGTCTGGCTACCACTGGGCAGGTGCGCACATGGCATTAAAGCATTTACAAACACAAAGCGAGATCACTTTCACCAGGGACCCCTGTCATCCCCAGCCCTGGGGTCAGGCTCACAGGAATGCACATATTGGAAAGGCAGGATTCAGAGGACAAACACCACTATCTGTGCAGACAGCTTAGTGGCACACCCGAACCAGTGACTCCTGGCAGTCTGAAAGTCCAACAGAGTAGCACTTTGACCCGATGGGGTGGGCTTGCCTCCCTGTGCCCTGCCAGGAGGCTGGCAGTTCTGAGGCTGCCCCTGCCTCCCAGCATCTCTCCAGCAGCCAGCATGGCGTGGATGCGCAGCCCAGCAGCACAGCTGGCAGTGATTTTGTGGGTCCTTGTTCCTCTGAGGATATATCCTCAGATGATGTCCTGCCATGAACAAACATGCAAACTGTCCGCTTGTGTTTAACCCAAAGACAGGCCACCAAATCAGATGAAATCATATGGGTATTTTATGTGTTTGCAGCAAAATTTCTTGTGTTCTTCAGCTCCAAGCAACTAATAAGCTGAAAAATAGATAGATAGATAGATAGATAGATAGATAGATAGATAGATAGATAGATCTTAGATGGCAAGCAAGGAAGCTTGTGTGATAAATTTATGAGATAAAGCAATATTGCCAGACATCATTTGGGAATTAGTGCCTAAAAATAAAAGGTCTTTTTCATGCTGGTTTTCTTCATAATTAGTTCCAAACTTCAGAGTGACCACAACTGCCAAGTAAGAACAATGGCTTATGTTTGATTTAGAGCAACTCATATGTTTTTCAGCTAAATTAAACCAAAGCCAACCCGGGGATTTTGGAAACCACTGAAATTAAGGGGAACTCTGGAGTGTTTGAAGATTACTTCCTCATAAGACATGCCCAAGAGGAAGAGAAATGTTCAGTCATGGAGCTGCTCTCCTAAGCATGAAGGGGATCATGCTTTTCTCCCTCTGCTTACTGATGCACCTGCTTCAGGGTGAGGTAACTAGTAAGTACAGGCTTTCTGCTCTTTTCTAATGTGGGGAGGGGTGTGCTGGGTCTGTTATTGAATGTCTGTATGAGTCAAGAAACCTCTGGATCTTTTGGTGGGTTTCAAAAGTCCAGTTCTTCCAAATTAGTCTTTTGTCCTTCTAGTTTCTGAAATCCAGATAAAATGAGCATGTTCCCCATTAAATTCATCCATGGCTATATTACCAGTTTCAGTTCAACTAGTACAAGTCCTTTGTGATTCTGTGATATGCCAGGGATAAAGCTGCAGTCATCATGAAACCCAGAAAAATGTTAGGATTGCTAAATGCTTCAGAGAGGTTGTTAACTGATTCTGTCATCAATAACTGTCACAGTTTGAAGACAGACTATCTTGAATATTGTCAGGCAGCTTTTTCCAGTAGTGCAGACTGGAAAAGCAGTGAACCTCAGGTTATTTTATATTAGGCAAGATCTGGTAAACACTGCAACAGTTAAAACAGCTATAATGGCTGCATGTTAAAGCTGAGATGTGGAGGAAAGAGCACTTGACTTTAACTACTGATGGGGCTGCTTACTGCAGGCTGTGTGAATTGATCCGAAGGCTTTGTTTCCTGGCATGTCTATCAGGCATCTTCCACAGCAATAAACTCACTAAGGAAAATGAAAATTAAAAAAAAAAAATAAAAATCAAAACCAAACTACATAAAAGTGTTCATTTTCCTGATACTACAACTGCTTCATCTGGTCACTAACTTGGAAAGTTTTGAACATGAGATCCAGGAGATTTAATTTCCCTGCAGTCTGCTAGTCATGAAACCAAATGAGCTGTAGCAATACCCCCTGATTTCAATATGGAGGAGCACGTCTGTGACAAACATGTTATCATTCCTTATTATTTTCAGCAATTTTAGTTTTGGAAAACCGAGACCTACAAGATTTGATTAAGCCGCAGAAGGTAGAGTTTCGTTCATTAAACTTCAACAGCACTTTACATTGGCAACCTGGGAGGGCCAGAGAGGCAAGAGACACAGTCTACTTTGTGCAGTATAAAGTGTAAGTACTGGGGAACTCCAGCTTCCCGCCAGGCTGGGGGCCGTCCCTGCTTGGCACATCGAAGGGATTTCTCAGGTGACATGGGATGCTCTCTCCCTGCCTGGGGAAAATCCATGTCCACCTCAGCTGCCAGCTCTCAGCTGTTGCTGCACTTACCAATATTCCTCAAGGTGGAGCTGAATAGCCCAAGGCAGGCAGGGAACAAGCACCTCCAGCTATATAATCTGTGCCTTCATTGCACCATGGAGTTGCAGAAAAATGTAGTTTGCAGGGGACCTCTGGAAGCCAGTGGGTCCAACTGCCTGCCTGAAGCAGGTCTAGCTAGGCGAGGTACTACTGCAATAGGACATTAAGGTATTTTTGGTGGCCCACCTTGCCCATGGCAGTGCCACAGGGTGCCTTGCATGGCAAACATGAGGCTGTGCTAAAGGCTGGTCCTCACAGGGGCTACACTCCCATCCCTGGCACACCTGGTGAGCATCTGAAATCACTATTGCCTTTGAGAAATTAGCGGTGGAACCCGGCATTCTGCCCATCAGTAACATACTGGCTAGGCCAAAGCTGGCCTGTTTCTCTCAAGGGGCAAGTATGTGCCAGCTTCCTGCAGGGCTGGTGACCCATGTCTCTGCTTTACGTTTCTTTCAGAAAAGGCAGAAACCTGTAACTCCCAAATGCCCATGAAATCGATCTCCCCTGACACCGGATTGAAGGGAGTTGATTTCCATGGCAGAGCACTTGTCAGTGTAACACTTGCCCAGTTAAAACAGACAGCTAAAAACCTGTATGGATACAGTTGATAATAGCTAAAGCTTACATCCTTCCTCCTTTTTCTCTGTAGGTATGGGCAGAGTACATGGCAAAACAAAGATGACTGCTGGGGGATTCAAAACCATGTCTGTGACCTAACGAATGAGACCTTTGACATCCAAGAGCCTTACTACGGCAGAGTGAAAGCCGCATCAGCTGGTGTCTATTCCGACTGGAGCCTCAGCTGCAGATTCACTCCCTGGCGAGAAAGTAAGTGCAAACATATGGGTATCTCTGAGAAAGGAATTGAATTTCCTGCGGCATGGAATACATCATTTCTGTTCACAATTTGTAAACGTGAGTAATCCTTTTCTAGCTACAAAGCTGTACTAAAAGAAGTTGCAAGTCAATAGCTTTCAGGTGAAGGGTTGCGATAAAACAATTTTCTCCACACTTGGATGCCAACCAATTATGGATAAGTAGCCACTTATCTATTATTAGGGGAACAGAAGTGCCTGGCTTCCTTTAGCTCAACCTCTTCCTCAAGATGTGGAACTACACAAATTATTTTCAGCCTGTTTTGAAGCTGATGGAAAGACTGGACACAAGGTGGAAAACAAGCAAATGATCTCTGCTTGGGAGGAAAAGTGAGAAGAGAACTGAGAGCTGTGTGGCCACCATTCTTCTCTCATTTATGTGTTTTTCTGACTGCAGTGTCTTTAGAAAGGACATGCACATAGCTTTTAGTTAGTACAGTCATTATAATGCCATAGTATGTTAGAAACTGGAGGACTGTTAAAACACTGAACAGCACCCGTGTACCTATCAGTAAGTTCCCTGTGAGTTAACCAGTTTCCTCTCACTGGTCAATACAAAATTGAACTGTGAAGGTCAGTGCAGGTCTTTTCACAGCCCTGAAGTGCAAACTACCTCTAGCCTCCTTGTACAGATGAAACCACAAGCTTTGACATAAAGCAGTACCTTGCAGCAGCAACAGCCCATCTCACCCTGTGCCACCTCCTCCTCCCAGAGAGATGCGTGGGGCAGCTGCTGTCCTGTCTCCCCACGTCTCTGGGGCTGCACACACAGGTATACAGGCACTAGCTTGAACCCTTAGCTGTGTTTAACCAAGCAGATTGCAAAAATGTAATGAAAGTAATGATTGAAGCTGCATCCTTGTCATAACTGAAATGGTTCAAATAGCTGTTTTATGCAGTCCAAGCACATAGATAAATATAGGAGGTGGCGGGGGGGGAAACAGGGCAAAGAACCAAAGCATTTTGATTGACCAGCCTGCAGTCAGCAACATTCAGCTCTCAGAGATTTCAGAAAGTTTCACTCAAAGATAGATTTACAAACACAGGAAATGTCCCTCCCAAAATGTCCCAAGCAATAACCACCAAGAAGTAAAGCTTTATAAAGTGGTACCTTAACAGTAAATACAGCATAATATATTGCTGGTAACAAGAATATTAAATTGTTAAATGGATTCAAATTGCGTTCTCTGAAACATTATTAATAAACTAAAATTGTGTTCATAGTTTTGGGTTTTTTTCCTTAGCTATGATAGGACCTCCAACAATAACTGTGGTTCATAGCAACAAATCCATAATGCTAAAGCTCCAGGCTCCACGTTCTCCTTATAAAAGGAAGAGGGGCAGCAAGATACCAATGACGAATTATTATGATCTGCTATATCAAGTCTTCATAATTAACAATTTGCTAGACGAGGTAAGTCCATATTCAAATATGAAGCTTTTACCATTGAAAAGCCAGGAAAGTTATGGGCACACCATTCTTGGATTACAGTTGAAATAGTCTTCTGGGCTTGTGAGACCATTGATGACTGTTTAAGTACTTGAAAACAAAGTAGGCTTATTTTTCAGGAATTGAATGTGATTTAATTCAGTTCTAATTCTTCCCTTCATTCTTTCTCATCAACTTAGTATTTCATACTCTAAGACCTAGATTAAAAAACTGGGACAAAAGGGGAATTTGGGAGGAGAATTTTCTTTAAAAATCATAAATTAATTATTAATGTTATTGATTTGTGCAAGTCCACATGCTGCTCTACATCCTCTTCTTATTGGACTTTACTCACAGACACACTTGCTAGGGCAATGTGCTTGACTAGCTGTTTTTACTCCACTCTGTCTGAAGCAACACAGAGTCCTGGTGTATGAAGGAAAAGACAAGGTTATTACAATAGAAGATTTGAGGCCCGGAGTCAGCTACTGCATTGTGGCTAAAACATACATGCCAATGCTGGACCGCAGCAGTGCCTACAGCAACCGGCAATGCACTGTGCTGCAGTGACAGCGCTGACAGGTAAGTCACCGGCTGACACTGGAGATGACTCTGAAAGCCAAAGGCTATCCCCTCACCAAACACCAATACTCTCCAAAAGGAGAAAAAAAGATGTGGCATAAAAACTGCCATCCCATATGACAATGTTAGCCATAGTTCTTACATCATTGCAGCTAGTTCCGCACCAGGTAAGAATGATGGAAACAACGGAGATTAGCGGAATGATGTGGATCATTATTTGCATGCTGGCATAATCCTCAGAAACACTTTCCTCTTCCCTTTCTTTAAACAGTTATACACAGTATTGCTTTCATCAGTTTTTATTGCTGTCAAGTAATAATTAACTAGGAAAATGAGTGACCTCCATCTTTATTAACATGTAATTCTGCTGCAAACCCTGCAATTCAGGGATTTATCTAATGTATTTAATTCAAATTAGTCTCTTTTCATGGCCATTCTTTGGGTGTAATGTGTTCAAAAATAAATCACTTATCAAATTTCATAAGTTTCCATTGGCCAAAATGCAAAAGTTAGATCAATTAGCTGGTCTTAAAAATCTGACCTCTATCACTAGACTCTCTTTTTGTATCATATGCCCAGCAGAAAGATTTACCATCAGTCCTGCCTTGCAGATGCCAAGGCACAGAGTGTATAAAGACCTAAGTCAAAGTTGACTTTAGCATCACTGGCCTTAGCAAGCTCAGATTTGGGTCTTTTCCAGGGGTAACAGGGGAAAACTGTAAAAGCATCAAAGTTTGAACCTGTGCTTCTGTTCTCAACTTGGTACCCTAACTATAAAAGATCTTCCTTCTTCTGCTTCATAATATGATACATAACATCAGTCTCTCTTGAGACTGTGGATTTAGGCTAAGGAGGGAACCAGTTTCTAGGCGATTTTCCTGCTTTTTTGCTTTCTTTCCCAGTACTGTAAAATGCTGGAAGATCAGGTTAGAACTGGACTGCTAAACAGCCTGCAGAGGTATAGAAGGGATGCAGGCAAATGGCATGTGTTGCATTTTCAGTTAAATTGAATACTATCCAGCTTAAATGTGCACTCCAGCAGCAATTCTTTTTCTCTTCCCAGTTACAGGAATAACGGCAGAAGATGCCTCACGTCACAGATCCAGCAGTAAATCTGTGGTCTATGTCTGGAATACATACTTGGATACTTTTTAAATTAACCTTGCTGCATTCAGTGATTTGATTCACGATAATAATTTTATGCTACACAAAGGCCAAGGATACCTTGTAAGTCCTATATTACAATTTAAAATGGTATATATTTTCATTTAGAAAGGAAATAGTCATATACTGTAATAAAAAAAGAAGGCAAAAAACACTTGTGAAAATAGCCTTGTGGTGGTTTAAGCCCTGCTGGGACCGGAGACAACGTTGCCGTTGTCCCTCCCCCACCCTCAGCCGGTCAGGCTGGAAGTGAGGCACAAACCCCGGGTTAAAATAAGAAGAAATTTAATACAACAGTGTGATAAGCAATCTGAACAACAACAGTAGCAATGATAACAACAAGAAACAGTAATAACAGTAAACAAGACAGAAGATATACAGAGAAATACTGCAATGGTTACAGACAACTCGCTCGCATGCTCCCCGTCACCAAAGCCACAAAGGAAAAAGTTCCCATGCTCCCGTGCCTGGACCTGACGTCAGCAGTATGAATAACCCGGCTGGAGATCCCTTCCCCCTCTCTCTCTTAACCCTATCCTAGCTGAACCAGGACATAATCCACCCCTTTATTCTATACCATCTGTGTCATGTCCAGCTGCCATTTAGCAGTTAACAATAACAAAATAACAATTTACAAAGGCACAGCATCATTCACGGCATGTTCTCACCCAGAATCAAGTCCCCCTGTGGTACACATCGGACCTCTCCATTGTCCAGCATCACCCACCAGGTACACCCAGGTCCTTGGCAAAAGCAATCCCGTGGATGGGTTTGCCTTTACTTTTGCCTGGCACAGGACTAAACCAGACCATTTTTCCCAATATATTCCTCATGCGCACCACAGGGACTTTATCCCCATCTACAGCACGTGGAGGTTTCGACTGAGCCAGGCCAGCTCAACTGGCAGATCCTCTTGTGTTGACAAGCCAGGTGGCCTTTGCTAGATGCATGTCCCAGTCTTTGAAGGTCCCACCTCCCAGTGCTTTCAATGTGGTTTTTAACAGGCCATTGTAGTGCTCGATCTTCTCAGAGGCTGGTGCGTGGTAGGGGATATGGTAGACCCACTCGATGCCATGTTCTTCTGCCCAGGCATTTATGAGGTTGTTTTGGAAGTGGGTCCCGTTGTCTGACTCAATTCTCTCTGGGGTGCCACAGGACTTGGGTTTCAAGGCCCAGGATGGTGTTCCGGGCGGTGGCGTGGGGCGCTGGGTAAGCTTCCAGCCACCCTGTGGTTACTTCCACCATTGTGAGCACGTGGCGCTTCCTGTGGCGGGTCTGTGGCAGTGTGATGTAGTCGATCTGCCAGGCCTCTCCATATCTATATTTCAGCCATCGCTCTCCATTTCACTGGGGCTTCACCCTCTTGGCATGTTTGATTGTAGCACACGTCTCACATCCATGGATGATCTCTGCAATGGTGTCAATAGTAAGGTCTACCCCTCGATCTCAAGCCCACCTGTATGTTGCATCCCTACCTTGGTGGCCCGAGGTCTCGTGGGCCCACCAAGCTATGAACAGTTCACCTTTGCGCTGCCAGTCCAAGTCCACCTGAGCCACTCTAATCTGAGCAGTTTGGTATGCCTGCTGGTTGTGTCGATGTTCATCAGTGGCCCGACTCTTGGGTACATGGGCATCCACATGGTGCACCTTCACAGTGAGGTTTTCCACACAGGCTGCAATGTCCTGCCATACTTCAGCAGCCCAGACGGTTTTACCCTTACACTGAGCAGGAGTCGCTTCCAAAGGCTGAAGGTTTGAGCCTGTTTCCCTATCTCCCTATCAATGCCAGCATCCTTGGCCAAAGATCCCAGCTGCTTGGCCTCTCTCCCCTCCATCTCAAAAGCACTGGCTCCATTGTCCCACCATTGAAGCAGCCAGATGCAAATCTGCTCACCTCCCAGGTGGCCGAAATCTCTCCGCATATCTCACAACTCAGTCAGGGATAGAGATCGGATGATCACCACTGGCCCTTTCTCCTGTTCCCGTGCTGGGCCTGGCTCATCCCCATCCCCCACTTTGTGAACTGACTTTCTGGTATATTTTGTTTTCTGTATGGGGGCGACTGACACTGTCACTGGCTGGCTCTCTGGCTCAGTCTGTGTGCTGGTGGAGGCAACTGAGACTGGCTCTGACTGTCCCCCCTGGCCCAGATACTGTACCAGGTACTTCACTCTCAGGTTCTGTAGCCTTTTCTCCCCCTTGAGGGCAGCGGGTGGTATTAAGGAGGACACGGTACGCATGGGCAAGTCCCCAACACATTGCAGCGATTTGTGTCTCCTGGGTTTTGCCAGCTTGGTAACACACCCTTTCTAAGCACTCCATCAGCTTTTCAGGGCTCTGCATTTGTTCAGGAGTGAAATTCCAAAGCATTGGAGGTGCCCACTGACTCACGCCTTTGCCCATCTTTTCCTACACCCCTTGCCAGTCACTATTATCTGACCTCGGGGCAGGTTTCCAGGCGCTGCTACTGTTAGAGAAATGCTGCATGGCCAAAATCGAAATCAGGCAGACATTCAGAAGGCATTGTGCCGCAATCACACTGGCCTGCAGGCTCCAAGGATAACTGAAACTCCCCAAAGCCGAGAGGATCTCTTCCCCTGGCTCACCCAAAGAGGGGGTGAGACCCCTAACAAAAGCCCAGGCAGCAAACAGGTAC
>NW_020799097.1:63467142-63494559 GCF_003259725.1 Athene cunicularia | reverse complement strand
GTGCATTGCCGGTTGCTGTAGGCACTGCTGCGGTCCAGCATTGGCATGTATGTTTTAGCCACAATGCAGTAGCTGACTCCGGGCCTCAAATCTTCTATTGTAATAACCTTGTCTTTTCCTTCATACACCAGGACTCTGTGTTGCTTCAGACAGAGTGGAGTAAAAACAGCTAGTCAAGCACATTGCCCTAGCAAGTGTGTCTGTGAGTAAAGTCCAATAAGAAGAGGATGTAGAGCAGCATGTGGACTTGCACAAATCAATAACATTAATAATTAATTTATGATTTTTAAAGAAAATTCTCCTCCCAAATTCCCCTTTTGTCCCAGTTTTTTAATCTAGGTCTTAGAGTATGAAATACTAAGTTGATGAGAAAGAATGAAGGGAAGAATTAGAACTGAATTAAATCACATTCAATTCCTGAAAAATAAGCCTACTTTGTTTTCAAGTACTTAAACAGTCATCAATGGTCTCACAAGCCCAGAAGACTATTTCAACTGTAATCCAAGAATGGTGTGCCCATAACTTTCCTGGCTTTTCAATGGTAAAAGCTTCATATTTGAATATGGACTTACCTCGTCTAGCAAATTGTTAATTATGAAGACTTGATATAGCAGATCATAATAATTCGTCATTGGTATCTTGCTGCCCCTCTTCCTTTTATAAGGAGAACGTGGAGCCTGGAGCTTTAGCATTATGGATTTGTTGCTATGAACCACAGTTATTGTTGGAGGTCCTATCATAGCTAAGGAAAAAAACCCAAAACTATGAACACAATTTTAGTTTATTAATAATGTTTCAGAGAACGCAATTTGAATCCATTTAACAATTTAATATTCTTGTTACCAGCAATATATTATGCTGTATTTACTGTTAAGGTACCACTTTATAAAGCTTTACTTCTTGGTGGTTATTGCTTGGGACATTTTGGGAGGGACATTTCCTGTGTTTGTAAATCTATCTTTGAGTGAAACTTTCTGAAATCTCTGAGAGCTGAATGTTGCTGACTGCAGGCTGGTCAATCAAAATGCTTTGGTTCTTTGCCCTGTTTCCCCCCCCGCGATACAAAGGCATTATAAGCATTCAATCGCCCGTATAACAACATAAGACCCTTTATACATTTTCCACCGATAACAAATGCCAGCACTGAGATCATACACTGGATATAAGGAATAATCCAGGCCCACCACGCAAGCAAGCGAGCCAGCATTGCAAATATTTTCTTATCAAACAAATACAAATAGAAAAATGACACCTAACAGATTGCTCTAACACACTCTGGTCAGGGTCTGTCCCTTTTTGATTCTTATTTCAACCCAATTCATGCCCCACGTTGGTGTGCCAAAAAGGCTGTGGTGGTTTAAGCCCTGCCAGGACCGGAGACCGCGTTGCCATTGTCCCTCCCCCACCCTCAGCCAGTCAGGCTAGAAGTGAGGCACAAAATAAGAAGAAATTTAATACAACAGTGTGATAAACAATCTGAACAATAACAATAAACAGCAATAACAGTAAACAAGACAGAAGATATACAGAGAAATACCACAGTGCTTACAGACAGCTCGCTCGCGTGCTCCCCATCACCAAAGCCACAAAGACAAAAGTTCCCACGCTCCCACCCCCAGACCTGACGTCAACATGGTATGAATAACCCAGCTGGAGATCCCTTCTCCCCCTCTCTCTTAACCCTATCCTAGCTGAACAAGGACAGCCTTAATATTGTTTCTGGGGGTTTGCTATTTTAAGCCTTGGAATTAAAATAGAATTTATAAAACAGAAGTTTTAGATATTTTATTTCTTCTACAACAAAGGTTGCAACAGAAGATGAAAAATGTCCTTTCTTTAAAATAAGAACCATATAGTACCATATAGTACAGGAGCATACCCCACACAGACTCACAATGTCTTCAGAGTGCCCTAAGTATAACATTTCTAATAGTGAAACCAACTTGTGATTAGACAGGAGTTCATTTAAACTGAAACAGAATACATGCTCGCATTCAGTCAATGTCAAGACAGTTATATGGAAAGGACCTCTATTTCAACCATTTCACAGTAAATGATGAAATGATGTCATCGTCCAAAGCATTTTTCATGGTCTGTCACTAACACCTCACCTGGAAGCAGAACCACTAAGAGCAGCATCAGAGGATGCTGGCAGTAGGTGTTTGGGAGGAGGCTGTGCTTAAGTAAGTGAAAGCTGGTCACTCTTTCCTTCACCAAAATTAAAGAACATTACACATTAAATATTGCCACTATCTGCTTCTAACATGATATATTTAAGTGACTAGATTTGCAGGCATCTAACTGCGTCCACATATCTAGTCCATAAAACCAGGTTTCGTTCACCATGCTTCTCTCTCATTTCTTCCAGTTGTTTTACCCCACCCATATCATGCAATTTCTTAATTTAAGTAAGTTTCTTTGGGAAACAGGACTTATTAAATCTCTGCATAGTAACTAGCACCATGACAAGTCTCAGATTCAGCATTGCCCCATCACCCCTCTTGCACTGGACATAACCATAGTAAAACCATCCAGGCAAACTATTAAGAAATAGCCAGTCATATTTCAGCAGTGGTGACTTCATCCACTCGTGGGTTATCACAGACTGAAATCAGCATCTGCAGTAATTCAAGTTCTTTCTCAAATTCACTTCTTTCCCTGGGGCAACTCACATTGACATTGTTACACAAAGATAAAGCTTTATTAAGGTAACATCTACTGACCCTCGTCAGAGAACAGACTTTGACACTGCTGGATACTGTACCTATATCAGATGCAGAGGATGAAACCATCTAGGGCTCTCAAAACTTAAAGAAGACATTAAAAAAAAAGAAGCCGCAGAGCCATAGGGGTGTCTGAAGCATTCAGACCTGGTGAGAAATATAGCAGCTGCCATGCTATGGAACTACGGAGATGTTGGAAACCTGAAAGTTTTTCAGTTTGATAAAATGATACAAAATGTGCGTCACTTATACTGGGGAACACAATGAAAGGTCTGAATAAATCTTGAGCTGTTATGTTTGCTTACCAGATTTCACTTCCTCAGCAAAAAAGCAGTCTTACAGAAAGCAGTGTGAGAGTTGCAGGAACAACCCACTTCCATTCTGACAGTACCAGGATTTATCACTGTCAACCGCACGATGTTCTGCAAAAGCCAGTTTTCTCTTTCCACGGCAAATGAAAATTTCCTTTCAGCTCTGCTCTAACATGTAATTTTTCTGGGGAAGGGTTTGGTAAAATAACTGGTGCTGTATTTTTCCCCCGCAATCAGTGGTGGTGGCATGTTCCCAAGACATGCTCCACCGAGCTCGCAGGCTGGAGCTCCTGCAGCGAGAGGTGCTTTGCTGTAGCATATACCAGTTGGGTGATCTGCACCAACAGCTTCTAGATAGCATTCGTAACACTGTAGTTTTTGAAAATGGTGTCGTTGGTGCCTTGGCCTTTATGTTGCACTGCTGCTTACATCTCCATGGGGGGAACAGAGGAAGACCTCTACCAGGCTCTAAACTACAGCTGGGGATTTCTTGCATTTTGGAAATACCTGGAGAAGTGAGCTCTGGCCCTCCTTCTCCTTCCTCCTTGTGGGCACAAAGGGACCATCTGCTGTGGGTCCATCTCTCGAGAGCTGCCTGGCGTGGCACATGGCTCCACAGTGGTTGGTGCCCATGTACACCACTCAGGGGAGGATGCCTTTACATGGTCAGCTTGACTTTTTCTGGATATAATTTGCAATGCCCAGCTGAAAACACCCTTCTCTTGGTTTTTCAGTCACAGAGCATTTTCTAACAAAGTGTCCAATGACAGCTTCTGTTTCAGGAAAGAGAGAAATAAATGCTGGCTTCTAGGGCTATGGCATAGGGTGGGGAAGATTAAGCAGTGTAACAAAAGCAGGACTTGTGCAATCTTTTCTGTAAAACCTCACCTACTGCATCACAGGGGAATGTCTGCAGTCATGGACACAGCTTGTTGCAGTGGCCTCATCTGGCCAAGTCCTTGTGTTGTGGCTGAGGGTCCTGACAATGAGAAATAGATATTATGTCTTTTAGAGTTTGCAGACACTGATCTTAGTGTGAAGTGGAACCCATCCCACAAAGGCCTATCCTTCTTTCTTCTATGACCATGGCTGAACATTATCTTATCTGTCGTATGGAGTAAGAGCTTATGTCCCACTGTAAATGGCTTTAACTCCATGTTCCGCTGGCACTCAGAAGAGCAGTATCCAACCACCAGAAATTCAAGAACGAGGCACTGGAAAAGCTGATAGAGCAACAGCAATGGACCAGATGCTCCAGCCTTATAAATTAGGAGAAGATTATGCATAGCCAGCTGTACCATATAAATGCCCAGTTTTATATGATACCATGATCCTCGGTGTTTATCATATGGTCTAGCATCTGGCCAGTCCTGTTCATACCTCCCATATATCTGTTCTAATCAGATGTGGACTTGGGGTTTATTTTCTTGATCTCAGCTAAGAACAGCTCTTGTGGCCCAGGGCTGGGGTGCTGTTGTGAAATGACATAATGACATTGTCTTTTGCCTCGGATCTATCAGACATTATCAAGTACTCTAAACTGCATGGAATTCATCATAAACAGGTGGTTTTTCTGTGGATTTCAATGGTTGCTACAATGATCAAAGACATTAACATGTAAAATCTGTCTGATAAGAAAAAAAGAAGAAAATGAACCCCAAACTTCTCAGAGTTAGTTTGCCACAAAGGGCACAGGACACAAAACAAGGGTACTTCAGAAATGACACTGGTGTTCATTGTCAGAAAAGTTACAACTTTGCAACTTGCTTTCAGAATCTTTTATAATGTGCTTCCAAGGAAAAAAAAAAAAAAAAAAAAAAAAAAAAAAAAAAAGCTTGAATATTTAATTCCCAAAATTATAAAATCACTGGCTGTTTTATTGTAAGTCTTACATGTTGAGTCCACTGAAGGCTGAGCTCGAGTCACTGCTGCCAGAATTTTGGCTTGAGATGGGGAAAAATGGGAAGTTTGAGCCCTGACACTTATGAGGAAAGTTCAAAAAGGGAATTCCTGAAAAGGCTCCATCATCTGATGGAAATATTTTTTTAAATATTACGCTCTTTTCAAAGGCAGTGGGGACCTGACACTGATACCTAAATAACCTCAATACTGACAAAATGCAGCCCAATGGTATCACATTCTGAGGACTAGGCTCTTCGGAGATATCCTTACTTTTAAACATGAGAACAGGATGACAATGAAAAATTGTTATTAAATTAATTTATTTCAGGCAATGTCATTCTAACACAGCTTGGGTTTTTTGGGGTTTTTTTTTGTTTTTTTCCTTTTTGGTAAAAAAGTCAAATAAAACATACTGATCTCCAAGAAAGAGCCATAAGCTGTTGCTTTTCATTGTAATGACAGAACAGCAAATATTTTTTAACATTGCTTGTTATGTGACACTGGGTTTTTTTAACAGCTGACAAGTACATGATTGTTATAGGATTGGGCTAAGCTCTTATTTCTGGGCTAAATTCTTACTATATATATATTTTTTTAATTGAAATGAATAAAGCTCCTAAAAGATATCAGTAAAAAGAAAAACAGTAGAGTTGACTCTGTTAAATCAAACTTAAACACTTTCAGACAGTCTGTGAAGTCACTAATTGTGCCCCGAGTGGAATGAGATTCAGGAAGAAAAACCTGGGGGAAAAACAGCTGGAAAAGACTGATTTAAGCTCTGAAGAATTAGAAAGGGTCTGCAGAGCAGCAGAGCGACCAATACAAGAGGAAGCAAAGCATTGCACAGAGAGGGGCTGGGAAGCAAAGAGCCTGCAGCATCAGAGCAGAGATGTGTATTTCAACAAGCTTACAAAATAGGAGCAAAGTGATTTGGCCAGCAACACGATATAGCTGCTGGCACAGACACTAAACAGTTTCTGCCTTGGAAAAGGACAGTTATGTATGTATGGAGCACAACTATTTTATACAAGTCCATAACCAACAGGAGGATATACCTATGAGGGCACAATGTTTACGTATTCTGCTCAGAGAGGCTGTTTCAGCTATTTCAAAAACAATCTTAGAGGGCAAACAGCCATTATCTAGAGGGTTTCAAAACCTGGAGAGAGAAATCTATCAGTGGAAGTAGCAGCACCAATTACTGGAAAGGCTTATTCATTGCAACTGGTGAAGAAACAAGCATAGACACACAGTGGGACCCAATCACCTCAGCACAGATGCCATTTAAGATACCTTGAGTTTCCAGAACCTTTGCACATCACTGGCAGATACAACAGGGAATCTGCAGGAGACTCAAACCCCCCCAGAGTGGCAGCCCAAGTCATGAGGAGACATCCTCCTGGTATGCACTAGACATCTACGCTTGGGTGTCTGAAGTTACTGAAATGCTACTGTAACGTACTAGTGGGATAGTTACCAGGTATAAACTGGACCCTGAAGTCATGTGTGTATGATTTATAGGGTTACACGAAGAAATCTAAAGAGAAAATCTGATTATGGGTATGGAACACAGATGAGAAAATCTTGGTGTGTACACTGGAGTTGCAGGGTGCCTTGGTTGCCTTCACCTTTCTAATGCCAAAGGCCTTCCCTTTGCATTTCAGTGATAACTTTTACATTTGAATGACACTTTTACATATGAATGATCTTGCGGAAAATGGAGAATGAACAATGAAACTCTCTGAAAAGTGAATGTGCAGACTGCAGAACTTGAATGAGATGCCAGTTTTGTACTGCTTTATTGCATGTTCATTCTGAATACCTTCTTGAAGCTCATTCTCTTACCTGCTGAAATATTGCTCCACGCTGGTAAATACCGCGAAAAAATGATGCCAAAAGTACAGAAAAGGATTAAATAAATTAAAACTTTTCAGTTGCACAGCAAGATGTATTTGTATAGTGCCATCCCTGAGCGCACAAGGCCACCATCTTTATCCTACACATCCAGAGCTCATACTCCCATCAGTAACCTTTGGGAATACTTTCACTGAGGTGCTATTTCCCTGAAAGCAGAATAATTCAATAACCCTTCCTGGAATGCAAGAGGACATTGCTGTGTACAGCCTTCAGTCCTAAGAGCAATGCTCACATCAGAAGTTGAGGTTGCTCTGACCACCCTCTGCTTCTTAATGACATCCCTGTGATTTCCCTAGCAGAGCGTGACATATCAACATTACACTGACATGAAACCACAGAATCTCCTCCACCTCGAGCCAGTCCTCTTCCCTGCTGTAGGGGCTCTGTTCCTGCACACTGTGCAAGTTTCACAAATTACACCTCGCAACACCTCATTTCTTTGCTGCAGTAGCTAGAAAAGAAAACAAAATAAACAACACCCAAGAAACTTTTGCTATGTAATCACGGGTGTCCAGGCAGTTTACTGAGATTTACATGTAGCAAACTGAGTATTAACTCACCTCCCTGAACTTCATTTTAGCTGGTGAGTAGTGCAGAACAGAGCGTACCTTCATAAACAATCAAGATTTAAATAAGCTGTTTAATGTTTACAATCCAAATTACTCTGCTAGTATTTCTAATGAATTTCAAGACTTGAGCAAGCTGAAGACTGAAGCGTGACCAAGCATTGAGCCAAAAGAAGGGACTGGAAGTCATTAAATCCATATCCCTGGGGCAACATGCAAGCAGGCACAACAGAACACAGAAACCAGCTGCTTGTATTAAAGAACATACTATCTTAATAGTAATAGTTCTTAAGTAGAAACAGGTTTTGAAGCACCTATCAAGGCCTTCTGCAGATTATGTCCCTACCCTCCTTAAAGCATTTCAGTTAGCTGGAGAACAGCATGGACAAGCTCACTGACAGAAGGTCAGGCAGTCAAGTGAGTGCAAGTCCTAGGACATCCTTAGCATATGGAAAACACAGAATTCCCCAGAGCTGTCTACTATGGCCAGGTAGGAGAAAAGAGTTAAAAGTTCACTCTTGGCTATCTTACTTTGGCTGTCATTACTCAGAGGGCTTCATACTTAACCCTCACAAGCAATTTACTCATAAGTCAAGAACAGCTTCTAGGTAAGGACTGAGCAGGTACTAGTCCGTAGTAGTGGACATAATGCGTGTAGATGACCCACATAAGTTTGAGGTGGTATTGCAGCTTTGCAGAGATGCTGTGGAGCACAAGCAGGGATAGACACTTTGCTTGCTATATAGGCTGTGCCAAAATCTGAACCAGCTTTCACAATCTGACTGCACACCATGACACAGGCCATCTGCATTCACTTACTTAGCCATGGTCTGCTTAAAATCACCAGATGTGAATGTTTCACCGACATAGAAAACAGAATTGCTTGGTAAAGAGAATCCCAATTACAAGGAAAAAAAAAATCAAACCACAGTCATAGGCATAATTTCTTTGTATTTGTTAAGCTTATATAACTTGGCATGAGCTGTGCCTGGAAAAGTGCACTTCAGAACTAAGACTTTAATGAATGTTTGCACTCCCTTTTTTTGTTTAAAGAAAAGCATTAAAAAACCCAAGGATGAAACAAGCGCAAGTAGGTTATTCGTCCCTGAAACAGGTCTGCCTCTATTTTCTTGGAAGATGTACATTTCTACTCAGTGCACACAGCTATTTCTCCACAGATGGAAAAAAACCCCAAAGCTTAAAAGAACCACAGCAAAATCCCAAGGCAACCTTTTCTAAATAAACCAGGGAACTGTAAGAGAACAGTCAGTCTGAACCATACATGGGATTATACTGACATACCGTGGCAAGACACCAGTAATGCAATGCCTTAGTCACTGTGATCATAGGCTACTCTGCTACTCTCCTCGCTCTGGTTGAGGGGCAGAGAGAAATCTGGGGTCCTCAGTCCCAGACTGAGGACAGGGACAAGGAATCTGAGAAAATATATAAGTAAGGCCTCAAGACTAGATCCTTCCAATGCTTCTAACCATGTTATCTCGAACAACTGAGTCATTTCCACATTTTAGCATAGTGAAAAGTCTCGTCCAGTTACAGAGAGGCAGAGCAGATTGCCTCCCTGTCTTTGAACCCAGAAATGAAAACCCTACACCCCACACAGCTGCAGCTGTGCATTTGGAAGCCTCCAACCGCTGAGCTTTCAGCCAGCGGAAAAGTGTTTGTTTTCAAAAAAATTATCCCTGAGTGACTCAGCTGAATAATCTTTCCCATATCGTTGATGCTTTGGGAAAAAACTTCAGGCACAGGCTGCACCCTGAGACATGACATTTTCAGAGGAAAAAGTATGCAGACGAAACAATTCTCAGAACTGTGGCAATGAATAAACCATCTGTACTGAAAGTCCTCTTGGCCATAGTGACAGGCAGTCAGGCAGGACCTCCCCAGCCTGCAGAACTTAGAATCACAGTTTTTATCATTTCAGTCTTTTCAAATAAGAAAACTTATTGTAAGCATGGTCACTGTGTACCTCTCTTTCCTGATGTAATTTCATCACTGGGTGGAACTCTCCTTTCGTCTTCCTAGCAAATGCCCTAGGCCGTTCATAATAAAATATTGTCACCTCCCTCTGTTAACTTCTGGTACTATTTTTTTTCCTCTAGCATGGACTTAGGAAGCCTTTCAATCATGTAGTCACAAGAATCAGTGCCAGAGAGCTACAAATCATCCTAACTAGAGAACAGCTGTGGTAGGCAGATAAAGGGTGATGTGAACACAGGTCGACTAACCACAGTTCCACCCTGCCATCCATTGCAGAAGCTGGAAGACTTCTGCAGAGTTACTTGGTGCACACCAACAGCTGTAACCTTTCTGGGCTAAGAGAAAAATTTTGAACTTAGGGCCTCTTTGTATGATGACATGGACCACAGTCATTTAAACAGCAAGCCAGCTGGCAGAGCTCATATATCGCAGGTAAAAGGAAACATGTTCTTGTGAAGAATTCTATTCAGAGACCATTGACTTCAATGGGAATTTACTCACCTAAATACCCTTAGTTTCAGAATTCCTTAAAACCTTTAATGTATTTATCTTTGCAGTACCCCTGTGAAATAGGAAGGGCTCTCCTCTGGTCTATATTATTCAGAGGTGTTTGTAAAGATATACAGGCATTCAACCATCTCTGAACTAAGAGATTTGCTAAGATTACAGGGAAAGATTATGGGCAGGGCAGGGCACTGGACCTTGTTTTCTCTGCTTTGAGGATCTCAAATAGTAGACTGCTGTGACACTGCCTATCACTCAAAAGTAATTATCAAAGCAATACATGAATGCCAAATTTGAACAAAATTCTCCCTTTGCAATGAAGATAATGATGGAGTTTGTATCACAGTCGAGAGACTCAGAGGTTAAAGGTCAGCCTGAATCATAAATGCCAAGTCATTTTAAGGGTTAATATATATTCTGGCATGCTGCCTTTCAAAAGATGCAGAAGCCGACAGAATGGCTGGCTCAGCAGCAGGAATTATGCTCCCTGCCCTGAGTCCACCCTGAATGACTAAAGACACATCCCTTTGCTACTTGGAAGAAAATACTAAACAAGCAGCAAAACATTTTCATTAAACAAAAAATATGTTTTCTGCTTCAGCAGAAAATGGCCACTCATTTGCTTCTGAGGTCAGCAAACACGTGGATTCTCAACCTACAGATTGAGCTGTTTTAACCAAGATGTCCTGACTTTTTAACTTCTGTTGTAATTAAAACCAGATTCCTACCAATGGCACTATTATATAGTAGTGAATTGCACGAAGCAGCAGCAGTTTTTACTCTGCTGAACTTTATGCTGAAGTTAATTTAGTTTTGTTACTCACTATTACCTCACACAGTACTTGGCTCCTCAGGTACAGGGGAGCATAGAGCTACAGAAGAGCCTTGACTATTTCTGTAAGAAACCTGCAGTCTACAGAAATAAGCAGGCAATGCCTGTTCTGCTTACTGAGGAAACATTTTCTGGAAGTGAACCACATGTGGTACTATTACCTATAGTAAAAGGAATAATTTTTCTATGGCTGCTGATACCTGTCAAAGTTATTTCACATCCCCACCACTGCCTCATGCACAATTCTCCTTTCTGTCCTGGTGTAAATGTCAGTTGTCAGAATAAATACAGATGCAAATACCAAATGGCTTGAAGCTTACTCACAAGAAAAATAAAAAGCATTACCTGTAAAACACTTAAGACTGCACCTGAGGTGAGAAGGGTTAAATCAGTATTTCTTTAATATACTTACAACTTCCTTGGCCAGAGAGGAAAAAGTTGAAAAAGCTATTTCACAGCCCAGTGCTTCTGCTGCTTACATGGTACTGTGCTTCTTTGCACTAGTAATTATTTTGGTACCTTATGTTACTGCAGAGACTAGAGAAAGCCCCTCCAGGCAACACATGGCTCCCTGTTTAGCACAGCCCAGTTTCACCCTCCTGGTCCGTCGGAGTGATTGCCCACGTCCCAGAGGGGCACCCACAACCGCCACGTGTGTGAGCTGCTGCCGGGGGGGGCCACCCGGCACACACTGCAGCACCAGTAGCCTGATTTCTGTGACACCCATCCTCACCTCCCAGGTAGCCATGCAGGGATGAGCAGCCTGCGGTGCAGCAGCTCCTCCCAGGCTGTGCTGAAGACCTCACCCTTAGGGGAGCAGCAGTATCCCTCCAGCATCCCTGGACTCATGGCCCTACAAACAGCAGGGGAGAGATGAAGGCCCTGAGCTTTCCCCTCCAACAGCTTGCTGCAGGGACAGCTTCAGGCTCCATTCAGATCCTCCAGCATGCCAGGAAGGCAAGGGCAGGGCAAGAAAGCCACAGTCAGGGAGTACTAACAGGCCAGATAATAACAAGAGAAGCAAGACAGAAAAATTCCAGTGTGGGAGTATGGCAATAAGAAAGAGATTATAACAGCAGTGAGACTTCTCCCGGCAAGTCAGGCACTTCACCTGAGATTGTGCACTGCACTAGGCACGATGTCTAGAAATTAAATACTACAGTGCTAAATGTTTGCAATGTGAATTTTATTTGTCTCCCTACCCCATGGAGCCCTGGAAAGAGTCCAGATTTTTTTAGATAAAGGCTTACACAAGCCTTGTGCTGTCTCGCAACCCTCTGCTGGAAGCAGACAGGAGGAGGCTGGGTGTACCCAGAGGAGACAAACCTGCCCTCCCTGCTACTCTAAAGCAGACCATGTAAGAGCATCTTGCCATTTGCAATAGGGGTACATGCAAGTGTTGGCTTCAGAAACATTATCACTTGAATGCCTGAAAATGAGACCCTGCTTTGAAGGATCTATGAGCGTTTCAAATGTGGCCATTGAATACGAGTATCCACGATCTTTCCAAAGAAACCCAGGAACGTGGAAAGCCTGGCTTTCCTCTTCAACTTCAGCATCTCCTCGGCAGGGGAAGTGCCAGGGATCCCCTGCTGCCTGGCCGGCTGCAGACCCTGGGCAGTGACAGTGTGACAGGCCTCCAGCTTCGTGACACTCACCCCTTGTCCAAGTGAAGAAGTTTCAGTGGGTGACCTGTGAATTTAAAACCTGTCAAGGTTCCTCATATAGCTAAGTGTACACTCTGACTTTTTTTTTTTTTAGTTTTTATTTATGTGACAAACTTAGGTTCTCTTAGGTTTTCGACTCTCCCACTGCTACACTGACATTAACAGTCCACAAAGCAGATGTGGAAGCTGAAAAACCGATTTCCCAAGGGTGAAACCTCTTATACTATGAGTACACATGCTAGTGACAGAAGATAACTGGTAGAAACTCAGGCCCTCAGGATGCTCACTGCTATTTAAACGATTTGGTTTTACACTATTAGTAAAACTGATGAAAACTTTTCCACAGTGACAAAACCAGCCCAGTAAGGACGTGATGTGAGTGTAATACAGATATAGTACCTATCACTGAAGGTTTCTTCAGGTGAAATATGTCAGGTGATGGGCAAATTACAGTATGCCTGCTGTTTGATGATAACAAAGCTCAGGGGACCGTATAAAGGGTCCAGGGTTAGACATGAATAAGCCATTTTTTAAAAGAGAAACCTCTATCTAAGGTATGCCCAGAGGTTTTTTACAGTTTTGTGAACAAGCACACAATCCAGGCAGCCAATTAGATGACTGGATACTTGATCACCTCTAAAGTAGGCAGGCTTGGAAGCCCGGTCAGTCTCCAGCTTTGTCCTCTGTAAATTCCCCACTTTGCCATGTGATTTGCTGGAAGGAGGTGTCACCACAGCTGGAAACAAGTTTACATCTGTTCTCAGTTCCTTTAAAGTCAGCCTGTTGCTCTGACTCTTGTGTTACTGCTGCTTGTCAGTAACTCAAGTTAGAAAGGAGGAAGTAGAAAATATCAAAATGATGAGCTTTCCTTGAGATTGTGAACATGAGGTGTAAGTCAGCTCAAACGGTCATGCTTGGTACCTTTATTGTTATTTAAGAAACATAAGAGCATCAGCCAAGCAGAAAACTCCTCAGGTATTTTCTTATGTTTTAGCACGGTCCCAACAGTATAATTCAAAGGGACTATAATTTCTCTGCAGGCAGATGGCACAACGGCATACAAAGCATTGTAATGATCAGTGTAGGGTGTCACTAAAACATGAATTAAAGCTCCTGGACAATAAAGTCTAGAATTTTATAGAGATTAACTACATTATGGACACATGCTTTCGCTGCGGGCTCATCAAAATTACCAGAAATGAAGATTATGCTTAGGTGATGGGTACTTTTGGGGCTGATCTGATTATGTGTCACCCATCTAGCTTTGTCTACATTTAGCTGTTTTCTCTTGTGGGAAGCCCTGTCAAGCTGAGTCCTCTGGCATAGGTTTTCAAGTGTTGAAACACATCCTATAAGGTAAGATCAAATCAAATGGAGATGAAGTTGTACCACTGAGCAGCCTCTTTCAGACCAAACATCATACAGGAGACTAGCAGTTTCATTTAAGACCAACATTTCATTCCAATTTTAATATGACTCCACTGAAAACATACATCTGGGGCAGAATGCAGTTACCTAAATCAGAGCAGCAAGTGCATTTTAGGTGCTGAGGGTATCCTGCCTGGCCTCCAGCTGCCACTGCAAAAGAGACTTCATGTCTCCCTATAACATGTATTGTATTTAACTGTACCTGGACATTCAAGTGAATGGAACCAGAGTACCTAATATAATCAGCTACCAGAGTGCAGCATATTAATACCTCTGTCCTCTTAGGTGGTAATGTATTTTTCTTTTGCAAATTCTTGGCTGAGGTACAGAAAATTGCACACTTGAAGCACACATCCTCATTCAAATTAAACGAAAGACTGCAGTCAACACTGCAGCCAAAGTCAGTGCAGGTTCTGCATCAGTGTTTAGGTGTCCACTCTTAGGCTGACTTCACACGAACTAGTTTGGATGCCATTAGCAGGGTAGCCATGAAAATGCCCCAAAAAGCTAACCACCTGAGTATTGCAGCCCATACAGAGCTCCATATTCCCATAGGCACACTGCTATTGGTATCTCAGATATCTTGGGCAGATACCTTGGATCTAGATGCCACCATGGGCTAGCATAGCTCTGGTCAAAGTGAGTGCCTTGCTCTGGTCATGCAGTGTGGAGTAAGCCACTGCACTGAAGATGTACACGTCATGTCCCTGTTTATGTTCTTGAGGCCTGTGTACTTCATACTGCTGTCCCACTGCGGCTGCAGTGCCACCCTGCCTCACAGACAACCCGTTCTCATGAGTCCAGTCCAGGAAAACTTTCCCCTTCTCCACACAAACCATCCCTATGTACAAAGATTTTTGCTTACTTGAAGCAGCCATGGTAGGCCAGTGCAGAAGCCAGGATACCAGACTTCAAATGTTAATGATCTATCTATTATGCTAAATCCTGTGCAGCAGCACTAATTCTTCCTATTCAATCATCCTTTTCCCAAGAGCTCAGGACAATACGAGAGACATGGAAGGCTAGCTGATTTATTGCTTTCATGCAAAAGGTCAGACTAAGGAAGACCAGCCACTGGAGTCTCTAGACCTATAAACTTAGTATCTGACAAGCCATTGGTTAGCTTGTCTTCAAAATATCCTAGGACATGGAGAAGTTACTATAGAAATAATACTTGGGGACTGTCAGTAACTTGTACTTCACTGGGCTGTTTTTTCTCCAAAGCAAATGAGAAAATGGGTTTTATTACGTTCCAGCATCACATAATCACTCTGAAATGAAAGCTAAGACTTTCTGATTTACTATATAAGCTACACATAAATCACATCTTCATGAGGGGGAAACTGATGGAAGTTATCACAGAAGATAACTCTACAGTAAGATCATAGTCAAAATTTCTGCTATTGAGTCAGAATACTCAGTATAAACAGAAATAAGGAGTAAATATTTTTTCAGGCATCTCTCACTTGTCAGCTCAAAACTAGAATTTAGGACTATTGGGAATACATGCATCAATATACATACACCAATACAAAAATGTGCTTATATATGGCATATTTATCTGTGTGTATAAAAACATGTATATGTGTAATGTAGATATATTTATTATATGAGAGCATATATATTCTCTGCAAGCTGAGAGACACAAAAGACCCTAAGCCACCACTTCTGAGCTTCCCTCTGTAGGAGAGTTACCTTCTGACAGCAAGATAAATGAAGTGGCAGCTGTGTTCATTCTCTAGCGCTCATGCTTGTTTAGTACCCTGATTAATGATGAGTGCTTTACTTAGTCTAATTTATCTCTTGCAAGCCTTTATACGCTGTTCAGAACCCAATGTAAAGTTTATGTGCAGATGCATCCACACAATAAAACGGTTCCATATTGAAAATGACTTTAGTTTAATTCCAAAGTGAGTCCCCAAGGACCTCATTGCCAGGGTTGCAGTATCTTAGTCTGCCTTACTTTAGGCTTGCATTAGGGGTTCATTGGCTGTCCACAACAGTTACATTGCAGTAAAAAGGTGTGGCAAATATTGTGAGAAAAATGTGGCATCAAGTAGTTCATTTGGACATTTCAGAAATAGAGAGAAAGAAGTAAGGGTGCGGATAGAGAAAAAACCCTGTTTATACTAGAGGCCCATCCTGAGAAGACAGGTATCTAATCAAGGTAAGAGACTCTAACCTTTACTCTAAGACTCCTTCTGGCTGAGAAAGACATTCCATCCCAGAAAAAAAGTACATGTGGAGGAAATGTCATGGCATGAGTCTTCTAAAGAAAAAGGAAATGATGGAGTCCTGCTGTGTCCTTATAAAAGATTTTTTACTACATTTCCACTTCAGCTGAATAAATATTTATAGGATTAAATTAATTGATAAGATAGGGGATCATCAGGAAGAATTTCAACACTTCTTCATGGACTGGTTAATTGCAAACCTTTGCACTGAGAAAAAGCCATGTGAGCGAACTCCACGTGAACTGAGCACCAAACAGCTGCAGAACCTTAGAAATAGCCTGTGGTGACTGAGTGGGTAACAGGAAGAAACCACTTAGTTATAAAGTCAAATGCACACGATTAGTCAGATGTGAACACAACAACCTTTGCTGGCTTTCAGCAAGTCCAGCAGAAATCAGGAATAACACTCAAATTGACGTGTAAGGTCTTAAAGAGCAGGAGGCTTATTAGTCATAAACTGAAGGACCCTCTGTGTGGAAAGGCAAAAATGAAAAGTGAATGAAAGGATAGTTCTTCACATTGTAATAGCAAAGAAGAGAAGCCAGCTTAGACCACAGATCCATTTGCTACATTTAGGTAATTCTTGCTTTTTGGTGAGATGAATGTTGTCATCTGTTTGGCAGGACACTACTGAAGCCTGCAAAGGACTTGCACATCCTCATCAACTCACTAATTGCGCATTAATTTTGAGACTAACCTTACCCAGAGTTGCAACTTCAACTTTGACTGTGTATTTACTCTTTACTTAGTACTTCATTTTAAATGTAAGCTGATGTCACTTGCATGCAACTTCCCCAAATAATACTGCTCTAGGCACTGAATACAGATATTCTTCTATTCATTTTTTTAATTAGAGGTGGTATAGTAAGCAAACACAATTATAATTTATCTTTAAACTCTTTGATATTTTTGTAGCAAACATAAATTTAGCACTTTTTTAAAGCTAAGATGCTCTAATGTGTTCTATATGACATTGATGTGGATAAATGTAATGCAGAAGTTGCAGTTTCCTGCAGAGAGTGAATTGTTGACATTTTTAAAATCAGATTTAATAGAATATACAATGACTCAAGTTTTCATGCTATCAAGCATTTGTGTGGTCATATCGATTTCTTTACCAATGCAAGTAGCAATAATGTTTGTTTCCTTCAGAAGTTAAGTTTGATCTACAGCTAATTCTTTCAGAATTATACCATTATTCATATGCTATTTGTATCTTTTTTCAGTTTCCTACAGCAACAAAATACTTGTAAAAACTTGATTTCAAGGGTTAATAGTCTGATACTGGAGTTAATCAGAAAAGATAAAATCAACAGAAACTTTATTCAGAAGGTATGAGATTTTCTCATTTTCTGAACAACTATAATGGAAGCAAATTTCTGTTTAGATTACTGTTGTTACTACTATAAATGCAAACTCATCCTCTAGCCTCTGAAAAACAAGGCTGTGCTTCATATTTCTAATCAATAGCCTCCTTAAACTCTTGTGGTGTTAAACTTCTCCATATGCATACATTCACTATGTTGCTGCTTCTGTGAGCATTAAAATCACATTCCCCTTCCATGGGTTTCAAGGGACTTGCATGCCTCATAGTAACAATTACTGCATGCAGTGGCAGTAGAATACAGACTATTCATTAATCTATTAATTTATTCTTATCCCCTTGTTTGTCCACAGTAAGATGCCTATGATCATTGCCGATATCTTTGCAAATTAGCAGCTGTTTTCAAGAACTAGCATGCCATATTCTGTTCCTAAGAAACATGGTCATGGGTGGTGTGACTGTCCTGAGACACCCAGCTGCAGGCTTCACGAGGGGTTTCACCAAATAAAAGACAGCAAATCACCTCCTCAAGCTGGGTCCAAAGCATTACTGGAATATTGGAGGCAGAGTTTCTTGCAGTCAAGGAGTTTAATGGTAAAGAAAATAATCATGAAAGAGAAATCCAGTGAGTTCATTAAAACTCTAAGCCAATTAGCACTCATCCAGTTCCTTTAAATGCCCTGCCCTACACTCCTATTATCTCCAGACACAGCAAATGCAGGCTGGACTTAACACAGTAATCTCAGAAAGTCTACATTTCAGCAGAGGTAGCCATCAGGGTACTTGACTTCATATCATACTTTGCAGGAACCAGTACAAACCACATTGTTACCTATTCTTTTACATTCTCCAGATGATGCTGAGACACTGCAGAGTCTCCCCGATTCCTTTTTGCTGCAGCAGTGCAGGAAACCCTCCTTCTGGTAATCCCGTTCCAGCCAAGGACCATACTCCAACATCCTTTTTAATCTTTCCTTTTTACTGCTGTCCTCATGAATGACCAATTTAATCTACACATGTTCATTAGTACTTAATTCCAACTGCATCTGTACATGGGCCAGCCAAATCACCCACCTGGCAGCCGAGGAGCAGTGTAGATTCAGGAAAACAAGTCAGCCTGACTTGCACAGGATGACAAGACATTTGAAGCTGTCCAGTTCTATCCCTGACTTTACTGGCAGGCGATGCCCAAGCACACGTTTCTCACCCAAGACTATTGGGAACGTGTGCTCAGGATGAGCCCAGCCAGCAAAGCATGTTCAAACCATGACAAACCTGAGAGGCTGGACCATGCCAAGGCAGGAGGTTTGATTACGTTGTTTAGTGGTGGACTTGGTAGTGTTAGGTTAACAGTTGGACTCAATGATCTTAAGGGTCTTTTCCAACATAAATGATTCTATGATTCTATGATCAACCAACATTTTGGATTCTATGACACTCTGTGCTGAGTTCAATTAAACATGGAAATAATGGCAATAACCACTTGATCCTGGAAGGACTTAAAATGTGGGGGACTTAAATCCCGTCTGTGCAGGTGCCAAAGGCTCTCAGCAGGACTTGTACGTTTCAGGGGTCAATGTTTTATTGACCATTATCCTGGAGGGTCTGGCCTCACTGTACCTGCAGAGTAGAGATGCATGGCTCAGCCTTAACCCTGAGGGAGGCCAGACTCATGGTGCAGAGGCACTCAGCACCCATGGCAAACCCATCAACCCACCTCCTAGGGCCCTCTCCAGCTGCTGTGAACCTCAGTTTGGGTATTCACCACGCTGCCACTCACTCAGAGGGGATAGAGAAGGAAGTCCACCCTCCTGGACTTCGTGCTGTGGTATGGCAGCCCTCGACATTGCAGTGCCAAAGGCCTCTGCCTCTAACGAGTCTCAGGCACCCTCAAACTTTTATCACAAACCAGCAAACCATACTGACTCAAGTAAGTTGCTGTGCAGCAGCCAGCTATGGCACCTCCTCTATCAAACAGCATCCAGCTACCCTCGAATGCCAACAACCTCATTTCAGGTGTGTGACCGCAGCTCAAAGCAGCTGAAGGGAAGTACCATGTCATATCAGCCATGTGTGCTCCTGTTCCACTTAGAAGCACTTTTTCCTATCGTTAGGACAAAAGCCTGCCTTCAGGCATCTCTCCTTCCTTAACAAAACTCTGCTATAGTGACACCGCTCCCTCTTACATACGTGCCATCTCTTTCAGTTCAATACAAGAGAAGCCATTCATTATTTATATGGAACTAAACCTTTTCCATTCATTTGAATGACTGTTTCAACCGTCTCTTATGATTTATTAGCATTTGCAACGTTTTTCTTTTTCTTTGTTATATTATAACACATTAGTATCACTTTGAAATGGATAGTTTCCACTCAGTTCCCAAGGGGAGGTAACAGCAATACAACATCTGTGTTGACTGTGTTACGGCAAAATGTTTGTGTGGTTTCTTCATTCCTGGTTTCTGGATTACTCCTGTATGTTTGCACACATAATTTCTAGATGGCAGTACTGCCTGGGCTAACCAAGCCAAGTTAGGCCACAGTCTGAAAGGTGATCCCCACAGCAAGCAACTAAGTGCAATTCTGGATGTGCCATGCCTACCTGCGTCACGGGCATTCAGTCTACATGTCTGCAGTGAACACTGCGTGTGTGGTGGCTCCACTCTTATTGCACATGTGATGAAGAGCCCTGACAATGTAAATTATTCTGGTTTCTCCAATTCTTCGGACATGACTGACTCTGGGCACTTACGTTAATAATTATGGATGGCTTTCTATCTGCCTGAGCAAGGGCACTAATAACAACAAGATCTTCCAAAGTGAATTAGAGGGCTCCATTTTAGGAAGACACCTAAAATAGGTGTCATTGTCAAAACACAAACATTTGAACAGGTGACTGAAAGCAGTTTTTTTAAAGCTCGGGCATGTTAGCCATCCAAATAAGGTAGGGCCCCAAACAGCCAGCCTTAAAAAGCCTGCAGCTGCTCAAAAATCATTTAAGAACATAGAGTAAGCCCACAAATACAGATGTCTGAGCTAAGCCCAGCTGAGATTGCATCATTCTTCTACTTCTCAGGCCAGGGATGATACATATAGCAGCCGGGGACATAGCTGAGACACCTATCTGCAGTTTCTAGGCCAGGTGCCGTAGTATGAAGGTCAGGTTGTACACTGGGGACCCAGTCAGGAATAGGTTTCCCTCCTGTTTCAGTTGTTCCCTAGACTGATTTCTGTTCTACAGGACTATATCCCAAGGTCTCAAATGCTTCTGATAAACAAGTTACAAAATCTAGTTTGCAGGAAGGCACATTTTTTAGCGTACCATGATTCTGGTTTTCTGAAGGTTCATTAGAGACCTCCCGGGAGACATGCTAGATCCTTTTTACTTTGCACAGCAGGATTTTTCTTGCTATGTCTCACTGTATTGCTTAATTATCCAATAAATTAATAAATAGAAGGGGATGAAAGAAATAAAATGGCTCAATCAGCTCAGTGAGACCTAGGCATACAAATGACTTACTGAATCATTATTTTCCTCTACTAACCCCTCCCCAAGAGACAGCAGAGTGATATGCAATTCACAGTCAATCCACTCAGGCTGCTTTTGATCCCACTTAATCCTTGGGTCAACCTTCTGATATTTTGGGGGTTGTTTTCTGAGGACAAGATAAATTAAGTCTCTTCAGGAAGGATGTCAGTTGTTTTCCTCTTGAGAAGGCATTAACTGATATCCACCAGCAGAGGATCTTAACTCAGAGGCACACTTCATATTGTACAGTGTTGGGCTCGAACATTTCTCAGAGTTCTTTGTGCTTCAGTGAGTGCCCTGGGTCAAAGTCAGTTGGGGGAGTAGTGCAGTTATGATTATTACTTCTCTGTCTAGGTTAGATTATTTCGCCTCAGTGAACTCACCTTGGATTTGGTTTTACAAAATGGGAGATGTTACCTTGGCTGTGGTCAGTGCTCGAGCCTGCTGTATGGACTATGCAAATCAGGGTTTGTAAATACACTGTTCAGAATAGCTCTGCAGATGTGACTTTGAAGGGTGGAAGAATGATTTTCACTTCCCTTATTGCAATGGTTTAACTTTACGAGGTTTGGTAGTATCGGTAGAGGAGTCAAATCAAGACCACATGCTATAGCCTCCTACGTACACCTGATGTAACACGATGGTGAATCATAAACAGTCGTCTTAGTTGAATTAGAGACAGGAAACAACTCTAGTAAAAGTGTCTAGTAAAAAAAAGTGTGATCACTGGAAGGCTTGCTTACCATGGTTAGCCCTTACAATAAGAAGTTTATTTTTATAGGGATTACAGACAGCATGGTAGGTTCAGTAGTTGGAGGCATTTTGCCAGGAGACCTTTTACTTTGGGATTTCCTTGTTGATAAAATCCAGAACAGAGTGTATGTATCTCTGCACTGACCTGAAACAGTCAAGAGAGTCTCCTGAGGAAGGCTTGTTTCAGTTCAGCCATAACATGGGGGAGATGGGGATCAGCTGCGGGTGAGACCATCTCATCTGACACAGACAGCACTGCTGCTCTGACTGCTGCAGAAGGCGACGGGGGTGGACAAGGAGGTCTATCTCCATTTCCACCCTTTTCACTGAAGAGAGCCTACATGCAAAGCATCCACACACATGCTGGATCTTGGTCAAGTCTGCATTTATTAGTAACAGCTTGCAAGAGGCAAGAGGCAAATCATTTGCAAAAGATCCACAGTTTAAAGATCTCCAAGGTATAGAATATCTACTAATCTAATTCTCCTGAGCTTGTGCTTTAGGAAGTGCTCTGTAAAGGTGTATTTCTAATTACAGCTCTGTATAAGAATGATTGTTGACTGATGCTGGTTTGTTTGACTTGTGAGTTAAAATTACTTGGTTTGTTCACTCAGTCTACAAAGAGAAAAGGAAGACGCAGCAAGAAATTTTTAAGGTGTTTCAGTTCACTGTGAGCAATAGCAGGACTTTCTGAGATGTTTATTTTTCTAAAGTTCTGGAGAAGAACACTGTTTAAAAGAGATCTGTTGATCTCTTACCCAAGTTCTTAGTGAAATACAAACATCTGATCCTTTTCTTTCAGCTTGTGACTGAAAATAATGGTGCTGTTCTGCATAACTTGGAAATAATGAACTTTTATATAAAACTTTTATAGTAAATGATAAAAATATCTTACAAAACAAGATGATGAAGAATGTCTTTCACAAGAGGTACTTTATGGAGGAAGATGAATAACTGTTGTTACACTGAAACTAGTAGCATGGGGAATAACCTATAAACTGTGTCTGAAAGAGCATGAGTCACCACTCAAAACTCTCTTCAGTAACACTCAGAACAATTTGATTTTGCCCTCCTCAGCTTTCTCTTTGAAAGCTCTGACAGATGCATATATCAAGGAAGGAAAAAAATGTTATTTATTGTATTTATGTATTTATTTATTTATTGTTGTCTAACTATATCATTCTTTTATTTCCAAAATGTGACTGAATTTCATAATCAGAAAGAATCACAAATGAATGAGTTCTGTTTGTATTTTCCTTCGGATACTTTCCTGCTACAATTTTTTAATTAACAGCATGGAGGATAGCAAATCTAGCAGTTGGGCAGTCTTCCCATTGATGTGGACAGGATGTTTTTGCCTCTGGCAAAACCTATTATAGTAGCCCGCACCTGAATTTTAACCTGGCTGGCTGAATAAAGATTCAACAGCACAGAACTGACAAGTATGCAAAGGAGGTTGCAAACATGAAAAGCATAAAACTGTACATTATCTAAACAAAAACATCCCAATCTAAACCTAAATCAATCAGTTAAACCAAAAAACTACTCATGACTGCAACGTGGCTAGTGTTCAAGATACACAAGGCACACAGGTCTGTTCCTCTAGTGAGCACAAAACCCAAACAGCACCTTTCTCATTTCTACATCTGGATTTCAAAACACAATTCTGATAGCATCTTTTAATATTTTCAAGCACTTTTTATTTAAGTTCCACTGAAAAATACTAAGCTGCTCCTGTCTTACTGAATTAATGCAAAGGCAAAAATTTCTGCAAATAGTTTCTGCATAACAATGTAAGTTTGTATTTTCCATGTACAACTTAAAAATTGGCCCCTTTGTGTGTTTAATTACAACCATTTCAATATTTGCATATAAAGATCAGTTTTGCAAAGCTGCATTGGATCACGGCCACATATCTGAACTTTCCAGTTCCCTCCTAATGTTCACGTTGTTGTTTATGAATCCATTTGGCAATGTCTGATGCTATCTGCATTGAAACGAGGCTTTTATTTACACTCCTGAGTTAAACTATTTACAAGGTAAAGCATAGGCTGTCATTTTCTGAGGCAATCACTATGTTTAGAGGTGGGAGTAAAAGTACCAGAAAAGTTTTTGTCATCACTGATAGCAGGCACAGATTCAGGGGGGATGCATCAGCAGCCTGATGTTCTAAATTAAAATCAAATTCTGTTTTGCTCAAACAGGTTTTTTAATTGCTTGTGGACAATAAACATGATCTGTAGTAGTACCTATGGAGTCCACCTACCTCACTTTTCATCCATTAACACACCCAATAATAGTCACCACCCAAGTGTAATCAATATATCACCAGCATCTGACATAAACACAAGGCTAGACACTGCATGCCTCGCTCAGGCAAATGTCCAGTGGAAATCAGCAGCAACTTAGACTGAAAAAGGAGTATAGGATTACAGACAGTGTTGAACCCAAAAGCTGTGTGTATTCATGTATACATGCATAAACATGCACTGTTCCATAAAATAAACATATTTCTTAGAAACATGAGCAGTACTCAGAATGAGAGGGAGATTGCTGAAAAGCAGAACTATGACTTGATTTCAACTGCATCTCTTGCAATCAGCAAAAGGGGGAAAAGAAAAAAAAAAAAAAAAAGACCCTTGCAGTCCCAGGCTGATGCGTTCGAGCTGGTTAACACTCTCAACTGCATGCTCAGCATCTCCTCTCTCCTGCTGGACTTCTGGGGCTGAGGAGGTCAGGTGAAGAAGCAAAGAAGCACCCCAAGTCTGTCAGCAAATTCCTTGGAGAAGCAAGCTGCTCATTAACACCCGTCTTACAGCATTTTATCAAGAAAGGTTATCACTTTCCCAGGCATATTTGACAAAAGCAAGAGCTAATCCCATCACCATCTGATAGCCCAAACAGCTAAAAAGGAGTATAAATCAACATGTCTAGGATTGTAATTTTTTTTTCAGAATTAACTGGTACATAATCCTAAACAGTCTTCTGACTTCTTCCATTGTATAAATAACTTCAGTTCTTGAACTATTCTTTTATAATAAAGAAAAAATTATCAACCAATTCAGTATTTTAGTCACTTTGGATAGCAGTTGAGTTCTGCTCTTAACCACTCTCCACAATCGATCTGGAGTAAATCTACGGGAGTGAAGGGCTGATGCAAATTTGCTGTGATGTAAATGAATGAGACCCTGTCCTGCTAAAATTAGATTCTTCCATCATTGATTTTTTACTTTTTTATTTTGGGAAAGAAAAAAAAAAAAAAAAAGAGTTGGAGAAGAAAAAGACCAAACTAAAATAGAAACAAAGCTCCGCTGTCATGGGTAGTGAAGGCAGACAGAGGTGACAGCAAAGCATGTGGGTAGTGCCAAACTCTGGCAGGAAGAAAAAATATATGAATGGTGTTATATTTTTCTTCACAAACCAAAAAAAAAAAAGAAAATGGAAAATGAGACACTGAAACTGAGGGGCTAGTTTCACTCTTTGTAACACTGACGGACTTTAACCACTTGTGACAAGGTCTCCAGTCTAGAAGCCAGGCTGAAGCCTTCCTTAGGCTTTAAGCCAAGTCATCTGGGAAATTTTCAAGAACAAGTATAGGGGAATAAAAAAACACCAGAAGGCCTCTTCCCCCCACTTCTGCTTGAAATTCCAAAAATGTTTATCCACAAGAGTTGAAGAAGTTTCAGCTGAATGTGGAAAAATTTCCAGTTAGAGAAAGCAGTGTGATCTTTCATCAAAGTACCTTTTCAGTCTCTGTGAAAAATCTGGCCTAAATTCATTGACAGGAGAGACACTGAGTACCTGAACTTGCTATAGGTCCTCTCAGCACTGCATGTATATTTAAGACCATGAACAAGCAGGATTACTTGCCTTGTGACCACATTTAAACCTTGAGAAGCTATGTTTTGTCTGTGGAGCCACAATTGAGGCTAGAAACCTAATTTTCTCACTACACCCACAGAGTGGGCATGTATCTGAACAAGGGCATCAAGTGCCCCATTTCTAATGCAGATGGCACAATGGGCAAACCTGCAGGAGCTGCAGGGAGGAGACATGGAAGAACAGAAACAGCTAATTGGGACAGAAAACAGTGTGGAACACATGGAAATGGCGACTGGGGAGCCAGGCTCATCAGGAACTCTGCTATAGTAACAGGTGCCATATATTTACCATATGCAGGCTTTAGTTTCTAACCTTCCGCAAATTAGAATTAAATAAACAAATGACATTAATTTCCAGACACAGTCTCTCATTTTACTAGTCAACACAACCCATGCTGGCCATCACTTCAAAGTGGATTGATATGTAGCAGTCGAGTATCAGCTCTTGCTTGCATGATCTTCCTTTTCTGTGAAAAGCCTGAGAGGAAAATGGCAGGGAAGTAAATGGCAATGAAAGGACTGAGAAACCAAAAACTCACAAAAGGGTGCCAGGATGGAGGAGATAAGCTGGAAGGGAACAAAACAACTGGCAGGACATCAAATCAGGTCAGTTGGCAGAAAAGGAGCTGGCAGGAGTCCATCTGAGGGAAGAAGGACTCATGTCACAGCACTTTCAACTGCTAGAGCCTCCCCAAGTGTCTCAATCCAGAGGATGGAGAGCAGCCTTCTGAGGACTTGGGAGTAGCAGTGGATGGAAAGCTGACTATGAAACAACAACATGCACCTGCAGCCCAGAAAGCCAACTGTATCCTGGGCTGCATCAAGAGAAGTGTGGCCAGCAGGTCGAGGGAGGTGATTCGCTCCCTCTGCTCTCATGAGACTCCACCTGGAGTGCTGTGTCCAGCTCTGGGGCCCCCAGTATAACAAGGATATGGACCTCCTTAAGCAGGTCAAGAGGAGGCCATGAAGATGATCAGGGAGCTGGAGCACCTCTTCTATGAGGACAGGCTGAGAGTCGGGGTTGTTCAGCCTGGAGAAGAGAAGGCTCTGGGGGAGACCTTATAGCGGCCTTCCAGTACTTAAAGGGGGCTACAGGAAAGATGGGGAGGGACTCTTCATCAGGGAGTGTCATGATGAGGGCTAAAGTTATAAACTGAAATATCCTTAGATGTAAGGAAGAACTTCACTGTGAGGGTGGTGAGACACTGGCACAGGTTGCCCAGAGAAGCTGTGGCTGCCCCCTCCCTGGAAGTGTTCCAGGCCAGGTTGTTCGGGGCTTTGAGCAGCCTGGGCTATGGAAGGTGTCCCTGCCCATGGCAGGGGGGGTGGAACTAGATGGTCTTTAAGGTCCCTTCCAACCCAAACCATTCTGTGATTCAGAGGACAGCATCCCACAAGCACAGCATGCTCCCTTTCAGGCTCCCTCAACTCCGCCTGGCCTCACTGACACTTGCAGTGAGCAGCTCCACACAGACTCAGCGAGAGCTCTGTTCACGACACAAACACGTTATTTCTCACAATCCCAGAGCTGCTGAGGCAGGAACGCACCTCTGCACGCCCTCTAGTCCAGCCAGGGTCAGGTGGAGCGGGGTGCTCAGCTGTGTGATCCCTTGGATTTTGAGGATCTCCAAGGATGGAGACTCCATAGCGTCTTCCCATGTTCAAACACACTATTTAAGGCAAAGTAATGGGAAAACCCAGAGATCTGAACACCCAAAGATGCGGTATGTTGGCCTTCAGCTTCCTCCAAAAAAAAAAGGGGGTGGGTGGGGTATAGCTACATCCCACCCGCGTCTCATGGTGGCTCCGAGGGCGAGTGAACGCACCGAGGGGCGCCGGAGAAAGCAT
>NW_020799097.1:63429397-63467092 GCF_003259725.1 Athene cunicularia | reverse complement strand
ATGTGTATAAGAGACAGGGGCTGGGGCGCTGCGTGGCGTTCGCGTTGGAGAGCGGTGCCTTTATTTAATGTTCGTGTTTCTGGCCTCCGGTCCTTAACTAGAAGAAGAGGACTGGGTATTTTTGTAGCGTTGCTTCATTTTACTCTTTTCTCCACAGTTACGCTGGGATTGGGTTTTACGACTCTTACCTGTCAGTTTACTTTCAGCTGTAAATTGGTAGCGTGCTCTTGGGACGGTCCTGTTACGTGCACCGGGTTAATTCCCCAAATATCTTTGGTGTTAGTATCTTCCTTTGTGCTTGACAGTCGCCATCCCCAGGACTCCTACCTGAGCAGTCAAGAGACAGGTTGAAACAAAAGGCAGGATGGATTTTTGGCAGAGATAACCAGCTCATGTGCCGGTGTCCTGAGTGGCTCTGACTCCCTTCTCCCACCTGTAGACAGCCGGTGACAGCCCCATCCGAGCGCCAGGAGGCAGAGGGAGCACAAAAGGCGGCAGCTGGAGCGGGCTGTGGGAGCAGCTCAGGGAGCGAACTGCCACCGGCACAGGCGAGGATGCTACCAAGGGGGAATGAGCTTGTGAACTGTAGCTGTCAGATGCATGTGCATGGTGGATGCCCTGCTGCTGTTAAAAGCATTACACACGGTTTCTTTTTTTTTTTAATACCTCTCGAGTATAAAACCGGGCAAGGCATTGCAGAGATTAGCAGAACTTCTGAGAAACCTGCCCTGTCTTCCTGCTCTTGTTCTCTGCTGGAAATGTTGCCTCCAAAACTAAGTACATAAGGACTGAGTCTGCTCCCGTTTAAATCCACAGCAAAACTTTCAGATCCTGTGAGAGCTGGACAGTGGTAAGGATTGCTCCTCTTACCCTGAATGCTCTTGAGTAGCACAGTTGAGTAGACAGTACTCGGTCTCAGTTAACTCTTTTTACAAGCTACTCCGTTATGCGTAAGTGATTTTGAGTGGCTTTCAGACATACCGATGCCAGCTTCTTCCTTAGATAACTACATAGTTTTCACCTTATTTAAATCCGCTGATCATCAGTGCAAGTGTTTTGGAAAATCTGTGTAACTGGCATTCAGTTGCCCTAAACAATTTAAAATTTGATTGAAACTGGTTTTGATTCCAAAGAAAGTTTAGAAGTATGTCAAGGGGGTGATGTTGATTTTGTCTAATGGTTGTTCAAGGGGGAAGGGAGTCTATTTGCACATTCCTGAGGTTTTAGCTGGACATAATTCCAGGTTTTTGTTGACAGCAATACCAGCATGGAAGGGAGAGTTGTGTCTTTCACTGAAGGTTTAGAGATTCCATTTTCACCTCTTTCAGCGTGAGACAGTAAAAGTTGGTTTAAATCAGCCTAGCAGTATTTTGTAATAATGGAAAAAATTATATGAGGTACAGTATTGTCATAGCAGCATCCCTGCTCTTTCTCCAAAGTGAGAAAGAGGTAGAGGAGGCCCTTTTGGGTACTCTCTTCCAACAGAAGAAGCCTGGGTTGCCAGTCGCGAGTAGATACAGTCCTGAAAATACTGCGGTTGCTCTGAGGGCTTGATGTGGTGCTGGAATAGGAACAGTACACTGGGGCGCAAGTGCCATGGAAAGCAGTTTTACAGCAGGACTTAGCAGATTCAAAATTCTTGCATCTTACTGGATTTGTGCTGTGCCATCCCCTTGGGATCTCTTGTTGAATACCTTTCTGAACTCTGTGGCAGCAGCATTTAAATGCTAACTCACAGTTGGACCTTTGCAACACACCTTTTGTTTTTACTGTGATGTGTTGGTGGGTACAATTTTATCCTTACTGGATTACATATACTGCAGGTACTGCTGTCTAGTGACCTGTGCCCACCTCACAGGCTATCTGAGCATTACCTGGGTTTGCATAGGACAAAAATACCACTACTTGTCACTGCACTTCACCGAGTTTTTTATAAATTAGTCCTTCATTCATATCCATCTGATTCTAGACCAAATGAAAATGTAAACTGTAAAAGCAAATGGAAAAAAATTGAAAGAGTCGTTTAATCAACAGGATCAAGAAATACAGAATGTTCTTTACCACATGGGAGAGTTCAGCAATTCTTGCGAGAAACTCATAAGGATAAGAATTTTGGAAGTAGTAGAATGTTAATCTGTTAATTTACCATGCTCCATCTTAAATCCTTCTCTGTGCAGAAGGTTTTAAGTGGAGGTTTCCCTAACCACATTCTTCTGCAGTTAGAAAAACCTTAAAATTTCTGGCCTACTGTAGGGTCCAGTCTCTGTCTTGTTTATCTATACAGAAGAAAGAATGGCATGCATACTACAATATACACTTATTCTGAGGAAAGGGAAATGAGCCTTAATGCCGTACTGCAAAAACAGAAGCATTTTGATCTATTTAAGACGTTTGCTAATTTTGTTCAGGTAGGGCATGTGATTTTAAAGCAAATCTCTCAATCATTTCACTTTATGTGCTTTTGTCTGTATTGTGATGCAGTCTTGGAACTGGATTTTTTCTGGATCAAGCTGCCCTGGAAGATATGCTTCATCAGTACATCTAATGCAAGTAGAGCTAGTCCAATGTTAAAAAGAAAACTCATGGAATTTGTATATTATAGACAAAATTTTCTCAATACCAACATTTTCATCTAACAGACCTGCTCATATTGGGTTGCATTACTCGCTAAATGTAGACATAGCCTTAGATCTTACTGGATTTGATACCTGGGTATACCAACTACGTTTCTTAGGATGGGACCTTGAAAGCTTCACCCTTTAATGTTTTCTAATAGTTTCATAAGTTGCTTGGTCTGCACTGACACACCTAATTCAATTTACTTGTCTTTCATCTTCCGCTTTATCATACTTTTTATTAATAAACAGATCTACATTTTGAGAAGCAGCTTCAGACTTCCCTTTACGCAAATTTCAATATATTTTCTTTCACAGTTACCAGAGCACTGAAATGTACCAAAATCCCTTTTGATCAAAATGTTGTTCTGGGAAATACAAAATGAAAGAATAAAAGGGGTCATGGTACAGGCTTTGCAGTTAAGCCACTGGGCTGGATTTTAGGGACCACATTGATGCCCAGGCATATTTTATCATGTCAAAACCATCCAGAAGGCGGGCAGTATTCCAGTGCTAATAATCCACTTCCTTTCCTCCTCACATACCCACAGTGAATCCTTGAGAAGGCTTCCTGAGGTCAGCATACCTGCAGTGATTTGAAAGCTTGAAGTCTGTGTGGATGCTGCTCCTGTATTCAAGAGGAGGGGAGAGACTGCTGTTCGCAATTCACTCCCCCTGAAAACTGTAACAGCAGAAGTGACTTGCTCAGCTTATTTTGATAGAAACAAAGCCTGAACAACCACTTTTATTCCTGCATGAATACGTGGTCTTTGAGCACCAGTCATAATTTGTGAAGAACAGAGGTGGAATGCTTGGCTCCAAGTTAAGCAGCGCTGAGATGTTTTGGTATTGACACAAGGTGATTTAAGGCACATTTCTGATCTGCGAAGAGTCTGATCTGTTGGGTAGATACAGCCAGGAAGTATTAGCTAAAGTATTAAATAGCATACTGACGTGTCAGATTATTTCATATATAGGTCATGCAGTGTGCACATAATAAATAGGCTAATCAACCTGTGGATATACTCTGATGTCTGTGTCCTGGGAAGCTTATAGACTGTGCTTGAAGTGATGGCTGTACGTTACCGAAACACTGTATGTTACGCAAACACAGTAAGAACTCACAGATGATTATCATCTTTGATTAGCTAAATTATTCCAAAAAGAAAAGAATACGTTCAGGCAACAGTAGACATGAGAAAAGCGGTGGGGAAAACCACTGACAAATATAATTTTTGAACCTTCAGAAAACTTGACGATTTTGTGCATGTAGTATTTTGTATTGCCTAGTATATGTCTATATAGTCAGCAGGATTTAACTGCATTTGTGGTGGTGGTAATCTGTGTATTTACCGGAGAGGGCATTAAGCTTCAGAAATAAGAGTGGAAGGCTGAGCTTGGTGTTTTTAGGTGATATTTCCTGGCTCTCTGAATAATTGTAACACAGAAATAAATAAAAAGGGCTATTGGCATAAGGAGAATTACACTATATGAAGGAGTGTCATGTTCATGTAATTAAAGGGGTTATCCTTACCCTCTCATCTCCAGCTTCCAATCTCATGCCAGGCTGATCCAGACTATGCTGTGATCTGTGCCCTAGTGTTTGGCTTTGCTTATGATTTCCACAACTTGACAAATTCTTATTGCCTTTTAATTAGGAATGGAAATGGTTAAAGGAGGAAGTTCATTCTATAGAGGAACTTCCAGAACTGCTGGAATTTGTGATTAAAGTCCAAAACTTAGACGTGCGTTGCAGTTCCCCTTGCAGACATTCAGGTTCACGATTGTAGCTGATAACCTTACCCTTCTGTGGCTGTTGTTCTCTGGTGGCCTTTATAGTCTTAATTCCAAGAGAAGCAAGTGGTTAGGATTACTCAAGTGATTTGTGATGTGTGGTTCCAGTTTATGTTTGTTTTTATAGTTGTGGCTTGTACGGATTGATTTCTGCTGATTGATTTCTCTCCAAGAAGTGGTGTTGATTATCTACAACTACAGGATTAATAGCTAATAGAAAGAAAAATCACCCCTTATGGGCCAAACAAGAGCTCCCATAGGTTAAGAAGCTTAGCTTTATAAAACCCTGGATTCTGGAAGACAGCCCATCTCTAGATAAAAAGGAGGTTTTACAGGAGAGCTGTGTTTAAATGATGTACGGATCTGTTTGTATTTTATACTTGGTTTACCAGTAACTTGCAAGTTTTTATTCACTGCTCATCCTGTCTTGAGAACAGTACAGTAAAACCAAGTAATCAGAAAGAAAAGGAAACAAGTCGTAGGAGTGAAGGTATGGGATAGTTTATATGTGAAGAGATTAAATAAACTATATCTCTTTCTTGTGGAAAGTGGTGACTTGCAGTATCCAAGCAGACAGGAAGAGTATTTTAAGATCAGTGAAGGGACAGGAGGAATACTATACTCTCTTCTTCCCTTCTGTATATCCCAACACCTTGAGTTAAATCTCACCTAATAGCTTAGCTATTTTTCAGTCTTCCATTTTCCACTCCCTTTTCTGTGATGGGAACAGGAATGTGTCCAAAGAGAAGTAAGAGAAGAAGAATGCTTCGGGAGGTGAAAGGATCTTACCATGCTGTTACCATGAGCTTAATTGCACTCTGTGCACTCTGTGCATAAGAACACACAAGCTCTTAGATGAAAGGAGTTAATTTATTTTTTACTAGTTTCTTAAAGGATGGAGGAAGCAGTTGAGCTCATATTTATTACTGCTTTTGCAAAAGACTTCACTTCTCTTGGCTTTCCTTGTCTTTTCTGTACATCAATATCCTGCTTTTAGTGGGTACTCTAGTCAAAATATAGTAATGTACAGGATGTGTCTCAGAAGCACTGGAAACGGACTGTGCCCTCAGAAGGCTGAGGCATGTGTGATTGCTGACAGGGCTTTCTCCCACTGGAAGAAGGTAGCAGACAAGCACAGAAGTAGACTTGTTCAGCTCTCCAAGTCTAAATCAACTTGCAAGTGTGACCAAAAGCCAGCTGCTCCACCAGCCCAGGCAATGGTCACGCTCCTCCTGATCTCATCAAAGTGTCTTGGCTGTTCCCTTGAATGTCAGCGACACTGCACTGTCCCTTGGATCCAGCTGGGCGTGTTACCTACCGCCCTGAATGCCATTTCTGAGGCAGTCTTTCGTAACTTGTGTGTAACAGACGTAGATGATTGTGCTGAATGACTTCCTCTGTACAGCAAAATCACCTTAAATCTGTAGGCAGGTAAATGAGTCTAAAAATCATGACTGGTGGTTTTAACAAAAAAATGCTTGTTGAGTACAGGAAAGATACTAAAAAGACTACTATACCTATAATTAGATACTGACTTGTTCACATCTGAAATTACTGTGGGACACTGTGAACAGTCATACTGTGCCTCAAAACACACCAACCCGTACCTGACGGAGGATTAACAGAAATGGGTGGGTACCCCAGGAAACCTTCATTTCTTGTGAAAAATGAATCTGTGATCGTTCAAACAGGGGTGGCTGTGTGACCTTGGCAGCCCCGTTGTCTGCAAGAGATGAGGCACTGCAAGCTTGCTAGGGTCCTTTCAGATCTCAGATGCAGAAGAAGGTGTTTGATGTGCATCTTTTGAGGATTGCCTTTCCCTCAGAAACGAACACAAGTCCTCATCCTCCACTGACATCACACTCAATCTCCTACCCAAGGGAAAATGTGGATTCAGAATTGGGGATTTCACTAATTAGTTTGGACTCTAAGATAAGCAAAATCCCTTCTCCAGACAAGCCATCAGTAGGTCAGAGAGCAAGGACCAACACCTGTTAGGCAATAAATATAATGCTGTCAGTTCTAATTGGACTATTGTTGCCTAATAGATATTAGCCAGCACTAAATGCTGAAAGCTAATACTAATTTTTGCTCAGTTTATGTGTAAAAAATAGATACAAGGATGGATTAGGAGTGTTCCAAAACATGGTGTATAGGATTTGGCTGATAACTGTCACACAGCATAATTTTTACAATATTTCAAACACAAAACTTACTTAACCCTTGGGTATTTTGGAAAATAAATGTAAGATGTCAGAGATATTCTAATTAAGCTTTCATTTTTTTTTGCTGTTGGGTTGTGGTTGATCTAAATAGTGATAAATTGGTAACGCTAAACATGTTCTAGGGAGAAAAAACCCTCAAGATTAAACACTGGATAGTTGGGCTATTTTTAATATTTTATATAACTTTAAAACATCTCTTTTAAAAACCAGCAATTGTCTCGTGGAATTGTGTCAACAGTGGGCTTTTAAAATTAATTTAGTTCTTTTTGACAAAAAATGTTTTTGCATTCCAAACTTAACAAAAACTTACTCAATTTGATAATTAATACACACACACCCCCCCAAACCAAAAACTAAACACAAAACACCTCTGATGGATTATGGCTCTGAAAGCCTTGAAGGGGTTTTTCATAATTTTAGACAAGCACACCTTAAATTTAACTCACCTTGTTTCAGGCCAGTATTGATCACTCAGAATTAATAGAAAACATACTCGCAATAACTTTCTCCTTCTGGAGTGGATCAAGAAAAGGTTTTTGCAGCAGGGCAATGTTAGGTAGTGTGAGCTCTACTCTTGCACTTGTGAACCTTCAACACAGTGGGAAGAAAATTCAGTTTATTTTGTTTCTGTCACCAAAGTTAGCAAAAAGGAATGAAGGTCAGCTACCACGGCCCTCTCCAACTGTCTCCTAGCAAGCCTTCAACAGACTGGGAAGACTTTTTCCTCCTTTCTGAAGCTGGGTCTTTCTGGACTGAGTCTGAAATGTTCTTTGTCCAATATTCTTTGTAGAGGTATTTTTATAAGTTAGGACATGGTTTGGATAAATAAACACAAGGCTTCACATGGAGGAGGAGAGCATGTCGGTGCAAGCCACAGCTTCAGTCCCCTTTCTGCATCTCTCCCATTCTTCGGGCTGTATTTCCACTTACACTCTTTCCCCAGATGCCCTCCTCAGGTTCACCTGTTTCCAGTGGCAGCCTACCTGTTTCTTCAGAAACAAACCCCATATGTCCCAGTCTCATCTTTCTCCCATGTTTCCCCACCTCTTCTCTCATGCTTCTCTGCTCTACCACCTGGTTTTAATGTAGTCTTACATCTCTATTTCTGTCCCTCTCTTTCTCTCCCCTGTGCACCCTCTGAACAGGCTGTGATGGGAGTGATGGACTCCTGTTCTGGGAGGGCAAGAGTGTGCTTTGTGGTTAGGTCTCAAATGCTGTTATGACTCGGACAGGAAATCACCTCCGTGCTCCTCCCCACATTCCCACCAGCACTGCTCAAGTCAAAAGGGTTTCGCTAGCCTGACTTCATACCCGGCAGCCCAGAGCTCCAGCAACCCCCGAGGAGAAAGACAGTTAAGCTGTAATGACTCCTACATGCCTCTCCTCCTCCTCCTCTTCCTTGTTATCCAGCCTGTTGAGTTCGAGTCTAAAAGAATTGGCACAGGGAAGAACTTCCAAGCCCACTTAATTTTAAAAAGTTAACTCATTTGTTTAAATTGTTGCTAAGATGATTAATAGCAGGTAATGACATTTGCTAACGTGTATTCCTGGCTTTTCTGGGTTTCCCTTCCTCTCTGTAACTTCTGATATCCAATTTTGGCTGTTTATCACTTTGGTGTACTCCCTTGTATTCCTTCATGGCCAGTGCCAGCTTGCCTGTGGCTGTAGATGTGCCAGAAAAGACAGTCCCAACCCTCTTCTAGCAAGTACCACCAAACATGATGCTAAATGGACATTGGTTCTGAGTATGGCCATTTCTATGCTATGCTTAGACATGTGTTCGAGGGAATATTTTTCACTGAGAACAACATAACCATTGAAATAGATGAGCTGGAGAAAGAAGAGAGAGCAAAAATTCCTTAAGGAATGAAGAGCAGCAATCTAGAAGGAGCAAGCAAGATCCCACCAGAGTTTGGTGGAAAACATCTAAAGCTGAACGAAAGGAAAAGGCAGCGGCTTACAGCATCACCAGAAGAAAATGTTTCATGTCCTAGATTGCTCCTAAATCACTTGATACTTCACTGGTGGGTCTAAGCTCCCAGTGGGAAAAGGTGAATTGGGAACTCGGCCTGTTGGAAAGGCTGCCCTCTCTCCAGGGTATGTAAGCATGAAATAAATCTGTGGCAGCTGCAAATGGTGAGGCACAGGGTGTGCCTGCAGCATTGTCTAAATTCAGCACCCAGCGCAAAGGAGCCTCTTCCATCAGAGGTACTCCCAAGGGCCACTTTTGTATAAGAAAATACAGCAGAAATTGATGCCAAAGTATCTGATGGTGTCAGAAAAGGAGTTCCTCTTTTAAATTCTGAGACTATAGGGGAAGAGTCCCTGGGTTTTACTACTGTGACTATTGGGAAAAGCTGTGTTGCAGTAAGGCTTGCCTTTCTGTCTTAATGCTTTCCACATCACTCACTGTCTTAAATTATAACTTATAGTTGTCTAGAGAAGCCCTGTGACCTTTGTTGTCTTATTTTATTGGATAACTTGGTGTTTTCACCCTTGTGGCCATGCTGCAGTAAAACACAGCAGATGATCGCTCTGCTTGAGAGCGGTACAGTCAACAACAGTACTTACACAGGAGGCATTTCTGTGTCAACGGGTCAGCTTTCAGCGGGCCCTCTGCCTTCTCCCCACCCCAGAACTTTAGCCAGGGTACAGAAAAAAATATCTACGTTTTTATGTATTTTTATGCTTTGCAGCTGCTAGGTTACTCAACTCAAGTGAAAAGTTAACAAACCTGTTTAGAGGGAGAGGTCACAGGTAGTTGCAGCTGTATTTATTCTGCAAGACTGACATTAAACACAGCTGTTCGTCACTGAGACAGGCAGTGGTGCCTTCTAGCAGATAAAAATCAGATACACTGCATAGATAATAGTTGTAACATGGAAATTATGTGTGTTAATACTTGTATTTGTATATGTGTGTGTGCATGGATAGATAGATATGGCTGTAACCAAAACCAAGCTTTGAACTGTGCCAACTCAAGCAAGGCACATTACCTGGCAGGGAGCTCTACGTGATTAAAACGGACCAGGTTTTTAAACCCAGCAGACACTTTCATAACGAGAAGATGAGGCACCTGCCATGCAGTCTTTTACTCATGTGAAAAATCTCACTGACGTCAGTGGGTTTTTTCGCTCACACATGAAGGTGTTTTCAGGCTAAGTCATGTCTATTTTGGAGAGTCTCACAACAGCTTGTTCTAAGATCAGGACTTGGATCTTTGTTGCGGTGGTGAAGTTTGCAAGCCTATATTATTACTTTCTTTCCAGTCCAGGTGTGCAGAGTCATGAAGATGTAAGGAATGATATTACTCAAAGTCTGATTTACAGCATTTCCAAAGACAGTAATAAGGGCTCCAGGTTCTTCCATGCAAGAAATAAATAAAGTTACTTTTTTTATAGTGGGAAGTGATGACAGCCATTACAGACTATTGATGAGACAGACTAAACCTAGCAAAGCAACATGTATGACTGGTTTCTGCTCTCACCTAGGGCAGTACAAACTGAAAATACTCCATGTGACACCCATGCCATTAATGCCGGTTAATGGAAATAAAATGAGAATATAACTGGATATATTGTGTTTAAAAACAAGCTGATGCACGTACTTGAGTCCTTTCCTGACTGATAACCATGGAACATAAAAGCTTTATGTATGATCTATTTTCTATGCATGCCTCCTGATACTACAAAGCATCAAATAAACATGAAGGAGTTTGTTCTTAACTGTTCCTGGAGAAATAGGGGAGCATGATAGTTTTATTCTTGTTTTACAGATGCAGAATTGAGCAATACAAAAACTTGCATGATTTGTTGTAAGGTTAAACAGAAGTCTTTACTAAAGGGACGAGACCAGAATTAGAAACCAAATCTCTGCTTTTGAAGCAAATGGAAAGTTAACGGTCTTAGTCCCTCTGCCTTCCAAATGACACCAAGGTGGGGGCAGGTGAGAGCATGCCGGCAGTGTTGTAATGCTTCAGATCTTGTAAAGATACAGTCTGTGGGTTCTGCATACTGAGACTGGCTCATCTGCTGCAGTCACTGTTTCTGTTTTGAAACTTCATTTACCACAGCTGAAACCACACTAGGAGGAGGGAAATTAAAAGAAAAGAAAGAAAAAAAAAATATCAACCAAAAAACCCACCTTTGCATGTTACTAGTTTAAAAAGATTTTAATGTAACAGACAAATGCCCGACTCTTGCTGCTGTAAAATGTGCTCAAGGAATATAAATGTTTTTATGCAAGGATGGACAAATGTCAAGAGGAACAGGAAAACAAAAAACTATTCAGAAAACCAGTGGAAGTAATTCCCCTTGTCTGTCATGAGCTGGCTGTCTCCAGCTGGTTCAGCTCAGTGACTATGGATTAGCCTGATAAGCAGTACACATTTCCAAAACTTTTAAAGAAAAAAGATGTGAAAAGTGAGATGTTAGGGATGTTTTCAGCTGTCCTGCATCTGATTCAGCAGCATCCCTGCCAAATTTATTACTACACAGTGCAAAGCTGACAGTATAAGACAACCTATCAAAATGGGGCTTTAAGAGAGCACCCAGTGCATTCCTCTGGCAGAATAGGCTAGATTAGTACCATTTCTGGCAGGTGTTTCTCTAATCTGCCCTTTAAAAGATCCAGCAGCCCTTCCAGGTGAACCATCCTCATGTGTTGCTCCTTTTCCCACAAGTGCCTCCTTTCTGGCTGGAACTGGACTATGTTCCTTTTCCTACTCGTTTGTGGTGGACATGTAGGATAGATCATCCTTCTCAGGTGAAGATTTACAGTATTCCCAGTCACTCCTCCTTGGACAAGGTGCATCTCTGATAAGTTTTAACTGCCAAGGAAGTAGAGATCAAGGCTGATGGGCCTTGATGAAAGCCATCTCCACTGGAGGGAGACAGATGCACCCAGTCTGGTCTGTCCTAACTAGAGAGATGAACCAACTTATGGAAGAGTTTATCTGCCTCTGCTCTTTATGATAACTGCTAAGTAGATGTCTTGCTGAGAACCCAAGTTACCAGACACAAATCTCCTCATCTGCTGCTGGTTAAGTGCTAGAATTATTTTAATCTTTCCTCTGAAGGTTTTTGGACTGTGCAGCATATACTGTATTCTCTTCCAGACTCTGTTATTCTTAAATTTCTCCTTGTTGGACTTCTTAGTTTTTCCTCATTCTCTTTTAATGAGAAGACTTTTATGGCTTTGTTTTCCAGCAAAAGAAAATACCTGTGCTGTATTTCCTCCTACTTGGGAATTGCAGCAGAAAGTTTGTTTGTGCCTCAGTCCCTCCCTCCCTTTCTACACAGATTGCCGGTTGACTGTCTCAGGGCTTCTTGAGCAGCATTGTGTGCTTCTGATTTTTTTTTTTTTTTTTTTTTTTTTTTTTTTTTTTTTTTTTTTAATCTCTTATTCCCAATTGTTGATTATGCAGTTGCTGGGTTTCCTGAAGCCCCATACACTTTAGTGCTGGGACGTGGTACAACGAATGAGACTTGCTGCATGGATGATTTCTTAGTCTGTGTAATGCTGGTTTTGATTTATTCTTCTTAGTAGCATGCACATTAGGAGATTCTTTGTTTTACTGAACAGATGTTGCCAATTTTAGGCTGTTTTCTTGACTCTCTTGGGCAGCTTCATCTTTACATGTGGATTTGTTTCACCTGAAGCAGTTGCAGAGGACATTTGTTTGGGGGGAAATCAAAACCCTTTATTTTCTAGGTTCTGTATCTCCCATTTGGAAGCAACTGCTAGAGTAAAGCAGATTTCTGGAGGTCTCTCTCTGCTGCTTTCACATCCCCAGGCATCCTGAAACTTCTTTTATTTCATTATAACTGAATCTATAGTTTGAACTCTTGCAAGGTGACTGTCACTGGGCATTTCTGTGTTCAAGGAAATGGAAATTTTTGTATACTTTTTGTAACTAAAAAAGCTTGCCCTAAAGACTATACCCAGTGAAACTGGTTCTCCGACTATAAAAAATTTAAAAGCCATTGAACACTAGTTAAGTTCTAGAGATAAAAAGAGAGCAATATTAGAAATATGCTCCATAAACAGCTTTATGATCTGAAGATACAGATGAAGGTGTATACCAGAGTCTGTTTTGAACATTAACATACAGCTAGGGGCTTGGAAAACCCAGAGTTTCCACTGAGACAGTTTAAAGTAATTGGTCTCTACAGAACTGCCAGGAAATTGTTTTATTAAATGTATCAAAGAGAAAAGCTTTTACTGTTTGGCCTAAAGACAACTAGAAGTCAGCAAGTTAATAGGAAGATGGTGGTGACTTTTACTTACAAAAGCAACTATGTGTTTCATATACAGGAGGATGAACACTGTTGCTCTAGTAATAATGATATATACTACAAAAAACCCTTAAGGTCTGTTTAAGGAAATTACAAATGTCAAGGACTATTAATTCAGACAGGTTCCCACCATTTCCCCCTTTCTTTGTCTCTTTTTGTTATTTTAAGAACTAGAATTGCATCCCTGGAGGAAGGGCTTAAATGGTTTTGAAAAGTCTTGAAGAACCACAGATTCACTTTTTCTCTTCCCCATTATGCTCCTGTGGCCACTCGCAAGGAGAAGCTCCTTCCCACCAGCTACAGCTTGAGGGCTGGTCTCAGGGTTGCTCCCACGGGTGCATCTCTCATGGCAGGAGGTGCTGGAGATTCAGTCACGGCTTGGAGCTTGGGATTCTGCCCCTGGGCCCACAGCCAAGCAGTTTAGTAATGTGAGCATCTCCATTAAATTTATTAGATTACGAGTGTTTATTAGGAAGATGTGAAACTGGGTTCTTAAGAGCCACAGACTTGCTTGTTTATTCTTCTCAAAAGCTGGTGCAATGAAACAGCAATTTCACACAATGAGTGACCTAACAGGAGGTGTTTTGCTGAAGAATCAGCATGGATGATCAGATGACATTGGGGCTATTGTGATCATTCAGTCTGGTTCTTAAGTGTGAAATTGTACTTCTGTTTGTGAAGCTGTGTTTGCATTAGACTCCACATGTCTTTTTAAAAATACCTGGTTTGATTTTTAAAAGTCCACTCAGCTACAACAAGATTCTACTGAAGCATCAAGGATATTTTTAAAATTTCTGCTGTTAAACTGGTCTGATATTCAAATACCTTTACAATTTTAAAAATGTGTGTCTCTTCTAGGCTGAACTTTTCTAGCTTTAGCTTCCAGTCCCTGGATATTTCCATGCCAACGTCTGTCATAAATTGCAAAGCCATTTTTGCTAGAGAAAAAGACACTCATACAGTTGGAATTTGGGACTGCACTAGCTAGGGACACTTGAAAAAACTGAAGTTCCACAGACAACAACCTTGTGCTTCTAATGTGAAGAAAGGCAGTATATAGAACTTTATGGCTTACTTAAAAATAAGTATCTTTTTCGGTTAACTTGGAAAAATATGTATTTGCAGATGCTTAGTGTGTGTTGTTTCTTTTTTATTTTCTTTCTCAGGAGGGTTGTGTTGTTCTTTGCCCAACCCAAAGAATGTCCATTTTGAATCTGTAAACATGAAGAATGTCCTTCACTGGTCAGCACCAGAAGGCACAGGAGATGGAGTGCTCTACAAGGTGAAGTATTTGGTGTAAGTTGGCTTGTTTATTTTATTCCCCACTGACTTTTATTTTAACATTTTAAATAATAACTAAAAAAATCTTTATACAAGATAGAGCTGCTAAAAAGTAAAGAAAGGAGAACTAAAATGTGGCCTAGATTTAAGCAGTGTGGTTTTTAACTTTTACTTCTGGTACTGCTTCAGATTCAGTTAAAAATTCATAAGGAGACTTTCTTTCTATGAAAGAAGTGTAGGATGCAGCATGGGAGCTTTCAGGGGTATTTCTGAGAAATGAGACAGAAGGATGAAGGAGGACCGTGCTGTGAATTGGCATATGAACACACTATATGCATTTAAACAGATCTGGATATGCAGTATTTAATACAATATGAACAGCACCCAATGTTTTGTTCGTCTTTTCTAGCAGACCCAACCCCCACAGATTTTTTTCTGATCCCGCAAGCCTCTGTAGTCTAGGAGAAAACCCACTGAAGTTATTGAGTACTGTAGAAAACCAAGTAATGTGATTGGAATATCTGGCCCTTATGTTATCCTTCGTAGGATATCAAGGAATTTGAGTGAGGACCAGAATCCATTTCCTTCATTCCCACTGAGAGAGCATTGGTTCATTCTGAAGGACAGGGTTGGAAGTTTAGCTTATAAATAGGTATAGCACTGTTGTCACGCATGATGTAACTTTACCTCTAGTATTTACACTTTCCTCGATCTACTAATGTTTTCATTACACTAAAACAGATGTAGATCTCTAGAAGTTTCCTGGAACTTGAACTGGAGTTGCTTCTACAGAGACTGCAATCTCTTTTTCTCAGATCGTGCCCTCTGTTCTAACAGAGGAGTGACATAGTCCACCTCCTAGAAAAGGGGATAGTGCTCAGTAATTATGGAATGAACGATAATTGTGTAGAGGGTAAAATGCTCAGAAAGCACTGGCTATGCAGACTCTACAGGATCAACTGATCTACAGAAGAGTCTGTCATCATAGGTATGGCCATCTTTCACAGAGTACAAAGATATTCATATGTGCCTCTGCCTACTTAGGAGAGCAAGGCCTTGAGCTAGGTGGAAAATGCTGGTGAGTGGTACTGTCCTGAAGTCATTAGAAGCTGCCACATGCCCTTACTAATTAGCAGTCAAAGGGGAATTCTTAATAATGCAGCTTTGAGGAGCAGGGGCTTCTAAGCAAATCCAGGCAGGAATCTTTAAAGGAAGTCTTGATATCTTCTACTAGTGTATAAGATCTGGTCAGTACTGAGGCATTGCTGGTAGCAGATATAATACCTCTTTTTCAACTAGAGGGGATTTGAAGTTCCCTGTATTCCAGTGGAGTCTTTCTTTTAAACTAGAAAAAGAATCAAGTCAGTGATGTGTAGTCTCCTCTCCACTCATCTTGGAGACCCTGAGCATCATCTGCCTCTGTACACCAGGATGAGCCATTGACCATTCTGACAGAACTTTGTCTCTGTGTGAATAGTTGTCCTGACTCTGATCATGTGTTTAGAGTTTAAAGATTTAGAATCCAAAGTTGAGAGCGTTTTGGTCTGTGCAAGCAAAACTAGACTTAGATTGCAGTAACATCCCAGTTAGTTCTATATGGCCTTTTCTTGATAGGGCCTACTCTGATTTATCTTTCATTACAGACTTGTGAAAATCTTGTGGTTTATCTCAGCCAAAGTTGGGAATTCCTTGAAATGGCAGATTTCTGCAAAATAAGCAAACAGTTTTATCGGCTGTAATACCAATTTCTGTGCTGTATTGTCAGATGACTAATATCATGGCAGTAGCTTTTGTACAGCTCCTTTCTCTTTCTTTTCCAATATAGGTATGGTGTTGGCAAATGGATTCGAAAGCCAGAATGCAGGAATATCAGCAGAACATGGTGTGACCTCTCCAGTGAGACCTCTGACTACGAAGAGCAATACTATGCGAGTGTTAAAGCCTTCCTAAATGGGATGTGCTCTGACTGGATGGAGACCACACGATTCAACCCCCTTACAGACAGTAAGGAAAACTAACCACACAGCCAGATGTTCAATGGCCTGCACTGATAGTGTGTGCTCAGACTATATGATATTTAAATTTTAACACGAGGTTAGATTTTTTTTGCAGTTGTTTCACATTTATGCTTTTGGCAGAAGTAATTGAAAAATCGTATTAGGATTTGGATATATGTGTGCTATATATGCAGAATTATATGTACCGAATACTTTTTTATGCTATGGTAAAGCTTTATTCAAGGCAAATAAAAGCTGTGGCACATCCGCAGTATAAAGAACTCTGATTCTGAAAAGGCTCTATTAAACCAAGCAGTAATCATACTCTAGAGCACAATATCTCTTATCTGTGCTAGATAATCTGAGAACATACTCGTAATTTAGCTTGTTTTAGCAAATTGAGTTTCAAGGTTGTTTATCCTGTGGTCACAGGAATTTTTAGGCAAAATCCCAAGTCAGTGTTCACTTTCTCACTGTAATGATCCTCTTAGTTATCTGATAAAATAATTTTCTACCAATATAAATAAATTGTTCAAAGTCCTGCATAAACTCCCCAAAACATTACAAAAATTTAATGTCGTCCACTTTAAGAAACTACATGGTCAAATCAGTGTGCCTCTACTGCATTTGACTGCTTTTTGTTCATGTTCATTTTTCCAGCTAAAATTGATCCACCAATGGTAAGTGTATCTTCTACTGAGAAATCTATTTCAATCATTCTGACTGCTCCTGAGAAGTGGAAGAGAAGTCCTGAGGGAGAATCTGTATCTCTGCTTCAGGTGTATCCTGGCCTGCAGTACAACGTGTCTGTCCTCAACAAAAAAACAAAGAAGCGGGTAAGCTTTGATAAGGCTGTAGAACTGCACTATTAAATCTGTGCTCTTGCTTCTTGAAATGCACTTTGTCCATAACAACAAGGATCAAAATAGGTTTTATAGCCTTACAGGAATTATAGGATCATTCAGCTTGGAAGGGAGCTCAGAAGGTCTCTGATCCAAAGTCCTGTTCAGAGCAGGATCAGCTGTGAGCTCAGACCAGATACTCAAGGTTTTTCCAGTTGCATCCTGAAAATCTCCAATGGTGGGGACTGCACAACCTGTTTCACCTTGTCTTTCCTCTTAGGAAAAAGTATTTCTTTATATCCAATCTGAACCTTTCTTTTGGAACTTAATGTCCATTGTCTCTCATCCTCCCACCATTCAGCACTGAAGAGACTGGCTCTGTCTTCTTGATGACTTCTCTGGATCATCCTGGGGGTTGCTGTTAGGTCCCCCTGAAACCAGGGGGCTTTGTGAAACAAACTCCAGTCCTTCAGCCACCCCTCACAGGGCTCCAGCCCCAACCGTCTTGTTGATCCTCTGCTAAACCCGCTCCAGTTTGTCAGTCTTTTCTGTATTGGGGGGAACAAAACTGGTCACAGTATTCTAGATGTGGTCTGATGAGGCCTGAGCCAGGGGGGACAGTCCCTCCCCTCCATCTCGTCCCTCTTCTCCTGTTAACACAGCCCAGGATGCTGTTGGCCTCCTTTCCTGTGAGGGCATGTTGCTGGCTCACGTTCAGCTCACTGCCTGTCCCCAGTCCCCTTCGGCAGGGCTGCTCCCCAGCCAGTCAGGCTACTAACAATACTCACAATACATCATGACAAAGTGCATCCTTTGTTACCGCATCTAAACATCTTCATTTCTTTGTCTCCGCAGATTTACATTTCATTAGCAAGTAGTAGTTCTCGGCTTAAACACACAGTTTAAGATGAGGAAGAGTTCAGTGATCGCTTACAGAAATACTCGTTTTTCTGTTCGTGTCCCCCAGGCACAATCTGTCTGACAAATCTCTGAATTTCCTGAAGAGACAGAAACTTTACACCAAAAAGGCCACCTTCTGTCAAATGGGATATTAAAATGCCAAGATTAGCTATTAGTGGTAGACAAAAGGGGTTTTGTGGGGTTTTTTTTTTCATAAAGATGCATGACATATAGCAATTACTTTGGACTCCAAGGTCTACATAACACCCATTATTCTAAGACTCCTGTCTTTATTAGAATATCCCAATTTGAAAGATTTGGTGGAACTGTACCATGTGCCTTTCACTGTCCTATGGCTGGAGTGAAACTTTAGCTCTATTGCAACATTAACATGAAAATGTGAGATAGTGGTGGCACATGATGCGACTTCATATAAAGCGTGAAATTGTTCAGTAGTGGTAGAAGAATGATTGAATGGAAAATAAAATATCCAGAGAGGATGTGACCTAATAAATAACTTGAGTTCTGATTGCATTCAGAAAAAAAGGATGCGGCTGGCAGTTCTTACAGTATCATTATTCTTTCCAGAAAATTTGTGTGCTTGACGCATTTCACACATAAGATCTTTACCTTTCTGTAACTGAGGCATTAAAGGGAAAAAAAATAATCTTTTTTTATGTCTTACAGTGGTTCTTCTCCATCAGCAACAACACCTTGGTTGTGCCCTGGTTAGAACCTGGGACAGCTTATTGTGTCAGCGCACAGATACATGTCACCACACCACTTTTGCACAGTGGGTTCTCCAAAGAATATTGTATTGCCACGTTGAATGGTGAGTGTAAGCTGGCAAGTTACAAAAAGAAGATGCAAGTTAGAAAAAAAATCATATTGATTGAGTTTGTGAGTTTTTAATGTATCCATTCTGAGAGTGAAAGCTAGCATTGTTTCTCCCCTCTCTGAGCATTTGTACTGATAAAAAAATCTTTGCCTTTAGCAAAACATAGCTGGGTTCTACTGACTGGAAGGTACATCAGTACCACTGAAGAAAAGGATCTGCAGTCTTTGAGTTTTAGTGAATGGAGAATATTTTTTCTCCTCGAATGAGGTTTGGGAGTGGCAGAGCTGGGTTAATCTGAAGCTAGCAACAGGAGAACCCGAGGGAGGGGTTTTACTTCTTTTTAGAATTTAATTTATAATTTGGATAATAAAATTTGTCCTGTAGTTCAAAATGTCATTTTAAAAAAAATTTCCTGCAAATTTCTTATCTAAAATATTTGCATCCCATACCCAGAAAGCAGTGTGGTGAATGCACACATTACTATCTGAATACATGAAAAGTTGCTCAGTACAATGAAAACTTTTGTTTTGTTAACAGATAAAACAGCAGATGAGACTATAACAATCATATTTGGATACATTCTGCCTATCGTGCTGGCTGTCCTTTTTATTTCAATGACATGCTATTGTGTGCACAGGTATATTCATGTCAGAAAACAGAAACATCCAACAAACCTGGTAAGTGTTCTTTGCTGCAGGAGGTCACTGCCAACCTGGGCACTCACAGCAGAGCTGTGCATTTTCCAGGACTCTGAGTCAGCTGGGAGCAAACCACATCTAGCTGCAAATAAAAGCTCTAGTTCCCATTCGGATCAAGAAAAGAATATCACATTGAGGGTTATTGAATGCAAAAAAAACCCACCATAATAACTCAAGTTAGCAGCTGTGTTTAAAAAGATGACCAGATCTGAAAAGATGACCAGAGCTATTGAGGATCAGAGCAGAGCTGTTCGTTTGGGAAGCGTCATTGCCATAAGCAAGGTGTAAGGTGCACTGAGGCAAACTCTGTTAGGAAGTCAGCACTCCCTAAATTTATCTAGGAAGAAGCACTGTAGAGATTCAGTGAACAAAAGTTACTAATTGGTTGAATTCAAAAACAAGAAGGGAAGATAGTTAAGCAGTATACAAATCCCATCGTGTTTGCTTGGACTATTACTGGGTATTACCAGATTTTTCCACTTATTTGTGATTTTGAAGGATTTAGCACATGTGCATCATACAGATAATTTAATCTGGATTTCAAGAATACTGTCAATTACTGTACCCTTTCCTAACACCCAGAGATGTATAAACAAACACATTGTGTTATTTAGACACCCCAAATACACTTTCTATGTAAAAATGTTTGCAGGTTTCTTAGACCTGCAAAGCTTGTTAATTTTTTAGAAAGAATACATGAAGTCTTGCAAATTTTCCTGGTTTCCATCTCATGAGCCCAGCAGAGCTTTCTCACGGCTATCTCTAAACAAGTTGCTCAACCATAAACATGCAATTACACTAGTGAATAGCACTTTGATGTTAATCCAATCTGCATGACACCGTGGGATGGGAGGTATAAGGATGTTGGTTTCAACACACTGATCTTTCTGAAGAAATCTAGAGCAGCACAGAGGTGTTAGGAGGAATGTTCACAGGGCGACTGCGGTTTCAGAAGAGTTCGGAAGGAGCAGAGCAACTGCTGCTGCAGTGTGTTCAGATGTGCACAGAGACACCTCCTGCACTTGTTGAGTCACTGATTTTATCACAGAACTGTGGAATCATGGAGTACTTTGGGTTGGAAGGGACCTTCAAAGATCATCTATAATATTTCAACTTACCCTGCCATGGGCAGGGACATATGTCACTAGATCAGCTTGCTCAAAGCCCCATCCAACCGGACTTTGAACACTTGCAATGAAGGGGCCATCCACAACTTCTCTGGGAAACTGGTTCCAGTGTCTCACCTCCCTCATAGCGAAGAATTTCTTCCTTATATCCAGTCTAAATCTGCCCTCTTTCAGTTTAAAACCATTGCTACTTGTCACTACAGGCCCTGGTAAGAAGTCTTTCAATGTCTTTCTTATTCTTTATCCTGGGACACAGGGCTTAGCAGGGGGAGATAGCTTGATCTCCCTTGGAGAGCTATAACGACAGAGCTCTTTATAGTCCAAGAATGTAAAGGGCTACTTAGTGAAAAATTCACACTCAATATCAGACTAAACTCCAGCTCCAGGAGTTTTTTTTCTCTAATAAATCTATAATTTGTATGTTGGTGGGTTTTTTTTTTTAATGGCCATTGCACTTTTTTGTGACCACCTTGCAGCTTCAATTTTATTTCTCCATCTCTGGATTCAGTTGATGTTAAGGTAACAAATGAATATAGACCTGGTATTTTAATGATGCTCTGTGGCTTTCCCAACCTACAGACTATCCCACCTGGGCACTCCGTGTGATTGGGGGAGGTGAAATAAACAGTTTATTTTGGTCCAGCACTTCTGATCTGGGGGAGCTTTCACACCACCTGGTACATCGATTAGTGGTCTTAGTCTTCCATTCAAGTCTGAAAGCACTGAAGTGCAGCTTCTGGTGGTTGTTTTTCTATTGCACTTTAGTGACTATTTATACAGTATTTATTCCTGTTAGAAATATTACTCATTTTAGAAAGATTCCTGTTGTTTAATTAGCTGATTTATCACAGAGTCACAAAAGCAGTCTTCTCTGTAAGCTATACCTTAACATGATGCCTGCCTCTGCTGTGCTTGTGGGATGTGGTTTTGGCTGCACTTCCTTTTCACTGGTTAAAAAGAGTGGAACAGATTCTGTAATCTGTGACCCAAGGACAACTCTGATCTTGAGTTTATGCTGGTGGAAACAAAACCAGAGTTTGACAGAATTGTGCTAACCATTATTTTGACATGGGGAAGATGAGAAAAGGGATATTAGAGCTGGTCATATATAGTTTTACTTTGGATAGAAAAAAAAAAAAGTGGAGCGTATTAACACTCCTGGAGGTTTCGATGATGAACTTCCTTCTTCCCTAAATTGAAATAACCTCCTAATAAGGTCTAGCCTAGCCTTGTATTTTAAAGCTATGTGACGGTATAAGAAGCAACAGGATGGTATTTTTATTATACTTCACACAAATCAAAATATTTTTGGCTTTACAGGTATGGCACTACACTGACAAATGCAAGGAGAGTGTTTTCATACCATGTGATAAAATAGTGGTCAACCTTATCACCGTTAACATGGATGAATACAAGCCGTCTCAGGAATCCAGTCATCTCTCAGAGAGGAAAAGTCCTTGTTATTACACTGTTTACAGTGGCACCAAAGGGAATGATTTGGCTTCAAAAGAAGTGTTGGAAACAAAACACTTGCTTGATATTTCACATGAAGAGGATGTTTTGGTGGAAGGGGACCAAACTGGGAAATGGCCATCTTATGGCCAGCTTAAAACAAAGAATACTTTGAGACAGAAAAATGCAGGGACTGTAGAGTATGAACATGATGTAAGGGCTGAAGACTTCAGTCCCGGTCAGAAGCTACAAGAGAAGACTTCTGCCTCCAGGGGACTGCTAGATGAGCCACAGATTGGTGTGGAGAACTTGGTTAATAGGAAAACAGGACAGCCATACTGCCCCCAACTAGGGGTGAGGGTAGCAGACCCTTGTTTGGGACAGAAGATAGAGGAAATTAATTGGAAGATGGTTGATGCAGCAGATGAATTGCCGAGTGAAACCCATATCAACTTGGTGGACTTCAATACTGAAAAATCTGGGCAGATAGCCTATCCTCAGCTGGAAAAAATAGCACAGGGCCTCACGGAGAAAGAAGGTGAACAGACCATATTAGTAGATTGGGATCCTCACACTGGAAGACTGTATATTCCTACCTTGTCCAGTGTTGAAAATCAGGTATGTGAAGGAGTATTCAAGTGTGATGATCCTGATAAAGAAGGAATTTTGTCCAGACTGTATGAGGAGGAGGTATCTTATGAATCATCAGAGGACCAAGAAGTGTATCTCCTGCAATTCAAGGAACAGTGGGGACTGCATGTAGAAATGTAACACTGAACAGTAATTTTCTAAAATATTCTAAAAAAGCAAAATCTTGTTTACTTTGCCAAAGAGAGTGATGGACTCAGTGGAGCAAACACATCTTAATGTACCAAAGTTTTTGGAACCATCACAGTTGAACAACTTACTCATGATACGTTATTTATAACAGTTTTCAGACATGGTATAGTTGATTTTGACACTCATCATAAACATTTCTGGTAAAGCATGATGGTTATGAGATTATCTTCTTTTTCAAAAAATATATATTTTTACACAGGATGCTGTTAGGATTTTCACATTGTAATTCCTACCAAAACAAATTATCAGCATTTGAAAGCAGTTCTTTTTAGCAAATAAAAAACAACAATATGACATTTTGCTGGACTATTTCATGTATCTTGACACAATGAAGTCTTTTCTAGATATCACTGCTGCTACTTGTAATGGTTTGAGCTGACTTTTGTGGAAATTAAGAGCATTCCTGTGTATATTTTGTTTCTGTTTTGTAAATATTCTCCTCCTTAAGTTCTTACTTCTTTTGAAAGACTTGCCTGAGGTGCAAGGTCCCTTCAGTGCTGTGCTGTGCAGATACGCAACCAGCAACAATTCTTTTAGCAGGTCTGCCTACAAGCTCAACAGACGTAAGGGAGAAGAAAGCAAGCATTAGTCATGTTTTAAACTGGGGGAAAATACGGCACAAAGGGATTCAGTGAAACACTTGTAGTCTTACTGGACAGCCCATGTCTCACTCAGCTGTAGGCACTCGCACTGCAGCATCTGTATGACTCATGTCCTGCAAGTGTCCATTCCTCTCCGATGACTTTAGTGGCAGGCTGGCGTGACTAGCTCAGACAGAGGAGTCTGTTCACTCATACTACTGCTTCTTCAGACTCATCCCACTTGCATTGACAGACCCAGAAAGTGTACCTGTGGCCTTTCTTTTCTTATCTGATGTCCTGACCAGTACTTCTGATCCAAGTTCACTTTTTGTCCATGTCATGTCATATTTATTTAGGATAGCAAAATTACGGGATATTCTAGAAATTACTTTCTAGGTCTGGTGATACATTTCTTTTCAAAGCCTATCTGTCACTTTTCTACTAATGGACTTGTTTTTGTGAACACCAAAAAAAAATCACGGTAACAATCTGTTTGGTTTTGAAGAGGAGAAGTGAGAAAGAAAAAGAAAAAACTTTTCTACAGTATTTAAAACTTGTACCCTTCAAACTAGATACATGGTTCAGTGTGTTCTTGGAGGAAGACCTTTATCAATATCTTTTCTCTCAGGTAATGCTTTTATTGCATTACCTTGGTATTTTCTGACCATTCATCCTCTGAAATATTTCACTTGTAGTCATAGACTTTAAAACAGAAATGACAGTAAAATATTTCATGCTGATGACTCATCTGATGTAAGACATGTCCTCAGCTGTTTTTGTAATAGATCATGTAGCAATGTTATACCTAAATACTTAATACATTTGTGCATTGGCAGATTCACAGAGGAGGGTTATAGCTCAGTGTGAAAGAAAGTAATTGGAGAGGGTCACCTGAACAGATGTGAAAAGGACAGAATTTCTACCATTATAGACCAGCCTCATTTAAGCCACCCAGTGTTTCATGAAGTTTTCTTAACTAAATTCTTTGCACATAGTCTCTTAATTGTCTTTTGCAATGTGAGGGCTCTAACCCATTGGTAGGAAAGAATTCTTTTACTTTTTTTCTGTAGTCCGTTGAATTTTGTCCAGTTACTGCTCCCCTAAGATCTATTGCTTGTATTTATTGTCTACGTTCCATACAGAAGGATGAGAATGCTCCAGCTTCCTTGATAGTTTGGTCCAGATGCCAACCAACCTTTCTTGAAGAGGAAGGTATCCTTATGTTTGGTTTGTATTTCCTCTGGCCTTACTTGCCAGCTGCTAGTGTGTGCTGCATAAACAAGCCTTGCCCCAACAGTTACTACATGTAAGGACACTCATATACATACTATAGTGAAGTAATTGCTGATGAAAATTAGAAAACTTGGTAATTAAACCATAGAATCTCACTTCATTTGGTTCTCTGGTCATTGTAATCTCCTTTCTCTGCCTTATGCCTTTTTTTTTTTTTTTTTTTACTTTTCAGTTACAATTAAGTTATATAGCATGTATTTCCTCTTGTACTTGAAACCTTCCTAGTTAACAGTACATATGATCACAGCACAGATACTGAGATTCTTACAATCACAGATGCATTTTTGTGATAAATTTATACATTGAAATAGTTAATTTTTGGACCAAAATATTTATAATAGAAGTTTGCAACACTTTCAGTGTTGCTTCCTTTTGATCTGAATTTTCATTAAATTCAGAACTGATAATAGATTATGCAAACAGTCCTTTGTCATATTTATGAGATATACTTTCAAAGTGTTCTCAGGATAATCACAGTAAAAAAAGCTAAGGGGGAAAAAAGTAAATGAAGCTAAGAACTTTCTTTTATGTGCAAAAGAATTATTCAGGTTAGCTAGTCAAGTTCTGGAACTGATGAGGCAGAAAAAATTGTGCTGATTTCCATATAATACCAGTAAATTGTTGATGGCTTTTTTATTATCCTCAAAGTTACTCCTATTTTGCCTTAAAATCTTCTAATTATATGAAACAAATGAAACTGATTAGACATGGTACCTTCAGCAAGCCAAACAGTCAGCAAGGAGCAAAATACTTCCATGCAAAATTGTAATTCTACCTACAAGGTTTCAGACAAGAGGCAACTATTAATTGCATGGAAGATCCAAGCAATAAGAGAGCCAACATGTTCCTAGTCTTTATTACATTTTACTAAACTTTGGTTAGCCACATTTAATAGAATGAATGCAGCCAAAAGCAAGGTCATGTATCTAGAAGCAAAGACTATACTCAAACATAAGGCTACTTGCAGCCTTAAAATCAATTATTTTGAAAACAATGTGAGAGATTAATAGAAGTAGGTAGTGGTATGTTGGGGACAAAAGGATGTATATTTCTTGACTACAATGGCAATGAAAATAGAATTTCACCTGTTTCCACAGAGCTGATGTGACCACCACTGGGAAAACTGCAACCAATTTACAAATTAAGCCAAGCCATAAAGATAGAAAGCAAATACTATAAAAGGCTAAAGCAGTGCTCTTTCAAGCTTGAAAAACAGGAAGCCTAGCTATCAAAATGAGATCTAATGGTGATGAAAGTGATAGCTAGATGTGGGCACACACAGTTTTGGAAAACGAACTATAATTTGTAGTGTGGTTTTGCTGCCTACAACTTGGAGAGAGTGATAGGGTTCTTGAAGGAGAGACTGAAACAGACAGCTGAGTGCAGAATACCTGTGGTCTGACTTAGAGCAGCCCTGGAAAAACTACTGTACAGTGAGAAAATCATATGGAAAAGTCCAAATATGGCAGGCAAAAATGCAGTATGAGTTGTGTACCTGGCGTGATAAGGACTGCAGACAGAGTGCCCACCCAGGGTGTGAAGTTAGGCAGGCAAGGAGTACGTGATGACTGCCTAATGCATGACACAGGATAGCTGGTAATGTGAAGCATAGGGAAATGATCAAATTGTTAGAAGGAAAACCAAATTGCTCAGCCACTGGATGCAAGCAGCTGGATTGCCTGGACTTCATGGGGCTCTCTGATCACCTCACCAGAAGATCACTAAAGGAGCATTGGTGGCTGGACAAGGCTGAGATGAGGGTGTTTTCTACAAAAGTAGGATCAGAAACAGTTCTTGGAGTGGTCCACTGTGGGTATAGGGTAAGTGGGTGCATTTTGGACATGCCAGCAATGCATTAGCATCTGTGGTGCTCCAGTAATTTGCAACACACCAATAATGCAATGGTTAGAAGAAAACGTGGGCTTTGGAAAGAGTAGCAAACACGATCAGATAGCACAGGTTTTTCTATGGATATTAAGGTAGGTCCAGCAGGATCTCTGAGGAACATTCTCAGGGTCTAGAAAACAATATGAAAACATCCTGAGCAAGGAAGTACTTTGAATTATATTCTTAATAAAAGACTGCACAGGAACATGCTCAATTTCTACTGATTTAAAATTAAATTTTAAGTTAAGCTTATGTTTTAGCACTTCCCTAGAGGGGAATGAATTCCTGAATCTGGGCCTGACAAAAACTTATCAAAGTTTACCAGAAGAGAATTAAATCATGATTTCTGTAAGGTCTAACCTACAAATGCAGGCTTAACCAGACAAAGTGATTGGAATGTGAAGCAAGCAAAACTTAAAATAGAATGGCAGTGTGGTTAGAACATTTTAAAATGGGGACAATTGACTGTTTACTGGAAAATTCTCCAATGCCTGTATGTCTTTCAAACAAGCATGTCTTTCTCCAACAATAATGCTAACAGATGGGTGACATTTCTTGCCTGGAATATGTTGAATGGTATAATGATGCTGATACACTGTCAAGTCTTAAAACTGATTAATCCTTTTTTCCCTCCTTTAAATAAGAAATGTTGGCTCATCTATAGAGTTGATTTTTAAAAGTTATTCCAAGCACCATATTTTTAAATAACTGTAGTTTGTATGCCTGACGTGATTCATTCTTGCAAAGCCAAAGACTTAAACCTGTTCAGCTATCTCCCATTGTCCATTCAAAATACCAATGTTCTCCATAAAAGGAAGACACAGCAACAAGTCAAGATTTTTCCATTTTGGTTTTGCATATAGGTTTCAAGCTTCATCAGCCCAGGATCACATAGCAGTAAGTGTAGGAAGTCATTTTCCTGGTTAGCGTCACCTAGAAACCATAAAGATTTTTGGTAATTTGTATTGGCAGTAACACTAAGCTGGTCTTAATTTCTCACTGTCTTTTCCCTTTCTAGCACAAAAAACAGAGAACAAAAAGTACAGACATCCATTTTTTTAAAACCTCCACAATCAGTGTAGCTGAGACAGAATTTCCTGGACTGTTAGGTTTTAAGAAGAGGACTTGCTCCTTAGCACCACATTGCTATGAAAACCCTTGCTCACTGAGAGAAGACAGACATTCCAGTAGCACTTCTTCAGCTCTCAGCTTTTGCATCCGTTCTGCTGGAGGAACAATGTCCTACATTACAGCAATGCTTTTCAAACACACTGTTCCTGCTCTGAATGCACGTTGCTTGCCACTGCTCTTTACAACACTGTAAGGCCTCTGCAGGCTGAAAAACCTGCAGAAAGAGAACAGTCTTAATTCTGTATCACTTGCAAGATAGCCTCCTAGATCTCACTCTGCCTTACTGCTGGTTACTTTGTCAAAGTTACAAGGAGTTACTCATCCACGTAGAAAGCTACTCACTGCTCCTCATCTCTGACAGCAGCTTCAGCAAATGCTGTCTGCCAGCATCCAAAATTGCCGCAGTGACTCCCATAGTGCCAGAAACCATTTTCATTTCACAGAAACTTGCCCAGGATTGGCTTTAGCAGCAGCAGTCTGTGCTGTAAACATGCATTGTCAGCTCTGCCTCCAAAACCTGGCATTAAGAAGCAACGTCTTCCAGCTGTCCAAAGTTAGTCGGCATGCTGACAGCAGCATGGCCCAGCATCAGGGCAGAAAATTGCTTTGGGTTTCTAAATTTTCAATGATCATATCATTGCAGGCAGCTAGGAGTGGAGGAAAGTGTTTGGCAGAACCCTGTACTGAAATCAGCAAGAACTCTAAAAAAATACCCAGACACCTTCAGTGTGACAGAAATTGAAAAGTTTTAAGCATTTTTGATTGTTATGTATTAGAAAAGTTAGAACTTCAATGCATCATTTGTATATTTTATTTTTGTCCTTGATTTTTATTTCTGTTCATATTTCAGACCCTCCAAGCATTTTATTGTCATTATATACAGAGAAAGAGGAGTTGCTATTCCCATTTTACAGACAGGGAAACTGATACATGGAAAGGCTAAAATGCTTTGAAAGCCATCATACAGTAAGTATGAGGTGCAGGGCAGGAGAGGACAAAACACACATTCCCCCTTCCCCATGCATTAACCACTAAGGTCACAGTTCCCCTCACCAGTATGTCACCATAGTGCAGGTTACTCTGAGCTGTTGAAAGTGTAAATGCTATACACAGACACAGTTTGTTTTGAATTAAAAAAGTGAAATTTTAAGGTGAAAATTTAGCATGTGAACCTGCTGCAGAGTCCAGAAATGACCAACAAGAATTATCAGAGGTCTGGTAAACCTGGCCCCCAGGGTAAAGTCAGCCAAACTGATCTAGAAAAACTACTCTAGGGAAGGCAAGATAACAAGCCATGCCATGCAGCCATCTTAATGTGGCATTAATCTCTGCTGTACTAAGTGGGGTGAGCTCCCCCTTGTCCCATGCTGGCCCATTCTGTCCTACCACCTCATTAATGCAGACATTAATGGTGTTTTACTGCACATGGTTTGTTTGCTTGTTATTTTGTAGCACTGCTTGCTTCCAAGTAGACCAGTGGAGTAGTCTAAATCTACCCTCTTTTAGTTTAAAACCATTAACCCTTGTCCTATCACAATGGGCCCTGCTAAAAAGTTTGTCCCCATCTTTCTTATAAGTCTCCCTTAAGTATTGAAAGGCCACAATAAGGTCTCCCCAGAGCCTTCTTTTCTCCAAGCTGAACAATCCCAACTGTCTCAGCCTGTCTTCATAGGACAGGTGTTCCATCCCTCTGATCATTTTTGTGGCCCTCCTCTGGACCTGCTCCAACAGGTCCATGTCTTTCCTGTGCTGAGGACTCCAAAGCTGGACACTGTACTCCAGGTGGGGTCTCCCAAGACCAGAGTAGAGGGGGAGAATCACCTCCCTCAACCTGCTGGCCACACTTCTTTTGATGCAGCTGAGGATGCAGTTGGCTTTCTGGGCTGTGAGTACACGTTGCTGGGTCATGTCCATCTTTTCATCCACTAGTACCCCCAAGTCCTTCTCGACTGAGCTACTCTCAATCCCTTCATCCCCCAGCCTGTATTGATACCAGAGGTTGCCCCAACCCATGCACAGGACCTTGCACTTGGCCTTGTTGAACTTCAGGAGGTTCACATGGGCCCACTTCTTGAGCTTGTCCAGGTCCCTCTGAGTGGCATCCTGTCACTCAGGTATTTCAGTGGCACCACTCAGCTTGGTGTCATTGATAAAGATATTAAACAGTAGTGATCCCAGTATGGACCCCTGAGGGACACCACTTGTCACCAGTCTCCATCTGGACATTGAGCTGTTGACCACTAACCTCTGGATGTGACCATCCAACTAATTCCTCATCCACCGAACAGTCCATCCATCAAATCCATATCTCTCCAATACAGAGAGAAGGATGTTGTGGGGGATCATGTCAAAGGCTTTACAGAAGTTCAGACAACATCTGTAGCTCTTCCCTTGCCCTTGTAGTCACACCATCACAGAAGGCCACTAGGCTGGTCAGTCAGGACTTGCCCTTGGTGAAGCTATGCTGGCTGTCTCGAAACACCTCCCTGGCCTCCATGTGCCTTAGCATAGCTTCTAGGAGGATCTGTTCCACGATCTTCCCAGGCACAGATGTGAGAGGTTGGTAGTTCCCAGGGTCCTCCTTTCTACCCTTTTAAAAATGGGTGCAGTGTTTCCCTTTTTCCAGTCACAAGAGACTTCACCTGACTGCCATGACTTTTCAACTATCACGGAGAGTGGCTTAGCAACTAGATCAGCCAGTTCCTCAGGACTCTGGGATGCATCTCTTCAGGTCCCATAGACTTATGTATGTTCAGGTTCCTCAGGTAGTCACAAACCTGATCTTCTCTTTGCTCCCCCAGTCCCCGTCTTTTAGTCCATCCACTCTGTGTAGTGTGGGAGGAGAGGTTGCCAGTTAAGACTGAGACAGAAATGTGGTTTAGTACCTCAGCATTCTCCTTGTCCGTTGTTACCAGTTTGCCAATCTCGTTCATCAGGAGGGGTATGCTTCCTTTGACCTTTGTTTTCTGACTGACATAAGAAGCCCTTCTTATTATTCTTTGCATCCTTTGCCAAGTCAGCTCCAGCTGCACCTTGACCTTCCTGACCCCTTCCTGACACAACTGGGCAGTATCCCTATACTCTAGTCAGGGACAGGATAGCTGTCCCTGCTCCCACTGCCTGTGCATTTCCTTCTTTCCTGTTAGTTCAACCAGCAGGTCCCAACTCATCCATGCCCCTCTCCTGCCTTCCTTTCCTGATTTCTTGCCCCTGGGTATTGAGAGCTCTTGTGCTCTATGGAAAATGTCCTTAAAGATCTGCCAGTTTTCCTGGGCCTCACATTTTTAAGCTGTAGCTGAAAAGCAGAGAGTAGGGTAGCAATTACTAATTGGAAAGGGATCATCAGCAAAATTAATGTTAGGCAGTGCAATCGGTTGTGGTAAAAATGGCATGTGTTGCCAAAGAGCAAAGGAAAATAGTGAAAGTTGTTTAAGGGTTGTTTTCTGTTCTACTGAATCAGGAATTGAGTCAGGATGGAGATTAGCAGAGAAGCAATGGCAGGAGCTTTCTACCCTCTTATTTTTGGCAGGAACTTGTTGCCACCTGGAAATAGGAATGCCTACATCCCAGCGCTGACCTATTAGGATTCTCAGCATACAGTAATGACGGCATTCGGCAAAGGGCTCCAAATTAATTATAGCTACAATTTAGCCTCTGCCTGAAGCTGGCGCTCAAACTGTTTTTGTGTGGATTACAAGCAGAGATACTTCTAGGGAACAACAGGGGTAGTGATAGAAAATCTGTCTCTTGCTTCTTTCTCTCAGTCTCCTGCTTGCTAAGGGACTTTACTGCAACTGCTGAGACTGCTGAAGCAATGTCACCTGCAGCAATGTCACCTGCTCTGTTGAGCCTCTGGAACCAGCTGGTCTGTATGCTCCTCTACCACTAAGGAGACAGAGGTTTGTCAGCAAACTGATCCCATGGCTTTTAAAAAAATGAACGTGAGCATGAAACTAAAAAAACCCTCCAAACGTTCTGCTGTATTCATCTATTGATAGTTAGTCCATAATACCTTTGGTGTACCTTACACGACTAGTTAAACATTTAATTTAGTTTCATTTGTGTCCTTTCTGTATTTGCAACATCCTTAATTTCTCATTGCCATCACAAATATTTCATCACAATCTCTTGGGACAATTGTACTTCTAGTTTATCAAAAATACAGGTGTCAAAACAACCCAACCTCGCAGCCCTTGTTAAAACAGTCCTAGGTCTCTGTAAACACATTCCAGTCTAACACACTGAGGTGTGGAAAGACTATCACCTTTTATCTAATTGATTTGTGTGGCAAAGAGAAAAGACTTACTTTCATTATGCCAGCTAGTAAATTTGTCATAAACAGGTCTCTCAGGAGGGACCAGTTTTACCCCACTTACACCATTATCTTTAATAGAAACTTATCCATAATCAACACAAGTTGGATCTAAGCATGCTTCTCAAAACTTTTCATTTTTCAAAATGCAGAGTATACTCATGGAGTAAAAAACACTCCTGTTTTTCAAGACTGTATCAATGCAATTAATAAAAAAAAGCTGACCCAAGATTAAGTGATGGAGCAGCCAACCCACAACCTCCCTCTAGAGCAGAATGGCTGTGCAACATTATGTTGCAGCTGGCCTTAGGTCTGATTACTGTATGCTTTATTTTTTACATTCTTCTGGCTATGGTACATTATTATAGCAGTAGATGTTTCACCCTGTTGCTTGTGCCATGCTATGTTTCCTCAAGTCTCTTAAGGTTAACACCAGTTTTCCCTTCCTAGTTAACATCAAGGGAAATCTCAGCAAAATCTTGAGATTTTAGTGCTTCTCTCAGATCCAGTATGCATCCTGGCCAACTGATCAAACAGGACATTTAAAAGCCATTGCCAAATTGCCATCTTTTTTCTCAACACCACATGAAAAATGAGAGAGAGAGAAAAATCCATTGCTTCTGGCAGGGCTGGAGACTGAAAAGCAGCGTGGTCAGCACCTGAGATCCTCAGTGATTGCATTGAGCTCTGGACGCTCCTGCCACGGACTGAAATATTTGGAAGAGAAACTCCACCTTCTCCCCTGAAAGGGGGCTCAGTCCTACGTTTGATGGAAGATGCAATGAAGATAGAAAATGGGAGCTGAAGATTTTATTCTGAATGCCTGGAGCACTCTCTAACACCAGATAATTTCTTGGCATTTCTGTGGCATTCAGCAATGCAGAATTTCCTATTACTAGGTGTCTTCTTAATACCTGTGATTGTTTTGAAGTCTGTCCTGTAAAAATAAAACTATCTCATCTATCATCTGTAGTTTGTGCAGTGATTGGGTCATGTTACTACTGGCTCCCTTAAAAATTAGCATTTTAAGTGCCTGACAGAGATGAAACATGCGTCTTCAAGGCTCCTGACTGATCCAAAGCCAAATATTCCAGTAAATGGCAGTAATCAAAATCCATTAAGTGGGTGGACCAGTTGTGGCTTGTTTTCCCCAGCTTTTTACTGTTATGTTTTTCATTAGTAAGAAGACAGATCTGTTCCTCGTAACTTAGTTAGCATTTATCAGAAAGCTATCTGCTACAGTGAGGCCATCAGAGTTCCCAGGAAATATATATAGAAACCAAAACAAGCAGCCTCACTGAGACTAGGTTTGTAAAATTGCTTATCTTCTAACTTCTGGTCACCATGACACAGGGCAGATGGCTAGATTTCTTTCAGTCTGATTTGATTACTACTTGGTTTTGTCTCTTCTGCAAGAGAGCACATGAGACTCCACACTGAGTTAGCTGGAAAGGACCACGTCTCACCAAGGTAATCTTGTTACTCCACAATCCAGTGCCCTCTCCAGTGCTCCTAGTAGTAAAAAAAACCCATCAAAAGCCACTGTACACAGTTGAAATTCAGTTAAAGTAAGCACATGAACTATGTAGTCTGAATTTTATCTATTAAAAATAGAAATCTCATAGCAACAAGCACAGTAGAAATACCAACACGGACAAGTAGCTTCAATTTAGGGATGGAAAACTGTTAGCAGTTCAAATCCAGGACATGGATTTAGTATTTAATCCTCAGGCTTGCGACACATTTCACTAGAACTTCAGGCAAAACAAATTATTTCTTCCTGTTTTCTGTTTCTGCCTCTGTGCTTATTATTTAGAAATTACTCTGTGTTTATTATTTAGAAAGCTTCCCAAACCTCTCTCAGCTTTGGTCTGTCTACTGCAAAAGATGCAAGGACTCAGTTTCTGCCTCAGGCAGTTTTCATTCAGCTGGAGCAGAGCTGAAGGAAACAGGAGCATTTTGGCTGCCAAGACACATTGCAACTTCTTATAACAAGCACCAGGAGCTGCAGGAGAAATCCTTTGATTCATTCTCTAAACCATGAAAGCTGCTTGGCAGAAATGTGTCACACTATTGAGCAGGAAGACAGGGCAGCTCCTAAGAGCATGGCTCCAGGTCCGTGAACACCTCAAGACAAGGAGATGTCTCTACTTTTCCAAAGCCTTTGGTTACTCAAGAGAAGGGATGGTGTCTAGGCCTTTTGCACATTAGAGAAATCAAGGATGTTTGAGTCTTCCCACGTGGTGGCAAGCCCACCCAGGGAAATTGCCCACTGAATAAAAACCTCTTTACAAACAGAATAGGAAGTTAAAATCACAAAATGGATGGACTAAATGGATAGACTAAATCTGCTGCAGCTTTTTGACATTTTAATGCTGTTGCCAGAAGTGCCGGAAAAAGTAGAAAGCCAGACACCCATCAGTCACAGAGCTTCAAGGAGAGCAGATGACTGATAATTTGGTCCAACTGACTTATGGTGAACCCCACTATTCACTCTCTTTTTTCTCAGCTACTCCATTTCTGTATTATTTGTCCAGGTTGTAAGAGCTTCAGAGCACAGTTCAGACCCAGCTCATCAAGTCTGCATCTTTTCAGTAATGTAAGAAGTACAAACAATGGCAGAATTTTCTCAGCTTAGGAGCAGCAGCTTCAATATGAACCTTCTGGCGCGTACTGAGCACGTCAACAGAGCCAAAAATTTGCAGTGGGTGACATCCATGTGCTATTTCGATACCTAAAAGTGTAAATCAAGTGAATGTCTCCCAGATGAATACATTACAATGCACAGTAATGTTAGAAGGCTAAACCAGACAGGCTTCTCTGAAGGAGCATGAGTGTGATACATAACTTAAGGCTACTGCATAAACCTGGAGCAGTCTTGGCTCTGTAACTAACCACAAAGGAGCGCACACACTGCCCGGACTCACTTTCAGCAGTACATGTGTATTCATTTCCAAATGAGACACCTTTGTGAAGGCTGTCTCGTGATTTTGCGTATAATATCAAGGCCTGCTTATAATCTTGTCTGATTTCCATTCATAGTGGCTCTAGCTAAAAAGTTTTAGCTGGTTCAACTAGCTGGGCAGTTTTATCTATGAGGCATCCAACATTGCCAGGAGTTTTCCTCTACAGGAAACATCTCATTAGCACAGCCGAGGGAAAGCTCAGACACGTTCATCCAGCTGTTCATCCAGAAGTTCATCCATCTGCAAGCAGGCCAGCAGGAATTGGAGGCTGAAGACGCATATTCATATTCAGAGAGAAGAGTCATCTTTTGGCCTGTAGCGGGGATGTGTACAAGCACTTGCTGATTAAGCCGCAGTACTGAGCTGGGGCCTCTGCTCCCACTGCCTCATGCAGAACAAGGGCGGTCTTGGATCTCAAGAGAAGTGAAGGTAAAGGAAAGATTTGTTTCTCAACCACTCTGTATTTCAGTATTTCCAAAGCAGAAAGCCAAGCAGCCAAGAATGCTCTGTGTCGTTTTCCTAAATACATTTGTTCCTATGTGGGTTTTTTTCTTTTTATTTTTTTCCTCTGTGTAATCTGAAGTTTCATGCTTGTGAGACTCTGTTGTGGGTTAACCCCAGCCGGCAGCTCAGCCCCACCCAGCGGTATGCTCGGCACCTCCCCAGTGGGGTGGGGAGAGTATTGGAAGGATAAAAGTGAGAAAACTTCTAAGGCGAGATAAAGACTGTTTAATAGGGAAAGCAAAGCTCTGCATGCAAACAAAGCAAAATAAGGAATTCACTTACCACTTCCCATCAGCAGTCAGGTGCTCAGCCATCTCAGGAAAGCAGGGCTACATCACACATAACGGTTACTTGGGAAAACATACACTATAATCATGAATGTTCCCCCTTCCTCCTTCTTTTCCCTGAGGTTTTATGGCTGAGCACAATGTCATAGGGTATTGGATATCCATTTGGCCAGTTGGGGTCAGTTGTCCCAGCTGTGTCCCCTCCCAGTCTCTTGTGCACCCCCAACCTAATTGCTGGGGGAGCAGCATGAAACAGAGAAGGTCTTGATGCTGTTCAGCAAGAACTAAAACATCCCTGTGTTATCAACATGGTTTTGGTCACAAATCCAAAATGCAGAACCATATCAGCTGCTATGAAGAAAATTAACCCCATCCCAGCCAAAACCAGTACAGACCATCTAGAAGCTCTTCCAGGGACAAACACAACACAGCTCAAAGCATGGTTGCAGACCCAGGACTGCAGCTCACCTGCTCTTCTTGCACCCTTTCTGCAAGACTAGCTAGTCCAGCATCTTGCTACAACAATATTTTTAATGGTCCTAGTCACCAGATATTCATATCTTTAGCACCAGTATCTCTGAAATGCATTTTGCTTTGTATCTATAAATTCAGAAGTAGCAGAATTATGTGTGTGCTTGCAGAACAGGTAACACCAAGGGACTGAAAGAAGGACTCCTCTGCACACAAGTTTTTATACTTTTACCTATTCTGCCAGTCAGTCTAGTAAAGACTCAGCCAAAAACCTTGCTCACAGCATAAATGTAAATCACATCACCCAGGACTTCTTGAAGAGGTCTTTTTATAAGGCAGTCTGCTAAGTGTGACACAGCACACAGAGAGGTTCTGCGAAGTTTCAGGACTCAGTTACCTCCATATCAGCATTTTTATAGGAAAGCCTAAAAACCTCAGCAGAACACACATCTGATAAACACCTGGACTGAAACACCTTCAAGACTTGGCATACATGACCACACAAACTCCTTGGGAACCTTTTACCCTCTTCTTTTTGGTCCCTAGGTGAGAAGCTGCCTCCAGGCTTGTCAGCACCTTCCCCTCACACATATTCAAGGGAAGTTTTAAACTAGAGCAACTGGCAGCTGGACTAGCCTATCTAAACCCACAAGTAAATAAACTGCCCTTGGGATCCACACCCTTGCAAGCCAGGCTGTTAACAAGCTTTTAGGTGGGGTAACAGCTTTTTCTATTTCAGTATTTGGTGTGTTCCCATTATTTTAAAGTGGGTTAGCGCACTGAAACCCATTGGGCTCCTGGAGCCCGTTTGTTCCCTCCGTGCCTCATCTGTGACACTCAAAACCGCCTGTTGGGTGGCTCCCATGATCCTGCACTTGCAGAGATCCTGCAGACGGGTGGGAAATGATCAGGAGTTTCTTTTGTATTTTTTTTAAAGACACCTACAAAAGTTGCGGTATGTTTTCTGCTTGAGTGCTTGGTGCCTAATTGGAGAACGTTATCCTTGATCAAATTTTGAAAAGCTATGGTGATGTTTTATAGAATCATAGAATAGCAGGCTGGCAGGGACCTCAAGGATCATCTGGTCCAACCTTTCTAGGCAATTTTTTAGCACGCGCACAGAATTTATGTAAAGTTGGCTTGCTTAGGATGCCCTGGCAGAGACAACCACAGCCTGCAGTGCCTAAAACGTTCGCCACTGACAACTCTTTGCCCCAAGACAGCCTTTTTCTTTACATTCCAACTGATCGGTTTCCTTATCCCTTCACGTTTTTAAGACACCGGGAATTTGAAGGAGACCACAGCGCCCCAACGCCCCCGGCGCGCATCCCCCGGCGCCCCCCAGAGGCAGTCAAGCA
>NW_020799097.1:63406375-63429347 GCF_003259725.1 Athene cunicularia | reverse complement strand
GGGGCCGGTGCGGGCCCTTCTGCAGGGGAACGCATGAAGTGGGGCGACAAACATTAACGTATTTTCTTCCCCCGCCCACCCCCAACTCCCCAGTTGGGTGTTTCTTTGTGTTTCTTAACACTTCAGCACTTTCAAAGTTCTTAAAGGCACACAGCAATGAGACGCACCTGCAACGCGCGAGTGCGTGCACGTGGGTGCGGCGCAGCATTTACCGAATCCTTCAGTTGCTTTATTCTCACGGAGTTCAGTTAGCCTCAGTATCACCATCTCTATCCAGTAACAACTCCAGGGAAATGATTTCACACAACAAGCACAGCTGTATTTGAGGGGAAATACAGCCGTTACCACACACCTACACTAGTTCAGTAAAGAAAGGCAGCTACTAGGTCAGGATGAAACTGCAGCTGGGCTACAAAGCAGGTTCTAGGAATTACCTGACCTGGTTTGGGACTAATCCTCTGGGATGAGCATACCTTAAATTCTGGAGCTATCTCGAAAGACTACCTGTAGTTAGGACTTCTGCTTTACACCACCGGAGAGAAACACACATGCTGCTTAGGTCTGCCCCTAAACAGGTAAAAACAGCTCCAGTATCTGCTCAGAAAGTGTAGAGCACAAGTCAGCTCTGCTGTGTATCCTCCAAGTGAAATAAAGCAAAGTCTCCCCCTTGGCAAGTATTCTAATTGCATGAGTGTGCCTAGGTTTGAAACAGCCTTAGAGGGGTTATTCTTTATTCTTCTCAGAGAGAAGAATCTGTAACAAATGTCCTCACATCAGCAGGATTTTGGAAAGCGAAGTAGATTAAGTGCAGCTCTTACCAGCCACCATCTCTGCCCTAAATCACACGCAATAATCACCAACATGCTGGCTGAAGAGCACACAGAAAGGCAGCTCCCAGAAAGCAACATGTATTGAATCTCTTTTCATCTGCCTGTCTAGAAGCTCCCCACCAGTTTCTTCTCTGTTTTGAGGGTTGTCACTGCCTTCCTTTTTTCAGATAGCAGAGATGTAGCCTGAGATTTTTAATAATTCCATATGCAGCAGGTTCTCACTACTTAGTCATTATTTCTCAATTTCCTAAGAAACAGAGAAAAGCAAAATCCAATAAAGCTCTTAAATGCAGGAACCCACCCCAGAGTGGACCCCAGACTCTGATTTGGTGCCCAGAGTTGCTATTTAAGGAATATGGACAGTTAGGTGTCTCAGAGGATGCCAGAGCCATCAGTGTTCAAGGCAGAGGGCCCATCTGAAGTCACCAAGCCAAGTCACCAAACAGGAATGTGCAAGGGGAAATCTCATGCCTTTCTGGGGTGTCGGCACCTTGTGCTAGATGTAAATAAAGGAAGTTCCTACACTCAGTATCCTGAACCCTGAAAATTAGGTATTCAAAGCAAGAAGGGCTCAGTCTTCTCTTAAGCAGTATCACTATGTCATAATGGTATCACCAGTGTATTTGAAAGGTTGGATCATTCACCCAGGGGAGCAGTTCACAGAATTTAACCTCTTCCTCTGCCCAAGGAGGGATCCAAATCTGTACCAATTTGAACACTGCACAGGGTGAACTTTTGAGGCTATATAGCAATTCAAGGAGGAACACATTCCATCTCTCTTGAGGAACACAAGAGGAAGCAACTGTGTCATTTCTTGTTAGCAATGGGAAGTCATCTATTTGCCTCTGCTCTCAGTACTGGCCATCTGTTTTATTCATAAGTGTAAATGCTACCTACAATGGAAAGAATGGTGACTCCTCTGGATGTCCTGTAGGAGGACACAGCAACCAGCTCACAATTTGTGGGGAGACCAGACTTGTCAGTATGTATGAGACATTCTCAGAATAGACAAATTGATAAAGCCCTTAGGGAGATGTAGGGGGAAAAAAAGTACTTATGAATCCCTGTTAGGCTGAGACATAATTGAATTGTATCTCCTGCCAAGACTCAGATGTTGCCAACTCTGAACCTATCTATCTTTTTGACTATTTAAATACCCTAGTTCTACACACCCTATACCTCCAGCCATTGAAGATATATTTTCAACAAAGTATTTATTTCTTTCAACAAAGGAATAGGAACCATAGAAGCCAGCGACATTCCACAGCAAAAGTTGTCTCAGGGAAGAGCAGAATTCATAGCAACCATGTAAGAAAAAAAAACATACTATTACAGTTTGAGAGAGTAGAAGGACTTGAACAACCAGGCATAAACTCAGGGATAATCCAAGGATGGTAGCAAACCTCTGCTTCTGTGACAAGTGAACATACACAAAATGGTTCAGGGGGGATAAATATGCTAAACGGCAAATTGCTATCCATGATTTGGAAACGGAGCACTGTAATCACAGAGAGAAAAAATAGGATAGAAATGAGAACAAATTTTCTCATTATTGGACAGTTAAAGCTCTGCAAGGCCTTTCAATAGCAGCAAAGGGCCCAAACCTGTCCATTTTTAAGAGCTTCGTAAGTTAGGGAAGGGGATTATATTAAAAACTGGACCAAAATGACTCAAGATATCCTTAGCAGTTATAGGTTCATGTTTATAAACCAGGGAACAGAGAGTCAGCAAAGTCCCTGAGAGTCTAATCACAATCATCCTTCTGTGGGATCAAAAATACTGTTAGAATAGAATAAAATTTCAGCCAGATCAAATAATAGAGCAGACAAAGCCAAATTTTGCTTCCAGTTCTTCAGATTTTACATTGGGAATGGGTGAAGTTCCCATTCTTGGCTCTGTGATGTATAATTGATAGGCTTCATGCAAATTCTGGACCATCTCCTTATTTCCTTCATGGTCACATGCAGGCACGAGTCCCCAAAATGAGCAGGAACATTTTGTTACCATTGTACTCAAAAGTGGATACTGACAGCAATCCTCCATGTCCTGCCACTCCTACAATGAGGAGACCATAATACCAGGCCATGAGGCTGTGAAGCCAGGGAAGCAGTAATGCTTCCCATGCAGTGATGGGAAGGATGCCTCTTCTGCAATGAGGGCTTCCCCCTTCTGCCCGAGCAATGCTGCAGAAGTGCATTTGAGGCCTGGAAACCGGTGTTTACCTTGCACTAGCACTTGGGCATGTAGCCACAGAACAGTCCTCTTAGCTTCTGTGCTGGTCCATCAGCAAAAGCAAATTATGGTGCTTGCATCGTTTTCCTCATGGAGCTGCTAGAAAATGGGGGCTCTGTTCCTGGAACAACAAGAGCCCTGGAGGATAAAGCTGATACTGCCCAGGCTCACTGAACAGTTTCAGATCACTGTAAACAACCTGACCTTACTTTGAATCAATGGCTCAAGACTCACGAATTATCAGAAGGTATGAACACAATAGGTAGCATAAGGATGTAGACCTGGTAGCAATCCTGCAGAGAAGATAATTTGTATTTTGCTTTGAGTTTGCTTTCTTTTTAATAATTATTTAAATAAAAGCAATCCCTTTTTCAGATAAACCCAAATAATCAAGAGATCTGTTAAGACTTCTGATTGGTTTTCTCTTTGAAGATAAATAGCATGCTTTTATGTTCATACACGGAATCTTCTGCTATGTATCTTCAGACCACTGGAAACACTGAGTGTCTCTGAAAAACAACCAAAGGGGCAGAAGGCCAGCTTTAATAATTTGTAGCTAATACACTGTGCAATATAGACTAGGGAGAATAATTCTACATAGGAAGTCAAAAGTAGTGTATTCCTTACAATTTCCCATCTTCAAAGGAAAGAAAGGCTTTGGTGGTATAAAAAAATAATAGTGGTGCTATAGTTATGCCATATTTGCTGCATCCTGTGTGAATTAGTTTCATTCAAGTATGAACTGTGTTGGTGGCTTTCTAATTTACATTATGCCTCTGAACGGTTTTCTATAGCGCCTTTTGAGAAGAACTTGGGGTTTTAGATAAATTGAATATTGTTCTCTCTTTCATGTAGATCATCCGGATCCAGACAATGACTCAGTTTTTTATAGCCCTTTTAAAATTTCATTTTATTTTTAGAGTGCATAACTTTTTTTGATTTGTTGGAGCCTATTCTCTTGCAGAGACACATTGTTCAAGAAATCACAAGTGGCTTCACATAAACACTCGGGAAGGATCAGAGACTGGAAAAGCTGTAGAGGCTGTAGGAAAATCTGAGGCTGGAGCACAGCACTGTAATGTGATGCAATGCATCATAGCAAATACCAGATTAAGTGGAAGAGCTACTTGCTGTTCAACACATTTCAAGCCTTAGCTACTCTCATTACTTTGGGAAAGGATGGGGGAAGCCAGCAGCTGCATTTGCTGCACAACACAGCCGTGAGAGCATGATCCAAAGAAAATAATTTGCTATGCTCAGCTGTGACAGAGCAGTGCTGCTGCTTTCCCAGGGAATGGGGCAGCCATCTGCTGCCTCTCACAAAATGCAGGCCATTCCGTGAGGGCTCCAGCTCGAAACTTCAAATTCCCAACCCTCCAGCTCTAATGACAGGGAAATAGTAGCCTGAAGCCTGACCCTACTGAGGCTTTTTCCTCTCTCATGGACAGCCCTACACCGAGGACCACATAGGGAGTGTCTGGGGGAATACAAGCTTGGTTTTCCCTATTCTTTTGCAACTTTCTGACAGTCACTACCTCGTCACTCTCCATCTACAGCATATGGTGTACACATCCATTTTCATTTGCTTCTCGAGGCTACATTGTTCCCATTGTAGAAGCAGTTGTCTGTGACAAGGACAGCAGGTACACTGTCACAGATGCCTGGGTAGCTACTTCTATAGGTCCCATAGCATGCTCTCTGTTATCAGGAATAGTAGATAGCGTAGTTTAAAAAAAAAAAAAAAAAAAAAAAAAAAAAAAAAAAAAAAAGCAAAAAACCCCACAACATTACAGAGGCACAGAAAGCTGCCTTGCCAGGGCTTTCAGGACCAGGCATGTGTGTGAGTTGGGCAGCTCAGGAGCAGTGCAGCTCTGTTCACATGGTGCTACACCCACTTAAATCCAGCCAAGTAATCCCATGCTGTCACACAGAGCTACCTCAAATGTCTCTGCACCTGAGGCAATCTGTACCTTAGATAATCTTCCCAGGAACAATATGGAGTTATTGAGAGTAACTTGGATACTAATCTCCAGAGCGGACCAACCCAGGAGTGTCACAACCCGTTTTACAGAGGAGGAAGGAGAACTTCAAAGCCCTGCTTTGGGAATGGCAGTGCCCGGTTGCCTGGTGGAGTCTTCTGCCCCCAAGGAGGGACACAGGCCTGCAGATGACTGGTGGCAGGGATGGGTGCCAAAGTGTGGGAGTCAGAGGCTCACGCTGCCAACCAGGACCTGCTAACACAGAAAATGCTAAACAAGGCAGTGCAGCTGAAGATGACTGTTGGCAAGGTATTACAGTTCTTTTGTTCATTTGGTGCCCATGGTAATTTGTCTAAAGCTTGAAGTTTGCCATTTGGTAATTTTTGCCTACCTAATGAGGACTAACCCGTGTCCTCTATGTGCTGTAACTGCTCTTTCTTTGCTACATTACCACAGAAATACCATCTTCTAAATGTAGTTAGTAGGGAGTCTCCAAAACACAAGAGATTCATTATACAGATACTTAACAGTGAAATGCATTAAACATCTTTTATCACAGTATGAAAGTCAGCAGGATTTTTTCAAAAGACCACTCATTATTGGTCTGTTTGGTCCCACTGGAGTAATTTGTGAAACTCCTACCAGATAGACAAGAAGCACATAAGAAAAGCTGTTTACCACTCACACTCCTTTTATCTTCTAAAGTAAATGATGTTCATACATGCCCAAGTCTATGTGGTCAGTAACTCAACAGGCAGGAGTATTTCCCTGAAGCAAGTAACAGTGTTAAAAAAATCCACACTTTATCTTACTGGGGTGAGGCAGACTTTTTTTCTTCTACTGAAGAGTGAAAAGTGTTGTCAGAGGTAGCAGCAACATTTTCCATCTGCAATATATTTGCTCAGCTCACTGCTACAGAAGACCAGACAGTACAATCCCAAGCGACAGTTCAGCTGAGCCTTTCAGTGCAAACAATACGCCGTGGGCTCAGAGGACTTTTTCTATAAAGAGGAGAAGAGCATCTGGGCAGCTGCTATACAGGAGGACTTGCTGCACCTTCTTTATCTCACTTCTACACCTGTGAGCTCTCTTCATTACTTCACTTTCCTCTCTCCTGATACAAGCTATTATAAATTGTAAGGATTATTGCATAAAGTATTCTACTAATAAGAGGTTACCCACAGGTGGCAACCTGTATTAGATGAGGCAATGCTATCTACCTGCCATGACAGGTTTGTGAACGGTGAGCAATTTTATTATGCACTTGACGCAGTTTTATCTTCTAGTAGCACAGAAAATTGCAGAGGATCACTCAACATTTTGATTGCAAAGTCTTTGGGCAGAGATCATCTCTTTTACAAGCAGAGCCTAACACAATAGGGACCTGATTTTGTCTGTGTCCTCCAGATACTCCTCAGATACAAATTCTAAATATTATCAGTCCACAAGATTGAATTATTCTTGAGTCCTTCCACTGCATAAAGTTGGTATAATCCACTTAGTATTGTGTCAATTGCTTTACACAATTAAATCTTTGTGCATTTACTGCAAAAGCACAAGGAAAAAATAAAAGCTACATCCCAAGAAGAAACACATGTCCAGGTGTTTACAGAAATACTCCTCATCTGCTGCCTGTCTCTGAAGTCCATAGTCACTGAATCTTCTGCCACTGGCCAAACACAAAACCATTTCAGTCTGACCACCAACCATCTACAGCACTTTGGTCCTACTACCAGTTTCCACTTGTTACATGTTCCAATCCAACCATTGCCAGTAAGACACAAACCAGATCCCCCCATCACCTCACTCTTCGGTGAGCACTCTAGTAGTGTATCTAATTTGGGCAGACATGGAGAAATGAGGAGCTGAACCAGATGAGATCCTTGGCTCCAGAAAAGGGGCCAGAATGAAGATACCCAGTGAGAACAGGTATGTACTCAGCTGGTGAAACAGCCTACAGTCTGGCACTAAAGGAGCATGCACTGGCATGGTCTTGGTGGTCTCTGGTCTCCTTGCTACAGCAGTTAGAATATGACCATGGTGACTCTGACTGTTTCAGCTCTCTCCAAGAGACAACTGTTAAACTCTGAGCTGACTGACACAGCCAGGTGATGCAGGGTTCAGTTCTCAAGATCGAGCCTTAGGTGCAACATGACTGCCCCGATCCTGCTTTTTGCAGCCCTGTTGGCTACGCAGAGCTCAGGAAATCCTACATCTCATCTACTCAGCATATATACATACCTTTGGCCCTTGGGAGGGGCTGGTCACCTTAATGTAGGGGTGGAGAGCTTCTCAAGCTAGGGGAAAGAGCAATTAAAATCAGGTTTTGCTATCCATGACCACATGTCTTTGTACCACTGTTTGTTTTGTGCCTCTGGAAAGTTCAGTCCTGCATGTGTTCAGCTTTTAGTGCCTTAACAGATCTTCTAGTCATGTGAATCAAATTGTCATAAAATCCAGTCATTTCAAATCAGATGAAGCATTAGTCTTCAAATTAAAATGTTAAATATAAAAATCAATGGAAGCATTTTACTATTGCACTCTTGGGATTATTTTAGAGATGCAGTTACAGATTTCAGTCAGCCATGGTTGACTGCAGAGCCCAGGAGAATCTTTCAATCTGGAGCCATGCCTCTGCTTACCTTCTGCATACACACAGGGCTGTTGCTCATCTGGATGACGTACTCCTGGGCTGAGGAGTGTACATCTGATGCCTGAGAATTCATCTGCAGTCCATGGCACCTACACATTTTCTGCTGCTGGGTCAGCAAACAGGCCTCACCAGCTGGGAAGTTTCTGAAAACAAAGTACTTGTAGACTGGTACTGGGCTGTGTATGTCTTACTGAAGACCCGTGCTTGACTCATCAAGTGTAAGCTCATCACAAGGGAAAACCAGAGAAGAAGGACAATTAGAGTTTTGATTTAGTACAGCCTTAAGCCTGGCTAGATCAAGGTTCTTCTCTGTTGACATAAGGCCTTCAAAAGTCTGGGCATTGAGACATACAGAGTACTGGAGGCATCTGGCTCTGGGCTGTGTTGTCATTAAAAGTCTTATATGTAAAATTTCCTACAGGATTTTGCTTTTTTAAAACTGTCCTCTGCTGCCACATGTAAAATCCAGATAGATCCATCATCCAGATCATAATTTTGAGCAACTTTTGAGTATTCTATGTGTCACAAAGTACCCTGAAGCCCTAGCACACCTCTTCCATCTTCCAGTGCAAAGAGCTGGTGTCTCCATGGGATGTGGGAGCAGAAAACAAATGGTGGATGCAACAGAGGGGAAGCATATAAGACCATTACCTCCTGATAGCTGCAAGCCACTGCTCAATGTTGCACAACATGTCACCAGTCCTATTCCAGTTTTGTAGATATGATGGGTGGGAGTACTAAAATGGAGGTTTTGATGACTATGTATTGACACAGCTCCATGTTACACTTGTGAGGAAGTTGAAGCAGGTACATGGTTCACATACAGGGTATTCTCTTAGGAACATGGTGTAAGTGGGCACTGCCCATTGTAATTAAATACTATATGTCTGTTTGTGATTACTGTGGTGTTTAATAGCTGAGGAGGTGGGGGATTCCAGCAGGGCGTACACTTGAAAGCAGTCAGAGCTGGTGAACTTTTTCAACAGAACTCCATGGCCTTTGTAAGGATCTTGCTTTACTTCTGACCATGCTGAGTCACTATTTTGGCACAGCAGAGGATAAAAACCAAGCCAGAGAGTGCAACAAAGAAATTAACAGCAGCTAAGCACGGTTGTTAAAATAAGGATTAAGAGCAGAAGGGAGTAAGTAAATTGCTGAAGGACAGGTTTTCTAAGACCTTTAAAGATGGAGGATATCCTGAGGAAACCTTCACAGGTTTTCTTCCTAGAGAAGGCATGAGAGAAAGGATCAAACCATCCTGGGTCAAAGCAAAGGTCCATCTTCACTGGCATCCCGTCCTCAGTAGCACCATGAGCAGGTGCCCTGGGTGAAAACAGGAGGCTGTGAGTGGTACATCCTCTGAATACTCTCGCAGATTCAACATATTCCCATCTCAGAAGATAAGAGAAGGCTTAAGGGAGACCCTATCACCATATTCCAGTATTTAAAGGGTGTCTAGAAAGAAGATGGAGACTCCATTTTACAAGCAGTCACATGGAACAGATGAGGGATAATGGGTACAAGTTACTTCTGGTGAGATCCCAATTAGACAAGAAGAAAAGTTTTTCACAATGAGAACAATCAGCCATTGGAATAATCTCCCCAGGCGAGTGGTGCATTCCCCAACACTGGACACTTTTAAGATTCAGCTGGACAATGTGCTGGGCCGTCTTGCCTAGACCGTGCTTTTGACAAGAAAGGTTGGACCAGATGATCCTTGAGGTCCCTTCCAAGCTGGCATTCTGTGATTCCTTTTCATGTACTTAAGTCATCAAGTAAACTTTTAGCTTCCACTACACCCTTTGGCAACAAGTCCACCAGTCTACTGCCTCCTGTGTGAAGGGCATTTTTATTTGTTTTGAACCCAGACCTAGAGCACAGTCCTCACACCGTATCAGCTAATTCTACTTGAAAAAAAAGCCACAGTGAAAATGACAGTTATGCCTGAGGGGTATGAGACCCAAAGAAAACTCAGGGACAGATGTGGACAAGGCCAGTCTGCCCGTGATGGCTCTGAATAGTCATATAACAATGGACACAATCACTCTGCACTGCTTGTGGTATAGATATGACCAGAAGGGCCAACAGTGCAAGACAGGGCCAAGATTTGACAGTGTGAAATGCAGCAGAACAGTAAAAATCAGAAGAATGTAACTTTTATCTAAACTAAAGATTCACCATTTCAGATCTTAACAGTAAACAATAAAATGTAACTTTTAGCTAAAGATTAACCGTTTCAGATCTTCGACTAACAGCCATTTTAATTTGAGGTGCTCCTACTCAGAGCAAATTAATTCCAATTAATGCCAATATTAATGCTCTGCCTTTAGTCTGTTAGCTTTCCCATGTCCTGTTCTTCACTTTGAAGGTACCAAATCACGAAGTCAAAATTAATTCAACCAATGAACAGTTCTGTACCACTGGACTTTTTTAGCAAGGATCAGAAACATAAAAGAAGACCTTAAAGTCAGTCGATGGTTTGCATTACTTAGAGGGTTTAGCCCTTTGCTGTTTCAAATGGAGTTAACAGCTACATTGCAGCCACTCAAAGGACCATTTGGATAGCTGAAGCAAATGCTGTTGTACAAAACTATGCTACCCATGGTCTGCTGAGCTTGCTGGTTGATAATGCAGAACAGCTTTACTGATCTAAGGTCTAAGAGGAATTGCAGATTGCTGTAATTATCACAAACATTTCTGAAATTACAGAAATGTGATCATCATCTTCCTCCCGCCAAAGCAGGACAGCTTCTTTCAGCATCCGTTTACCCAGGGGTGTTTTATTCGTTGTTGATGACCATGCAGGAGTGGTAACAGAACAGTTAAACACGTAGCTAGACAGTGTGTCAGATAATGTGGAAAGCTGAGCGGTTCAGGGTTGGTTGCAGCTCAGAGTCTAATGCTCGCATTACTTCTACCAGTGTCTAACACTGTCCAGGAATTCACAGGGTATATCTAGCACAGCAGAGATACCTCAGGATGTCTAGGAGCAGCTGCAGTACAAATAGAGAAGCCAAATTTAGTGCATAAGCAATTGCTTATTTTAGTAAATATTTAATAAATAAATAAATTAAAAATAAAATTTAAATTGGTGTTTTTTTTAAAAAAGTTAGTTTTTCTTTCCCCTCCACACAGTTAAGGTTTCAGTCCCACAGCCCCATATGCCATTTATTCAGGACCTGCTACAAGGAAGCTTGCAACTGAGATGCGGAGCCTGTTGAATGGAGAAGAGGGACAATTATATCCTCAGGTGGATCTGCCATTGATGGTGAAAGTTTTTAGCCCGCACTGAGCTCATCTGCTCCCCATTTCCTGCATCAGACATTCCTCCCCCTTAATTTTGCCAAGTAGCTGATCCACAACATGTAGACTGCATCCAAACTCAAGAGGCAGGTATCTCCCAGCACAGAGTTTGGGGTTGGACACAGGGAGTAGGGTGAAAACCTTAACTAATGACAAAATGACAGAAAAATGTGTAGCACCAAGATCAAAAATTGTCAGTTAAAATGTCTTCATTCAACATTCCTCAATGCAGGTAGACAATGATTCCTGCAGGAAACTGCTCCACAGCATGGGAAATTGTAACAAGGCAAAAATCCAGAGCAACACCCCAGCAGCCCCTGTGACAGGTACACCAAATCACATTCCCTGCACAGGAGGTTTTTTATGCTTCTCTCTGCTTCAACAGCAGAGAACTCAGCTTTATGTGCATGGTTTCCTGACAAGGAGAGATGCTTACAGCTCATGGGGGACCTATTTGTCCCAAACCAACTTCATTGGCATTATAGGGCCATGCCAGGCAGCAGAAGAGAACAGGCTCTTCACTTTTTTTGAAGCACACTGATCTCACCAAATCTACAGAATTAACCCACAGTGTACAAATCAATGGATGAAATCCCCAAGTACTCATGCCTCCTCTTGCAAAAGCCAGTGATAGCACAATTTCAGAGGGAGTGTAATTCTGTTTACAGTTGAGAAGAGCCCAGCAAGGAAAGGCCTGGCTATAGTCCAAGTCTAATGGACTTTATTTAAATGTACACACCAGCCCTGGAACACAGAAACTCCTGTCACAACTGGTGTAACAAAAGTGCCAGCTTTGGTGGATCATCTAATCTTTATCTCATGTATCAGACAGACCAAAAGCAAATAGAGCAGTCCATCCAAATCCTCACCGGTCTTTAAGAAAGCAAGTGAGCGGAATTAAATTAGCGGACTAAATTAGCCAAAAGGCTGTGGTCCAAAAAAACAAATCAACACTTCTGACTTCCTTTCTTTTTTTGGCAATACTGCAATATCAATGCTAGTTTAGGCATTGTCACGAAAAAATATGTGGGTAGGGAGACATTTGCCCCTGAGAAAGAGGGCACCAAACAGGATCACAGACCTGAAATGGTTGTGAAGTTTTAAATTTTGGCTGGATACACAAAGGCATCCTCAGACAGAAAGAGGCAGCAGATGTATTTATTTCCAGCCCCCCGGGTCCCTGAGTGCCATGGATGGGGGCTGCTCCAGCCAGCTGTAGGCTCCTAGAAGTGCTGTGATGCACTTCAGTGCCAGTGGCTCAGTCTCAGCGAACTCCTGCTGAAGCACCTCAGGGGCTCCCAGCACCTACATTTGGATCAGATAGTGACGCTGGATTTAAAATAATCCAAATTATCCACTTCCATCTTGCTAGTACTCAAATGTTTATTCATTATTCTGACTGAAAAATGCAGAGAAACAGCACTATAAAACTTCAGAAATTTGTCCATGAGACGCTAGGTTTTTTTGCTTCCCTTGGCCTTTCTTGATAGCTTATAACACTCTTATATTATTACTCAAGCTTAGCATTTTAGTTAAAATGAGTTTTCTGCATGGATCTGCAAAATTGATCTTGCGCATCTCTACTGGCAGCCACCCAAAGTCAGAATTCATGTGCCCTAATGCTAGAAATGCATTTAACTAAATTAGATACCCCATAGCAGCAGAGTGCACTGACAGCAGGGGCATATCAGTGCCACCTGCACCCTGGGAATCAGCTGGCTACTTCTTATATGGCAGGGGATTGAACTTATGGCACTTTTTATTCTAAGGTTGAACTGTAAAAATGCCATATTTGTTTGTCAAGTCAGCTCAAGAATAATGCTAATCCCTGACATTCTCAAATGGGTTTGAAGGTTCACTGTTGCAAAGCTGCTTTACAGAACTCATTCTTTATTACAGTGTTTACCTTTACATCTTTGTTTTTCCAGCCACTTCAAAGGCCATGAAAATAAGGCAGCCACCAATCTAATCCATTCCACACATTGACTTATTCTCCAAGCTCAGCCAGCACTGTATTGCCTGCAGAAACTTGCTTCTTAAATAAATCTTTTCTCTAAAAAAACTATTAATGGATTTGCATTTTTTCTTTCAGAAACGCAGAGGGAGCTGTGACTGAAGAAAAAAGGTCATAAAGGAACCATTTCTGCTCCGGTAATAGCTTGCTTGGATTGCGCAGGTACCATTCCCCTCCATCACCACAATGCCACTGAATGCCTGATCTGACCTGTTGCCCTGTGCGGGGAGGGGGCTGAGCGAGCTGCGGCATGTCAGCTCCCTCTGAGGGCAAACCCCTGACCCCACAGGAGAACACTCACCCATGCAGCATTAGTGGCAAGAGCAGCTCTCTGAAGCCTCTGCAGTTACAGCTGTGCTTGTTTGAGGGTGCCAGCACAGCCCCAGCAACTGGTGGCCCTTCCCTGGTGGTATGGCTGTACCACCCAACCCAGGTGCACACACTGAGCTGGCAAAAACCCTTCTCCTGCAGCAGGTGCCCTTATCATCGGTTGTTCTGTTCTGAGTAAAGAGTTGGGGGTGGTGGGATGGTGGTGTTTCCTTGACATTGCTTTGCTGGAATTCTGTTAGCTCCTCAAGCACAGACCTCTGCTTGGTGAGATAGAGAGGTAATCCTAAAACCCACTTCTAACCTTCTCCTCGGGCTGTCAGGCTGGGGAGGTGAAACACCAGCCACGACTGAGCCCCTAATGCAGCAAAATGCTTTCATTGTGGTTCATGTCCTACTGAATGTGGGCTCGGTCCAGGCACAAAATAAACCTGTGCTTAGATGTTTTGGTGCAAAGGCAAGGACTGCTGCATGAGAGCATCTGTGATGACAACTGGCAAGGCATTGCAGTGACTGCTCTATATTGCCACCTAGGAATCTGCGTTCACACAACAGCCCGAGTTTTCAAAGTTGCTAATTTACACACCAGAACGTTGGACATATGCAGGGCACCAAGAGGAGTCCACAGAGAAAAAATCTCTGGTGTCAACCCATGCTTTAAATGGGGGGATGCAGTGAAGCCTCCTTGGCCTCTGAAGGCCTACTCACTGTGCTTGTCCATGATGAGTATGAATCAGTATAAATCAGTAATGAACCTCAGTCACAGAACAGCATGTCCTTGTCTTTGTAAGAGAGCAAGGGATTTGATGTCTTTTGTTTGCTGGCTGCAGCTTTGATTTCCCTGAAGAGGATTCACAAGGTGCGTGCCAGACCCTGGACCATGTTGTGCCCTACTTGACCAGCCACTGGTGGACAGACAGAGGTGAAGTATGCAGGAGAATAGAAAAAAGAATGGTGCCAAATTTACACCAAAGCTCAGTCAAGACCAAAATTTGCAAGTTTTGAGGAAAGACAGTGAAGTAGATAAAACTGGGGAAAGACTAAAGCTTGGATAACAAATAACCAGAACCTTCCTGCAAAATCCTCTGTCAGAAAGCCAGTTCTGGCCGTCATTCTCATCTTCCACGTCTTAAAGGAAAACATGATAAACCAGAGGGAACAAATTTCATGTAATACATACACATGAAATCACGACTACTCTTCAGTAGCTAGCTACTGCTTACTATCTCTCTTGAACTGTAGCATTGGATACTTGGAGCAGCCGATTCTATAGAAGACCTTTGTGAGTATACAAGTGTACTTAATCATAGTTAAGTAGATCCTTCAAATGGAGACAGAAACAGCACTGGTTGTATTGGAAGGCACAGCTGGATGCAGCATGATTAGCCCTGGTTTGATCAAGCCACTGCAACATTCGAGTGATTCAGAAGAGTTCAGCACCCAGAAGGGACCCCAGGACACAACCACATATTACAACCCATTCTGCTCATGCTTAAGTGTTATAAAAAAAAACCAAAACAAAACGAAACAAAACAAAATAAAACAAAACACCAAAACAGCTGAACAATTTTGAAAGTCCAACCCTGTCTCAGGGATCCTTGAAATGTGCTGCTGGCTTTGCAGTGATGCCCCTTTGGAGAGGGACTCTTCACAGAGACCTGCACCCCAACTTTCCTGAGTTAAGCAATTTCTTCCATGATGCCATGCAAATGCATCCCAGTCTCTTTTGGTTTAGGAAATGTAACTCCTGGGGCCAAAATCATGTGACTGTGCACTGTCGGTTATGTTGTATGCATCAGCCTTCTAGTGTTCAACAAATATTCATACCCAGTGGTCTGTCAGCCACTGTGCTTCAGGAAATGCATTTTTTTTTCCTTGGAAAATGTGATAAGGACATATTTAGCTCATTTTTGTATGCTTGTCATAAAATGTGTTGTTGCACATTTTCTGTGCCACTGAACTCACCCAAGAAGGCACACTGACACAGGAAACCTATCGCTCCTTCAGAGCCTGAGTGGGCTCATGATGTGGTAATCAGAAGACAAAATCCCTATTTTCCCTTTTAACAAAGTGTACGTAGTTTGAAACTGGACAGACCGTAAGGACAGATTTGCAGAGATACTCTGAAGACCAAAAATTCGCTTAAGAGAATTAAGCCAATTCAAGACACAGGGAGTTAATGGTGGTACATACAGCAGCCTGTAGCTGGTATTATTTATTGATGATACTCAGTATTTACAGCAGCCAGTAAACCTGACTGGTTTACTATCATGGTCAGTTCCAGCTCTTCATTCTCTCTCATTTGATCCCCTCCCATGTCATGTAAAAAACAGTCTGTGATCTTAGCAGCTATCGCTCTTTTTTTCAGAGAAAGCCTGAATTCTGTTCAAGAGTTGTTGAAATTTGTCTGGTTTTGTCAGGAACAAAATCAATAGTACCTAATAAAAAAAAGGTGTAATTTTGAGAACAGAACTGCCCGTGCTTTGATTTGATAAAGGACAAACTTATCAACAAAATAACGTGCCCAGAGCAGAATTTTTTATGTATGTTCAGTAAGAAAAAAAATCACAGGACCACAAACAGCAGATTCACCCACCTATCCCCCAACCAGGTCATTGACTCGGCCTCTCACTTCCTGTATTGCTCTTCCAGGGTCCCAAATGCAAGTGTACTCACTGCAGACTCGCTGCACTGTTTTGCTCTGGATTTCAGATGCTGGCACTATTTCTTTCCTTGTAAGAACAGTCCCAAGCTGAAATCTGGTGGACAGGCTGGCTTCCAGCTCCCCAGGGATACGGGTGTGGGAGAGGGATACGAACTGAAACATTTTGCTTTTCTGCAAACCCTCACATTTTCTCCATCATTCCTAATTTGTAACTCTCACATTTTCCCCATCTGTCCTAATCTGAATCCCATGTACCTCTCTGCGCAGTGTTTTCATGCTTTCTACCCAGGCTTTCATTTCAGGCATTCTGCTATTGAAACACAATGTCTAGTCTTAAAGTGTGACTGGCTTTCCTAGGCTCCACCTATAATAAAAAAGAGCCTGGCTCATCAGCAATAATGATGGCAACCTCTTTTCAGGTTTATAGGTCTATTATTCAAAATGTTCTTGCTTTGAAAAAAACCTCCTTCTGGTTTTACGTGTATAACAAATACCTACACGGGCGTGCATGTCCAGGAGATTTCAGCACCGACTGGCTGGCAGCGAGGGCCTTCACTCCTGCGTCTATCCTGCGCAGAGCCCAGCCCCGCAGGGTGCTGGTACCCAGCCCAAGCCCAGCCCCGCAGGAAGCTGGTGTGCAGCCACGGCTGAGCTATACTGGGAGCTGGGAAGGAGGGAGCTGGTGTACAGAAACATGCACAAAGGTAGCAAGAAGCAATCTGGACATAAAAGATGCTGCGAGTCCATCACCTCCCTGCCCTTCTAGAGAAAAAGAAAAGAATAATAACGTGGCAGAAGCCTCTGTGGCAAAGTCCTCTGCCACCATCAGGGGTTTTCGGGCTGGACACTGCAAACAAGATTTGGGAAATACAGCAGGAACTAGGGAAGAGAAAGGAGGGGGCATGTGCACGCTCACCAGTTCCTGACAGGAGCAATGTTGAAGTGAAAGGCTTCCTGATGACCTCCAACAAGCTACTGAAGCATGAATACAGCAGCTAATTAAGAGGCAGAGTTGATTGCTTGCACTGCACTTACAGGCTTCAGGTTAAAAAACACGGAATAAACCTCAAAACAATATGTGAAATTATATGGGACACAGGCAGAGAGGCGAAGGAGCCAGGAATCTGTGATGTTAAACCTTAACCATGACAAGCAGCAAAATGTTCAGCTTCAGCTGTTATTTTAAAGCCCAGAGCTGAAGGGCTTGCACCTTTCTGCCTACTGAAGCCTTTGCCTGCAGCAAACAGACGTAATCGAATTACAGGAGGCTGTTAAGCACTGGCAATAAACTATCCCCAGACATACACGGGGCTGTGGAGTGTTGCTTAATAAACTGTAAAATTTCTTTCACTCTCACCTGTTTTCTCATAGGTTGCTGTTAATTTTCCTTCTGGAAGTGATAGCAAATGCGGGATCAGTTTGTCAGTGATGTATCCAAATCTCTATCCTTAGAAATTTTAACTGTCCCTGCCTCCAAATACTCTGGCCTCTCTTTAATTTTTTTAAGAAAATAATATGGTTTAGAAAATCTGGCTTTCATTTTCCTGCTACATGTGTGTCTATCTGTGTGCCTGCGTGTGCATGTGCGTGCGATATAGTAGTGCTAGAGCAGGTGTTACTCGATGATGTGTTGACACTGAAATTAATGATTATTCTCAACGCAGTCACTGTGCACCAGGTTCATTCATTATCCTGGAACAAGGGCAGTTTATTTCTCTAAACCATCCTGCAGGCACATTTGTGTGGAGCTCTAAGGTGAATCCTGTAATAATCATGGACCCCAGTGAACCCACTTTCAGCCACGGGCACATTACACACCTTTCATCCAACGCAAACAGGTAAAAATTAACGCTTAAGTCATCTCCTAGGGCTGCCATGTGACACAGCTGGTAATACAAATACTTAACATTGTAAAATAAAATCGGTATTATGTCCTTCAATAATGCAATTATTTTATAATATAGCTATTAATAACGAACATCTCCTTTTTATGTATTCTAAAGTTAGAGCAGTTACACTAGTGACACTAAATCATCTTAAATATGTAGCCACAGAAATCACTGCTGAGAACCACAGATACTTCAAGCTGTACAGAGGGCTTGGTCATTTCAGATTCCTGTGTTTCTTTGTCTGTCCTCAGTCCCTCTGTCTATGACAGTATTTATAGTGTGCAGTCACATGCTGAGGAAACTTGGACAGTATAAAGGCACAAGAATAACTATAAATGAACCAAAAATGAGCACCCCGGCGTAGCAACAATAAGAAAACCAGAAGGCTTTTGGAAAGCAGTGCATTTTATTCCCACATCTCATTCTGCAGTCTTCCGCTGATGCTATTAAAATACCTCAGCACGAGGCAATATTTTTATTTTATTGTGCGACAGTCTCTTTTACTGAAAAAGTCGATTGCATTTGCCAAATTCCCATTTTAATTTAGGGAATTTACAGGTATAAACAGAATACAATATAATCACATTTTGACTATACATGCAAATGTACAACATCGTAACAGCAGCTTTTTAAAGTCAAAGCTGTTTGAATTTCCGCAAATTTCTACTAATACTTCAACAACAGTAAGCAGCAAAACATTTAACTCTCCCAAGAAAAAGTCCTGCAACGGGGAGAGCTTTCTACAGCACGTGACAAACAGTGTACACTACAGGATCTCAGACTGGCATCCAGGTGGTAAAAAGATCCACATTTCTCGTGGACAAAAAACACTGAGCACAGTGAGGACGGATCAGAAATGTGGGTTTCTCTTCAGCCATCTGTACGATTAAAATGCAGTTCAGTATCGTAACAAGTTCAGTAATACGGCAACTATAAGCCATAGGCACAAACTTCTTTAGTCTAGGATGTATTTGAAAAACTAACAAAACCCCTTAGAATAATTAGCCTATAAACAATTAGTGTTTGGTTGGTTTGGGTTGTTTTGTTTTTTTTTTTGCAAAAGATGCTGTATGGAGCTTGAGCAAAAAGTAAACGTATTTCGGCATATAGCCAGAATCTCTTGATATTCACAAGCTACACATAATGTGTGATGTACAGATCTCCCTGCCCCATCCCCCAGCCCAGCAGCTACAGACTTTTAGTCTCAATGTCTTCATAGCCATCTCTTTCAAAATTCATGGGTGATGCCAGGTCACCCAACTTGTCCACTCAAAAAGCATACTGTTGAACCCGATGCCTCTGCCTGTTGCACTCAATGCCTCTGACAAGAATACAAAGCTCTCCCAGAGATCAATTTTGCAGATAGACTCTGCTGGGTAAATTGCCCATTTTGGATTTCAGCGCTGAACGCGCTGTGAGGCTAATGCTGCCTGCTTGGCTTGAGAAGACATTGGGCTAGGCACTGCTTAATTAGGGCTGTGGGAATAATTGATTTCCAGTTCAGTGGCTTAATAACTAATAATAAGAATAACAACAACAACAACAACAATAAACAACATGGTCACTTTTATCAGGAGATGATAACAACTTGTTTCAGCCTGTGGTCAAGATGGCCCAGTGGCTGGGGCACTGTTTTGGGATGGGGAAGGCTCAAAGTCAAAACTCCTCTCTGCCTGGTTCTAAGCAAAGGTTTGACCTAAGGATCCCCACCCACCAAAAGAGTATCCCCAGGCTAAGAAATACTCACACACTTGTTTCCCCAGTCTTTCCCATTAAATGTATGGGGTACTAAATATTAGCATATTCAGTGGAGGCCCCCCTGGAGGGCACGCCTTCCCACAGGAGTGCTGCAGCAGCCAGGGTGGAGAGACAGCTCTGCCCCTTGTAGCCCACAGGGACAGTCTGGGTACACGGAAGCAGCTTCCACCAAAGCCACAGCCATCTCGGTGCTGAGCGCACTGTGCATCCCGGCCCGCGAGCGCTCAGCCGTGGGATCTGCTGGAGCACCCTGCAGCTCCCTGGCTCCCTGCCTGCGCTTTCTTCCACTGGACGCTACAGCGCAGGGACAGCGAGGGCTGATGCACACGAAGCTGTGTCCCAACACGTGGCCAGGATATAGCAAAACTGTCCTGCAAAAGCACCTCTGGGAACCCCGGAGAGATGGCATCCCCAGTTCTGCTACCAGCCTGTACTTCTGAGAGAGGGAGATGGAGAGGACACCTAGGTTCCAGTCCAGGCTCTGATTCACCTGACTTTAGGGTACAAGGAGGGGATAGCACAAGGCACACACTTTCTCCCTAATTTTTTTATAGCCCTCCCAAATCAAATCAATACATACTAACATTTCCAAACTCTTTTATTTAGGTCAAGCTAGTATTCCCAATGCTACATGTAGTTAAAGCTCATAGAAAAACATCCTTCGTTTGCTAACCAAAGCTTCTCAAAAGTTCAAATCTGGTTCTGCTCTCATGTACACCACCGCAAGACAGAAGTAGTATATCTACTGAAGACACAAACCACCCAATGTAAACCAGGTCCAAGGCCCAGCCGGGACACAGAATCAGGGAGAGTTTCAACTCTTCAGTTGAGGGCTATTCTACACCAATATAATTGAAGTGGCACAACCTCTAGCTCTGTTGCAATTGTATTCATGAGAGGAGCACATAAAAGTACAGTTAACAGGAGCTTATATATTGTAGAAATATATTTATATAGAGTACCTATAATTGGACGGATACAGATACAGAAGCACATCGACAGAGCCTCCGAATGGTGTTAAAATCACAGGCTCCAGACACAAGCTAAGCTACAGGCCACTGCCATGTCACTGGCACTACCAACTAACTCAATGGTACCAAAGTCCCTCGTAGCCCGGGCTGATGGGCAAGCACCCCGTGACTCCCCATTACCCGACTCTCTCTGTGTCCACAGCAGAGGACTTGGCATCTTTAGCTGTGGTGGGTCTATGCTGATGTACTGAAAGCAGCTGAAAGCAAGCCCAAAGCATGAGCAAACTCAGACCTTTTGCTTTTTGACAATGAGGTAAAGTCATCCTACATGATTTGGATTTGTCAGCCTTGATGTGGAAATGTATGCTCTGTCTTTCCCCCTGTACAGAGAACCAGGTGTCTGTCCTCAAGCAATAGGTTTTCCAACCTGCTTTTTAAGGGTTTGGTAGCTCTTCATTTTCTATCAAATAATCCTTCTTTATATAATTAGCACCCCTCACCAACCTCCATACTCCAAGATAGGCATCCTTCAGCGAGCTCCTGTTCACTTCTTGTGTGCCGGCGGCTTTTCCCTGGACCGTTGGTCCCTTGGCAGGTTTCTCAGTGCTGACCTTCTCTTCCTCTCTGCTCTGGCTGTCTCCCATGGCTGATCCTTCCACTGCTGCTTCCTCAGCCCCCTTCTCCTGGGAAATTGACTCCATCGCAAACAGTGCTTGGTCCCCAGCCTGCCTTTTCCCCTCCTCCTCTCTAGCTTCTTTCTCCAGGTCCTCGTAATTGCTCTGCCGTCTGGTCTCAATGTACTTGGCCACGCAGTAAATGACAGACCCCAAGGTGTTGACCACAACACCAGCTATAAATAACTTTGTGGGCTCCACATCATTGAATGCCACCATGCCCACCGTGATGGTTGCTATGCTCTTCACCACCCCTACAAAGCTGGTGGTCACAGCTGAGTTAATGTAAGTGCAGTGAAGGGTGGTAAAGTTCATGGCACAGCTAATCAGAACACAGGCGATAAAGATGCATACCATGGCAGGGTCCTTCCACCCCGGGAAGGACCAGACGTTGATGGAATCCATGCTGGCAAAGGAGCAGATAATGAGAAAAGGGGTGGCCGAAACAGCGATGGCATACTGAGCTGTCAGGGGTCCGTATTCACTATCTACGCTGGTCTTCTGAATGAGCACCAGGTAGGCAGCGTGTATCAGTACGGCCAGCACGCCTGTCACATAGCCCATAGCATCCCCGGTCAGGTCACCAGCTCCTGTTGGGAGGGTCACAGAAAGAAACAAGCACGGTTTTTGCACGCGAAACAGAAAGAGAGCACCGGTTTGGTTTGGGCAGATACTTAGGAAATAGGCATCAGTGCACTTTCTGTAACTCTTAGGATTTCTCATGCTTGTCCCAAGGCTGGACACACTTCTCTCCCCACAGATATTTCTTCTTGGTTTTTTCTTCATGCTGCCCCTAAATACCGCAGCCCCAATCTGATTGAATTCGCCCCTTTGTGAAGACACTAACAGGAGCTTGGCAGCTGGAAGTGTGCGTGCACACCACAGCTCTGGGCATCCCCTTGCCAGCGCGGGCGCAAGTCAGCTCCGGCCGGCCAGGCTGCCTGCCCTTCAGCCCCCCGGCCCTCCCTCTGCCCTCCTGCTCCCCCCGGCAAGGCCAAGCCCTGTGGGGTCCCCGCAGCGAGAGCCTCCCTGCTGAGCCCCCTGTCAGGCTCCACTTCAGATTAAGCTACTCACCACCCGTGCTCTGTTCCTTGGGGCAGCCCCTAACCCAGGGGCGTTGCAGGGCCGTGCAGAGCCAGCTTTGCCTCCCATCCCACCTACACCTCGGCTGAAAATGAAGACAGGTGGGGCCCCTGGCCCTGTAGGGTTGCAGCTGACCCCTAAACTTGCACCTCCACCTGTAAGATTGCACCCACCCCAGTTGGGCTGCAGTTGCCCCCAGAAGATTAAAACCACCCCTGTAAGGTTTCACCCACACCCCGTAAGACCACCACACCTCCCCCCATAGCGTTGCACCTGTCCTAACAGGGTTGCAGTATGGTTGCGCCCACTTCCATAAGCTGGCGCCTACTTCCACAGGTTTGCACCGACCCCTACAGCGCTGCCCCGAACCCCGTAGGGCTACACGGAGCCCTCTGAGCCCGGACCTGCCCCAGCGGGGCTGCAACCATCCCGCAAGGTCGCATGCAGCTTCCCCCCCTACCCCGCCCCGAGGTTACCCTCCCCCCGTACCCTCGCACCTTTCCCCCCCACGGGCTGCCGCTGCCCGCTCCGTCCCGCCGCGAAGCCCGGCCGGGGCGGCGGGAGCTGCCGGGGCACAGAGGCGGCGCCGCCGTC
>NW_020799097.1:63403983-63406325 GCF_003259725.1 Athene cunicularia | reverse complement strand
CGGGAGCGGGGGGGGTCGAGCACCGCCGTGCTTGCAGCCCGCGGGATGGATACGCGCGGGGGGCTCGCAGCATGGCGGAGGAGCGCGACCGCCCCGAAAATAACGGGGGGGACCCGTAGGAAACCCCACACCTCTACCGGAGCGGGCAGGTCGGTGCAAATCCGCCCCCCGCCAAGCACGGCAGGACCGCTTTTCTCTCCCCAAAAGCCGTACGGCCTCCCAGGAAAAAGCATCCATCGAGCCTAGCGGGGGCATCTCCCCTGCAGCCCCCCACTGCCTCGCGTCGGGGTCCGGACGCCCCCCGGCTTGCGCACCCACTGGCCCAAGGGAGCCCCTTCTCGGGTGGAGTAGGGCAGAGAGATGGGACCCGCTGCTAGGAAAGCAGGGGGGACCTGATCCTAGCAGGGCAGCTTTCCTTGAAAAATCACTAAAAATTGGTAACGACACAGAGTCTTCGAAAATGATGTTTTAAAGCCTGGTGAAATTAAACAAACTAATCCCTTCTCTCGACTTGCCAGGCGAAGGTTGTAACAGGAGACTGCAACAGATCACCGCGACTCTAAGGAACAGCAAAAGCAGTTCTCCGACAGCTGGTCCTCTACTCTGCAGTGTCAGGCAACATAGGGGAATGAAAAAACTGTACTTTTATTTGGAGCTGCTTTATAGTCTTGAGCCTTCTTCTAACATCATGCGTGTAAGGTCTCTCTCATTAGCAGTAAGCCTACCTTTCACCCATCAATATGAGATCAGAAAAGTTACTCATTTTTTAAACAAAATCAGCCTTCCCCCTCTCCACAGGAACGGTATTAGAAAGAACCAGCTTGGGGGCAAACAGAACGTGGCACCCAACGTTTGTTTTTGGAAGATGTACCATAAAAAGAGAGGACCAGATCCTGGCAAGGATTATCAGTTCCGGTGGGCTCATACGGAATGCAACACAAGCACGGCACACATTTTGGCAGTATCAAAAAGGCACAACTATTTTCTGTGAGATTTCTGCTGGAAAATGTTACATTTCAGCCTTAGTTCAGTTCGCAGACCTCACCAGATGTGCTCAGCTTCCGAAGCCAGCTATGCTTCTTCCCAGTCAGTACGCTGGAAACTGTGTACAGCGTGGTGTTCAGGTGAGACCTGTAGCAACCACAGGGAGGGGGTGCTGATGCCAACAGCTCCCAACAAGAGCAGAGCAGGCATTAGGACTACCAGGCAGGCAAGCAAGCAGGCACGAAATGATCGTGCTAGTATGGAGGAGTGGCAGGAAAAACACACCGGACTCGCAGCATTGGGCCCTTCATCTGAACCAAGAGAAGCCGTGTGTGCTCAGGATTATGGCTGGGTGCAGTTAGGGGGTCTTGGTGGTCACAGGGATCTGTCACAGCGAAGAGGATGTGTTACAAGTTTCCTGGGTTGCAGCTAGCTGTGGAGCTGGTACAGGCAGGGGAAGGAGACAGGGCAAGGTTTATAAAACAAAACAACAGAGGTACACATTAAGGTACACATGAGCGAAGATTAAACTTGCTAATGAGGGAAAGGAAACCATGGGTACTGTTGAAATTAAACAACAGAGGTAAAGCACAAGAGAAATAATGTTCACTAAGAAAAAGCTAAAGGAACTTCTTTTTTTCAGCCTTTGGGGTAAACGTGTGGGTGGAGACAGGAGTGATTTTTGGAAATCTAACCTGCAGTCTGCTTCCAGAAGCCAGGAGCTGAGTGCGAGTCCACCTTGCACTTCAATGCTGTCAGCTGTGCTTGTGCAGGGCGCCAGCAGCCGCTCTTGACTGCCCGTGACTGATGCAGACAGCAGAGCTTCCTTCTACTTTTTGACACGTGTTCCTGGATAAATATTCTTTCTCACCAGAGGTTCTTTCCAGCTTGCCTGCCTTTTATTTTTCAATCTTCAATTTATTGGTTTTTTATCACATTGCTCTTCTCACTCACTCTTTCTTACCTGGTATTTTCTCACCTCCCTTCCCTTCCCCATTCCCATTCCAGAGCCTGACATTGATGCAAGAACAACACTGACTTTGTGAGGAGCACTGCAATATTCAGCTGACTCAAACCTGCCACCTCTCTTTTCCTCCACATCTTCTCTTCATCTTTATAGAAATCTTTCGGATTCTCCTGACGTCTATCATTTTAAATTAGCTTTTTCCCTTTTAAGTGTTCCCTAATTATTTTCCACAACAGTTCATTTTCCATTTTGTTCTCTCTGGTTCTTACCAAGGCAGTTGAATTTTCATCTTCTTTTTACATGTAAATCTTCAGTTTTAATAATATTTGAGTACTTACATTTCTATTGATTAAAAACTCCATTGATTATTAAAATGGGGGGGGGGGGAATC
>NW_020799097.1:63352039-63403933 GCF_003259725.1 Athene cunicularia | reverse complement strand
GGGGGGGGGGGGGAATCCAGGACTGTGTGTATGCCTCCTTTTAAAAGGTGAGTAATACGTTATCTGAATTTCTCAGTCACAAAAAGCCATGGATGCAATCAGGATACTTGGAAGTTTAATCTTTGCTAACTCAGGGTGGGAAGAAACCATGGACGGAAACCCAGAAGTTTTTAGGCAAAATGACGTATCAGTTGTCACCTCCCTGGTGTCATAGGGCACTCCACCTCGGGGGCATTCACCCACTTCAGCAGCTGCACTGCAGCATAAAATGTAAACTCACAGTGAAGTGGCCTGAAATTTTAAGGCATATAAAGGTTGAAACTCTCATTTAAACTTACTGCAGACCACATCTGGCTTCAAACCCCACTGAAGAACTGTACCAATGCATTTACACCAGCCTCCATTTGGACTCATCCCAAGCCCACACACAGCACAATTAAAGGAACACATGGATTACTGTGACAGTGTTTGTGCATGGGAGAAAAATAAAGATCCTTCAGCCAAATAAGTGCAGATGAAAAAAAAAACCTAATTGTGCTTTCTGGAAATACTGTAGTAATTGGGACTCCACCTAAGCGTAACCTCTGGAAGAAACGATTTGGTCCCCTCACCAGTGAAATTATCACAAGGGAAGCAAGTCTCTGACATTGCAGAGGATCAGGCTGCAAGCCTGCATTGGCGGCTGAACACTTCACTGATTGAAACAGAAAACCAAGCGTTATCGGATAAAAATTTGAATAGAACAGAACAGTTCAGTTCAAATTTCAGTTGAAGTGACCTACAATGATCAAGCCCAACTGCCTGACCAATTCAGGGCTGACCAAAAGTTAAAGCATGTTACCAAGGGCATTTTCCAAATGCCTCCTAAACACTGACAGGCTTTGGAGCATGAGCCACCTCTTTAGGAAGCATATTGATCACCCTCTCAGTAAAAAAAACTTCCTCATGTTTAGTCTAAACCCCCCCTGACAGACACAGCTTTGAGCTATTCCCACACATCCTATCACTGGATCCCAGGGAGAAGAGATCAGCATCTCCCTCTCCACGTCCCCTCCTCAGGAAGCTGTAGCAAGCAATGAGGTCACTCCTCAGCCTCCTTCTCTCCAAATCAGACAAGCCCAGATTCCTCAGCCTCTCCTCACAGGACATTCCTTCCAGCCCCTTCACCAGCTTTATTGCCCTCCTCTGGATGCCTTCAAGGACCTTCACATGCTTCTTAAATTTTGGGACCCAGAACTGCACAGAGTACTCAAGGTGAGGCTGTACCAATGCTAAATTTGGGAAGCCGAGGGTCCATGTCCCAAGAACCATATCCTGTCTCTGGGAACTCACCTGTGTTGCAAGGACAGCTTCCCTTGCAATATCTGTCATGGTAGTCTTAATTTTAGTCTTGTCTATACTTAGGAAGGAGAGGTGGAGGGGAAGGTGCTGTCCCTTGCTAAGCCACCCATTTCTCAACATGGACTCAGGCCAGACTCAGTACTGGTATCCCACTGCCTCTCCACCACTCCACACTCAGAAAAGACAAGTTCTCCTGGACTTCACTGGAAAGGAACTGGATAAAGCAAGAGAGACGTCATTTGAGGTAACACTGCAGTGAAGATACTTCCCTCCTACTAGCTGTTCTTGTGTCCAGAGACAGAATTGGGTGCTCCATTCATAAACCGACTCTGGAACAAGATTTTGATGTAGCAGTGGGGCTCAGATCACAGTAACAAATAGCTCTGTGGTTCCTTACAGTAATGAGATGATTATGATGCCTTAACTCCACTCATATGATGCAATATGCTCAGTTCTGCATTGCACCTAGGTACAATGACATGGGTGAGAGAAAAAAAAAACAAACATGGAGCAAATTGGTGTCAAATTCCCAAGGACATATTTTTTTTAAAAGGTTTCTTGGATGAAAGTGGTAAATATCTATATAAAATGTTTAATGGACAGTTTGCTTTAATTAGCATCTAATGCAACCATGAGATGTATAGAGGAATTGTTGTGCAGAGTTGTATCCATTCCCAATCACATGACCCTGAGAACATGCAAAACTGAGCAGTACTACTGAAAGGCTTAGTACACTCATGCCTATGCAGCAAAATTTGAGGCCAGACTGTTCTTGGCTAGAAGAAAGAGATCACTTAATCACTGAAATGCAGTCTGCACAAGCAGACACAAAGAATCATTTAAAATAGTTTTCCTTCATCCAAATGCAGACCTGATAGGACATACAGCTAGGCAAAGTTGCATAAAGTATGGTCTCTAAAAGTACCAAGGAAGAACGTGACTGTCACCCAGTATTCATGCAAGACATAGACCGTGATTACAATACTCTTTACTTTTAAGATACTCTCAGATACCTTTCACTGCATTTACTATTTGATCAACGTTTTCTTAATTGGGGAAGTGAATACAAGAGTGTAGCCAAAAATACTGTGTGCAATTAATTTAATAGCATTGTAGAACAGCAAATCCACTCCTTTAGAACATCATTAATCAACATGTTTCTTGAACCAACGAGAAATCTATGGCCTGCCATGAAACAAAATCTTCCACAGGAGCAAGGTTCAAAAGTAGAACACATTATATGTTTAAGATTACTGTCATTAAAGGTCTGAGTAAATAAAAAAAGATTAGAAACTAGTTTTATGGTCATAAAATACAAAGATTTTCTTTAAAACAATTATGGCAAACATTCCCTGAGAATTAAGAATCAGCAACAACTCTTGCCAGATTGTTTTTTCTGTTACAGTGCAGAAACGTTATAGCACATTCTCTCCATTCAAAGATCACGCAGGAAGATTAAAGGCTACAGTTTTTGTTTATGTGCATCTTCTGCACGTGCTCACTTTTTTCAAGAGAATTAAATCCAGACGCAGCAACCCTCAGCACTGAGGCTAACCAGGACATGAAGGGAGAAAAGGCAGTTAACAAAAGGTTTAATCCACATGTTGAGTGTGCGTGTTCAGAATTCTTTTTTTTTTTTTTTCCCTGCACTAGGTTTTCTAAATTTGCCCTTCCAACTGATAGGCTATGGCAGCATTCTGGAATAACCCCCTCCCTCCCCCCAGGAACACACATTATAAAATACATACCCACCACAAAAGTGTCCCACTTAGACAAGTGACTTGCTGTCTAAGCAGAGAAGGGAGATAAAACAGAAGAGTGGAGTAACTATTAAAGTTGAAATAATCGATTTTAATGCCTAAAATTAGATTTTATGGCCCACGGTATTGCTGAAAGTTATGTGCAGCACAGCTTTATCGTTGCATCATTCCTCAGCACACAGAATTAAAGTGCAGTAAACATTCAGAATTCGGTGCAACACACTGTCACTAAAAAAAAAAATCTACTTTTTGTTATTAATTCAGCTCAGTAAGATGGCATTCTGGGGTCAGTTTGCACTGACCCAGAAAAAGAAAAGATCCTATCAGGATCCAAATTCTTATATTGTAGTAGAGGGTTTCTTTCTGACTTGCCCTAACACTAAATCAATATATGCATATCTCCCTGCAGCTACCTGATAGTTCCCTGTCTCTCTCTCCAAGATAGCACAATCATTATTTCTTTGCAACTTGCAGGTCTTAGCTCTGCTGAATTCTTTCTTTCATTTCTTCAAAGCATCCAGCAGATCTGGCAGTATCTGCTATTGCTTGATACATGTGTGGTGCAACCCAGAAGTGTACAGCATTCATTGACAGGGGACTATGAAAACCTGACCAAAGGGTCTTTTGTTGGTAAAGATTGTTGATATGGGGTAACAGCAGTAGGGAGGACAGCTTCAAGAAGGCTGAAAAAACAACAAAAAAAAAGTGGGCTAGCAGGAAACCAGGAGAGAAGTCTAACATATACCAATGAGAACTACAGGAGTATCACAGTTGGATCCTGAAAGGGTATTCAAAGGAGACTGCAGAAGCATAAAAACTGAACATCTCTGCTTGCCTCAGAAAAACTCAGATGAAGATACCAGCTTGTGGGCTGAGGAGTCAAAGTGGGCATGCAAAGTACCCAACATACCTATTGCATGTTGGGCACATTCTTGGTAAGTATGATAGCTTGGCCACAGTGGATCTGCTATGCTTATGTCATGCAGTTAATCTGCATATATGTAGATTCAACTGGTGTGGACATCAGCTCTCACTTTGGACAAGCTGTCCAGAAACACTGAATATATGGCCACATTCCTCTTCCATCTCTTGGAAAGCTTTCGAAGTGAAAATAAAAGACAAGTCTAAAAAGAGATGGTTGTCCTGTCTCTAAATCTTGAGGATTATGATCCAATTAGTGTTGTATATATTTCATTTTTTCCTAAGCGTCTTCTCTGTCATGAGAGTATCCTTCTGCATGACTTCATCAACTGTTTTACTGAAGGAGATCTAAAGGAAAAAAAGTATGAAAATAATCTTGTCCTGGGTTGCAGTGTATTCTATTACCATCCTCATGAGCTGTTGAAATCAGGTGGGGCAGTGTTTCCTTGCCTCCTCCTCCCAGACTATTTTACTGTTAACGGCCCATCAATGCCATGCAGCATAACTCGGAGATAACTCCCTCTGGACCATCTTCTGTTAATGAGCTTAATCAACATTTGGCCTCATGAATCATTATCCCATTGTAAAATGATCCACCCAGAGGGAGGAACTAAGCATTCCATCCTGGATATAATCTGAGATTCTGATATACCAGAGATGCTCTCTTTTTCCACTGGATTTCCAGAGGACAGGAGCTCCTTAGCCACCTCTGGACTTTTCTGAGGAAGAGCAGACCTTCCTTCTACAGGATCACCGCTTCAGGGGGACTGCAGCCACCATTCTACCGGACTGCTACCACCACCCTGATTAACAGGGTGTCAGGTTGTATCCTGACTCTGTCAGTTTAACCCAGTGTTAACTGCCTTTATTTTTTTTTTATTTTTTTAAAAATTATTTTTCCTCTTTTTATTTCCCTATTAAATTGTTATTTTGATTTGGTGTTTCCCACTAGTTTGTTTTCAAACTAGTACAAATCTTTACCACCTTTGTGAACCAGCGATCAAAAAGGTCAAATGAATCAGCTGGCTATAAACTATGACATTTACTGTCTATCAAGAATATTCATCATACTGCACGAGAAAATAATGCAACACGAGTCACAGCAAAACATATAAATTAATCTGAGTGATACAAACCTCAGCTGACATTACAGTACTTTACAGTGAAAAGCCGCTTTTTTCTCTCCCTTCCCTTCCCTTCCCTTCCCTTCCTTTCCTTTCCCTTCCTTCTTTTCTACAGTGACATTATCGCAAAATACACACTGCCAGTTACACTTTTATTTTTTATAAGGATCAAGAATAATCAGGCCTCTGCTCTTATCATAAGCCAGATAGATCACAAAATTGTGTTGGCGATTCTACTCTAAAGACAGCAGCTTGTATCTGCTATAGCCACTCTTTGGCCATTCAGTTGCTGTTGAATGTTTTGCTGGCTCAAGTACTACCTGCACAGTAAACCAAGCCCTGAAATCTCCACGTGCTTCAGTGCACAACACTCCATTTGTGTTTTACTTAAGAAAGAGACACTAAGAAGTGTTTTACTTAAAAAGAGACACTAAGATTAGTGACACAGTTAACACTTTAGCAGCAGTCTGGTTGTGGGGGGAGAAAGGTTCCTGGGTGTGTCAGATCTTCATTTTTCTCTAGGCAGGAACTGCCAGACACGATGGAGTATAGATCTTGACTAGTTCATCCCAAGCACAGTCCACCACCTACAAAGCAAACAAAATCTATTTAGATCCTTCATAAGTGTCATTTTTACAAAACCCAGAAGGAACTTAGAAGAAATTAATGCATATTGTGGAGTTAATGCTTGTTGGTACTCTGATACTTCAAAACTATATAATAATGCAGTTGGTTTTGTTTTCGTTTTTAAGAACTTTTGTCTTAACTTTACTGAGATGCATTAAAATTAATAATATCCTATTTTTCATATTCCCCATGAGGACAGCAGGGAAAACTTTGGGTTTCAACTGACTGTTCCAAATAAACTAAAGAATGTAACTGAGTATCAAATGAAGGAAGGACACACAGAAGTCCAGACCTTGTGGTGTTTCTTCTCTTTACAGGGTCTCAGGACTCTTTTACCATGGTATCTAAACACTTCGTGATCAAATCTGAACAACTTTCTTACACTTGCAGGTATGGAAAATTGTTATATTTTCCTAGTGGAGAGCTGAGGAATGGAAAAACAATGAAGTTGACCAAAATGATGCAGGAAGAATTAAGCCAGAACTTCAGTCTCACACTGATAAGCTGAGATCACTGTATTGTCTACCCAGACCTCACTAGTCTGATGAGAAATGATGCCACTTGTGCCAATGGCATCTTATAAACAGAGCAACTGATTGCAGTATAACTGAAACTTTTCTGAATTGCAAGTCCCAGGCTCTATTCTAGATGCAGGCCTGAACCTAAAATCACAAAACTAGAAGGTTAACCTAAGTCTATAACGTGAAGAGATTTTAATAAATAACAAGGCTGCACAGAAGACAATTACAGAATGATTTAGGTTTGAAAATTATTTGATAATGCACTTTAGAGCCTGTAACAAAGTGAAAGGGTTAACCACACTGACAGTTACTCAGGTAGATGACCCATAATATATATTCATGAAATACTGTGGGAGCTAAGAAATAAGGCAAAGGGAAAAAGAAAGAGAAGAGCTAAAGAGAAAAAGCTGATGAGCCACATAAATATATGCCAGTAAATCTGGCTGAATCCATCTTGCATTATCTTTACAATGTCCTTTCCAGTTGGGATCACAAAGGATACAGTATTGAATCCTGTGCACAAGCTTCCTTCTGCTGCAGACTGCAATTCTTGTTCTCTTCTAGAGCCAGAATGAACAGCTGCACACTAAAAATTTGGAAATTCAACTTCAATATTTGATTTCAGACTATAATTAGCCCATTTTGTGTTTACTATACTGCACTATTATTCGCTTTTATTGCTTCCTTAGCTGGTTCTACTTAGTTATTTGAAGTACTTTCCATATACATCGAAACGGATCCAAAAATCTCTTGACAACGTGTCTGTCTATTCATACGACATAATAGAGCTTTGTAATATAATGTTCTGCTGCATTGCAGTCCCCCAAATCATACCAAAAAGAAAATTTGAGTTCTCCACTAAATGCTATGTAGAAACTGGCAATCACATAAAACAAGTTGGGTTTTTTTTTTTATATTCTCCACAGCTCTGGATCAATATCTGTATTTCTATAGGCAACACTTTATACTTTCACAAAGAAACAAGAAACGGAGATAACATTTGGAAAAAATCCCATGGGAATTCCCACCTGTTATCAATATAATTAGCATCCTTGAAGTAGCCTCTGAACAAATATAGTTAGAGAACCATTTAATCTAGCAACACTAAAAATAAACATGGGATATTAAAAGGGAGTTTGAAAAGGATCACTTACAGTAATTTGCCCAACTCATTGACTTAATGATAGCACATGAAAGATGAAAACATAACCAGCAAACAAAAGGAAAATAAAAGCTACAGCAAATAACAGTGTATCAAGTTCTCCTGTGCAGCAGGAAGTCTATAATGGAATACTGATATCAGAAACCTGGATGAAAAAACACATTCAAAGAACAGCAAACAGGTATGTTTGGGAAACTGGGACACTACAGCATGGAACAGCATTGCAAAATGTTATTAGCATTTCTATTTCTCCGTAATACTTTCTCCAAAATACAACCAAGACTGTAAAAGAAAGGGGGCAACTATAAGCCAACAGCACGGCAGCCCGAATTAACTGATGGACAGCTGCTACATGCCCCTTTGCAGTATCACTGCCTCAAATACAAATGACTAAAATGAACCCTGGGGTAAAGAGAAGTGCCTGTTTATGAAGCTACTGCATTAGTTTACAAAATGTCTTCTCCTTTAATTTTGCCTTTTTTCTTATGACCCATCTTATACAATGGTCTTATAACCATCATATGCTTTTCCCCAGAAGAGGGGAACATTTAAGTGCTTTAAAAGTATTTAGAAATGTCAGTTCTCATGTGATATAATATGTACCTTGAAGCACTTTATCCATTAAAAAAAAACCCAAACCTAAATGCTGCTTAATTTAAATATTAAAAGCGCAGCAGGAATTCCATTGGGATGAGGGCTCATCCAGCACACCGCAATAAATAAATGATGGCATTAAAAAATGCCGCAAGTTCCTAGACTTTATATTTTGATCAATGAGATGATGTTACAAACAAGCAGAGAAGATCCTCCTGCGTCAGGATGAAGAACGAAGGAAAATTGAAAATGGACTCACACATTATTTGCATACCTGGTAAAGTCCTTGCCATTAGGAACATGAAGGCATAGGGGTGTGTCTTTCTGTGAAAATGTCCACTGTCTCAGGGACAAATTTTACTCTGAGATTGAAACAAATCTCACTGATTTCAATATTTCGAGGGTGCATGGTTTACATTTTTTTTAAGCTGACATACAAACAGTAGAAGACAGTTTATTTCAGTTGCAAAGAACTGTACAAATTATAACATACTTATAGTACTGGATATTTTGGACACCAGTATGCCATGCAATTTTCATTATAATTTACTAAATTGCTCTTATAACTATAGAATAAAATTCTACTACAGTGACTTTTAACTATCAGAAATTGCAGGGAAAGGAGAATAACTAGAGCTTAATTGTAAAACAAGAATATTCTATCTTACACTGACTGGTAAATTGCATCAAGTAATAGTGCAAATGGAAAAAGCATTATAAACTTGGTAATTTTAACTAAAGCTATATGGAACAAAGGCAGCCTAAAAAACTGGCTGGACAGCCAGGCCCAAAGAGTGGTGGTGAACGGAGTTAAATCCAGTTGGTGGCCAGTCACGAGTGGTGTCCCCCAGGGCTCGGGTTTGAGGCCCACTCCTGTTTAACATCTTTATTGATGATCTAGACGAGGGGATCGAGTGCACCCTCAGTCAGTTTGCAGATGACACCAGGTTGGGTGGGAGTGTTGATCTGCTCGAGGGTAGGGAGGCTCTGCAGAGAGACCTGGACAGGCTGGAGCCATGGGCTGAGGCCAACTGCAGGAGTTTCCATAAGGCCAAATGCCGGGGGCTGCCCTTGGGCCACAACAACCCCCAGCAGCGCTACAGGCTTGGGGAGGAGTGGCTGGAGAGCTGCCAGTCAGAGAGGGACCTGGGGGTGCTGATTGACAGCCGGCTGAACAGGAGCCAAGGCCAATGGCATCCTGGCTTGTGTCAGCAATAGCGTGGCCAGCAGGGACAGGGAAGGGATCTGACCCCTGTACTCGGCACTGGTGAGGCCGCCCCTCGATTCCTGTGTTCAGTTTTGGGCCCCTCACTACAAAAAGGACATTGAATGACTCGAGCGTGTCCAGAGAAGGGCAATGAAGCTGGTGCAGGGTCTGGAGCACAGGTCGTACGGGGAGCGGCTGAGGGAACTGGGGGTGTTTAGTCTGGAGAAGAGGAGGCTGATGGGAGACCTCATCGCCCTCTACAGCTGCCTGAAAGGAGGGTGCAGAAGGATGGAGATGACTCTACTTAATGAAGTAATAAGTGATAGGACAAGAGGGAATGGCCTCAAGTTGTGCCAGGGAAGGTTTAGACTGGATATTAGGAAGCATGTCTTTCCAGAAGGGGTTGTTAGGTGTTGGAATGGGCTGCCCAGGGAGGTGGTGGAGTCCCCATCCCTGGAGGTGTTTAAGAGTCACAATGACATAGTGCTTAGGGATATGGTGTAGTTGGGAACTGTCAGTGTTAGGTTAATGGATGGACTAGATGATCTTCAAGGTTTATTCCAACCTAGATGATTCTGTGATTCTGTAACAAAATGACATTTACTATTGGTCTCTAATGTTTTTATTTCACTAGTAAAGTTGCAGTACTAGTATATATGCTAGCAGTACTGTACTGTTACTACTGTAGAATAAACATCATGCCAAGTTATCTGTCAGTAGAGATTTAAGCAAGTCTATTTGAAGCATATAAAATGGGGATCACTGTATTTCCCTTCAAGTAAAGCCAAAAAGCAAGCAAAGAAACAAAAACTGCAGTCATCACAGGAAGCTGACTGCTTAACTAGAAAATCATAGTTTAACTCAAATGAAACAGCTACCCTGTATTTTATTAAAGTGTTTATCCTTGTCCCAGAGTATAACAATGTTTCCCACTAATTGATTTAATATTGACAACCATTCATTTATCAAAGCCATTTCCATTGACTCACTAACTGATTTACTGCTCTGACAGGCCCTCTGTTTCCTATTCATCACAATCATCTTGCTTTGCAATAGACTTAGACCTTTTTCAGCACCCGAGGGCAACCCATTCAGTCTAGTGCAATTACTTGCGTGACATTCTGCCTCCTTACTGTTCAGAAGCAGCAAGAAAATAATCTCCCAAGTTAGCAGCTAACCTTTTTTTTTTTTAAGTATTTGAAGGCATAATAAATGCCCAAGCCCTAAACAAGATTAAATAGATTCAAAAGAACAATTTAAAACTAAAAAGTAACCCCTTTATGAAATGGTTTAATCAGAAGACAGTACAGCCCTCTTCAGATCAGTATTTCCAGAAGTATCTTGGTGCCACCCAGTTTCCAGAGTGCTCGTAATAAATCATAGGATAATACACAAATGTGTCTGAGTGATGCATTTATCTTCCCAGCTTTTCTCCATCCCATCCGATTTTCAAATAAAATGAAAAAGACCTGTCTTTTTTTATACAAAAGAGACAATGGAAAAAGTATTCAGTTCTTCACTTCCATTAATGTTAAACCTCTTTTAGTTTCTTATCTACTGTGTCTTTTCATACAGAATTTAATGGTCTATTTATAGAATTCTTACGTATTTTTGAGGGGTCCTGAGCATCCTCTATAAGCGTGTGGGATGGAGATGAAGTTGAGATAAAGCAAAGTATTAGGTTTGCTACCCATCAAATTACTTTGACAGATGATCAATAAAACTGTTTGGTTAAGTGCAGAATGGATCACGCACAAGTTTAAATGCATTCAATACCTATTTTGTACTAGAAAATCCAAACCACCAGTGTGGCCTTTTGTTTGGTCAACAGTTGCTGGAGTGAACTGCACACAATGCCTACCTTTACACAAGAGTGGAAGTGATGGGAGTTTGTAAATCAAAACTTTTTATTTTCAATGTGCAATAATATCAACCATTTTTTAATTTACTTTTGAAAAAACACACACTGATGTAATTATTATTTCCAGTAAAGGCAGAATAAAACAAAACCTGCACCAGAAGTTCTTATAAAGATCTAGGTTCAAACTACAGTTATCAGAAACAGATGTTCCAAATAGCGCTTAAGAAATCCATTTCTTTCTTAAGGAGATAAAAGACTTGAGGGGCATTATTTTTCAGATTGCAAAGATATGTCACAAAGAACTGATCTAAAAACCAGGGAGCTGTCTCAACATTTGTTCCATTGCTCTGACATGGGCAACAGGAAGATGACTTGGTAGTTGTGCTACACATTTCTAAATTAAAGTCTTCTGAGTGTGTATTTAATCAGTAAGATGTAAAGGAAATTGAGATGCGAGTTGCAGGTTAGAGAGAAATCCTTGAAATCACAGAATTTGTAGCAATTCCTCTGTACTCTACAGATAAGGGGAAAGACATCTCCCCAGTCTTTCAAGAACTGTTTTTAATCAGTAAAGTAAATCTTAAATACTGTAGAAGATACACTGGAAATGCAAAATGCCTTTCTGTGCTAATACTAACCTTGGTAACACCAAATGCAGTCAATTTACATGCAGTGAAACTGTGTTTTCTAATGAACCTATCCAATCTTCAAACTCATCCTTCAGCTCAGAGTTAAGATAAGTTTTTTCCTTTCGGGATATAATCACAAACAATCATAACAATGTTTTCGGTAACAGCTACAAAATCCTGTTGTCTTCCATTGAGTCTCACTAGTGCAATTGACTGGGACTTCTCAAACAGATTTATTGATCACGCAGAAAAGAAACACACATTGACTAAAATGTGAGGCTCACAGAAGTAGCAAGTATTTCTAGGCCACTGAATCAAATATAACACACAAGCAACACATTTACTGAGTAAGAAACTGCTGCCTCCCACCTCTTCCCAGTACTTTGGAATCAAAATTAAAGTGCATGTTCCTCTCCACACACTTGCAGCTTTTACAGAATTGTGATGCTTGACAGCAACCTTTCCAAACACCTTAGGATGAGACTTCTGCTGCTAATGGCAAAGAGTGACCATTACTCATGAATGGCTAGCTTTGACTTAGGCAGTGGAAGTTTAAACAGTTTGGGAAAGATATACAATAAGCACCAGAAAGAAATGTCACCTCCCTTTCCCCCTCCTCCAACTCCGTAAAGGAGTTCAAATTGGTTTAACATTTGCAACTGGTTAAATTTGATCTTCCCATGCAAAAATCCACTCTGAAATTAAATAAAAGAACAGATGCTGTAGGATCTTTTTATCTCAAAGGATCACTAACTGCATAACTTTAGTAGCATCCTGGAGAAGGGCCATAAGGACAGATTAAAATGAAGTACAGATAGTGATATAATTATAGCAGTGTGATAGCCCCAACAGCTGGGTAGAAGCTATTAGTTCCTTGGCAATTAAGTGTAAAAGATAAGAGCAAGCGATCAAAAGAAAAAAACAGAGAAAGTCTCTGTTTTCGTGTACATTTCCACAAGATGTAACTCCACTTTTATATGAAACAGTCACCATTTCTGGGCCTGTTGAGGATGAACAATTAATTTAAACGAACAGCAAAATACCAGCCTCACTTAAAGACATCTGCATTTATATTTGGCTATACTGGTTAAACCAACTTCTGCAGCCCCTCTCCTGTCCATTCTCCTGCCTGCTGTGTTGGCACAGCTAATGCAGCACATTGCCCAAGTTGCACATAGAAAACAGGTAGCAGAACAAACCTGTACGCTGAAACTTGACAGATGATCAAAAATTTCTCCATAAAGCTGCAAGAACTTAACAACTCGATTTCCTTCAGGGAATGCAGCTCAAGTGTATACAGTTTGGCTATGACCTCCCTCCAACTAGTAAGAAATTACACATTTTAAAATTTTAGTGATACTGATGCTGTAAAAGAGGTCATAAGTACAGCAACATTTCATGGGATCAACAGACTGACAGTACAAAGCAGGCACCTCTGCTCAGTTCTAACTGCCTCTGGCCAGGTGGAAGGAAGGAACAGACTGTGGTATGACACAACATGCTGGCGATACCCCACAGCTTTATGGAGAAGAAAGCAGAGGTTCAGGGAAGCTGGGTCACAGGAATAGTGTAACACAGAACACAAGACTAGTTTCAAGTGTACTGCACTGGTATTATCACTGTCTCCACGTTATTTGTATCATGTGTGTGTATTGCCATAAACAGCCCTCACCATCTCCAGATGCAATACAGAATTGCAGCCAGGCCCTTTCTTGCATTCATATAGCCCAGAGCTCCAGGGGCTTTGAAGAAATAAAAGAAACCAGTTTTATGTGAACTAACCTACTCCAATGGAATATTTACACAAGGAGATGGCAGCCGCACAGAGCTCTAGAGAAAACAAGTTTGCCTCACAAATAGATATTTAGACAGATAGCTGCCCTTTTGTAGTATGATTACCATCCAAAAACACACAACCACAGTAAAACAAAATTGTAATTGATCACTGTTTGTATTGTACCTCAGTTATTCTAAAACTTAGACTGTAATACACACTCAGATACCAGATGATTTTAGACTAGAGAACTGTTTGGTGCAGAAGAAATTTAATTTCCAAAAGGAGCACCTCAGTATTGTATATCGTGAAGTCATGTTTGGATTTGGCATGTCAAGGATACCTAATGTGCTCTTCACATATCAAGTGTTCTAAGCCACTACACCACTTGGCATCACTTCCACTGAAAATCACATATCCTTGCAATTTAGGAATGTCATTGTTCATAGCGTAAAAGTACAGAGAAATAGAAAGATTCCTCGCCTGTTCCCATCAGATACTTAATCCTGTTCTCAGCAGCAAGCCTGGCTCAATGGAAAGCACTAATTTATACTCTCCACTGGCTGCTTTACAGAGTTCAGAAGAGATGTGAGGTGTAGGCTGAGAAAGGTTTTCAGACAAAATTCAGAGCTTCAGTTTTTCTTATATTTGTGTCAAGCAAAATACAGCTTTAGAAGTACAACAGAAAGGATTGGGGTTTTTTTGTCCATGATTTAAATAAATTCATGGTACATAAGTATTTCTTTATTCTTTATATACTTAATGAAATAATTTCAGAATCAAGACAAGAAGTGAATGTTTGCAGTGTCTGTACTTTTTATCTGTGTCATCGATGGACTGCCTAAAAGACATTTAAAATTAATTCATGACTGCCACATCACATTCAACCTACAACAGAAGAAAAAGGCTGCTTTTAAATAAAGCTGCACAAATAATAACTAAAGGAAGTTACATTCATGCTTACATGTAGGTAAACACAGCAAAATCCCAGTAAGAGCTAGGCTTAAAGGAGTATTATATTTTAATTCATCAGAACATTCACAGATCACATCAAGGGACAGTAAATATGAGGAGAGAAGAAATCTGATGAGTTAGAGAGTACATTTCCAATACATGGTCTAGCATTATGAGCCCCTGGAGAGGAATAGTATATAGCTGATTACCATTTTCTCTACATACATCCTATGCCTATCTAGTGTATATTGAAAGGGGCAAGCTTTAACCGCTTTTCTTATCCCCAAACTTTGGAAAGAACTCTCATGTCTGGTTTAAAAAACTGCATATTCTTAATACTGTGGACAAGATAAATGGATTTGTTCAGTTCTTAATACTGTACACCATTACAAATCCAAAAGATTTTTTGTGTTTAGGATGTTGTCACTGTTCTTGGATGAAACCTACTTTGGATGAAAGCTGGAGTCGAGAGTATCTTCTCCTAGACAACGTGCCTTGCAAGCTCTCACATAACACTTGCAGTTTGAGAAATACCCTGAATATCATGAGGATAATTTCTGTTAATGCTTTGTAATGCATCTGGGAGTTTGTTAGTTGTCTGAAATTGCTATGAACTTGACACCAACATTATGGTGGAACACACACACAGCCCCCCCCCCCCCCCCTGCCAAGCTTTCAACAAATGCTTACTTTACGTAGAGGCAGATACCCCAAAATAGATACCAGAACCTTAAACAAGCACAAAAGGGTTTTCTGTTCCATATAGCTGATACTTACCCTCATAAACTGGGACCCTTCCTTATGGCCAGATCTCTGTCCCACTTGGTGCCTCCCTTAGTAGGATACTGTCTAAGAACCAGCTTGCCTGCATGTACCTACACGCTGCCTGTGGATTCTGATCAAAGTTCAATCAGTTCCACAGGAAAGTCCTGTAATTCCTAGATGAGATACTTAATCACAGTATCTATTTTGAACACTTCTTCAAAAAGTACAGACTGGTTTTCCCTTGACATGTAAAAGACACTTCCAAAATGCTGAAATTCATTGGGCAAAGCCAAAGAAAACATCAACTGGCTAGTATCATTAAGAATGAAAGCAAAGGTTAATGACCAGAATGGTACTTAATTTGACTATAAATGAATAGCTTGTCCATTATGAATAAAATACGCTGCATGCATGGAGGAGAGGAGCAGTTCAAATCTCAAGTCGTAACTCCTTATGAAGCACACAGTGAAAATCACAAATCATACAAATGCATGAAGAACAACATTATGAGGTCTTGATAGAGAGCAGACATGAAGGGAACCTACATATTGGGAACAGCAGCACAAAAGTTAAGCGAATAATCTTCACTGGATTGATGCAGAAGCCAGGGAAAGACTGCAAGTGCTCATACTAGAAGCAACTATTCAGTAAGTGATCATTCTTTTTCTTGTAGTTATGGTTTAATGCTATCATACGTTTTAAACTTCTTTTAAAAATCAGAGTGTTTACATTTTGCATTGCTGTGATATCCAACTCTCACAATACATTAAATCAACTCAATAGAAAAAAAAACAGAGGACTATTAAAGCTGTTGCAGATGCCAAACTTCTGTCTGGAAGGCACACTGGCATGCATTATATACGGATATGTAGCCCAGATTTAGATTTTGTGCATTAAGTCCAACATCAGACTTGTAGAATTTCTGTGTGGACAAAAACCCTGGATGCACAAATGCCCTAATGTAGATGGGTACACACACCATCATTTTCTTTTTTCCAACATGCAAGTACATATGCAGCTATTCAATTCATTATCTATCATCAATGAACATTTACTTCGTCTTGTTCCAAGAAGGCTATTCCATACATTGTAGTTACAAAAGAAAGAATATCTACATAGCAGCAACTCCAAGTCTGACAAGTAAATTGTACAGAAAGAAGTCATATATAGCCAGACAGTCAGAAACACCACCCACTAAGAGCCATCCTGTGACACACAGGGCTCTTTGGAACAGGCTTATAATCAATGCAATCACATCCTCAATATGAAATGAAGAAAAATCTTCTTCCCTCATTTAGATCCATGACAAAACCCACACCAACCTCCTGGAAAGCTGAACTGGGCTCAGAGCATGCAGTGGTGTAACACTGTAAGGCCCTACCTAATGTATTATGCTACACTTGCTGCTCCCTCTGGACCCAATTCAGCCAGAACTGTACCTATACACCCACTTGGGATGCAGTTTTAATTCCCAGCAACCGGCCTTTAAGTTATTCTTGCCTTGCACCACTGAAAAATAACCTGAAACTTGAGAAATTTTTTTCAGCCTTACAAATTCCCCTATGTGGTTCACAGCACATCTTCGCTGTTACTGCAGCACCTCTGAGGCAATAGAATTAAGGGAACAAGCAACAAGGCAGGAAACTCTTCAAGCTAGCATTTGGCTAGAATGGTTCCACATGCATCAAGCTAAGTATTTTGTCAAACTTACACATTTCTCCTGTGTCCTTTTATCAGTAGCAGAAATTACGATGGTTTTATTTGCTTAGTCCAATCAGAATTTTAATGCAGCTATTACAAGTCATTTTCATCTGGGGCAAAAAATTACTTTCACTGTCAATTAGAAAGGAATCTAGACACAAATGATATCTGTGGCACATTAAACAGTGCATTAGTTACAGTTAACTCAGTGACAGTAATTTCTGTGTGAAAACTACAGGCTTGCCGTTCTTGCCTGAAAAAAAACCATTTCGTACGGCAAACAACAATTCTCTGTTTACAAAACAGAAACGATTGTAGCAACAGAACCAGAGGAGAATCCTACCACAACCAGTACATAAATAAGCGTCCCTGATAAAACGGGTTCCACTCATTCATGTCAACAGATGAGGTTTTTAGAATTCTGACTACATATTAATCTTCTTCTAGTATTCCAAATGTGACAAACCAGGTCTAAGTATCACGTATGACACTACCAGTGTTTAACTTGACATTCTAAGTAGATGGAAGAAAGCTCTGTTTCTCAGTTTGGCATTCCAGGCCCTTCTCTATTACTCTTCCTTCTGAAAGTAAACTAACTCATTTTCCCTGAAGCTCACCATGGCTTTCAGCTATCTGATTTTTGCAATTCTGTCTGTTCTGCCCTCCCCTCCTACCCAATGCAAGTAACTGATTTATAAATAAAAATGGACCTGAAGTGAGGTTTATTTAATAAGCATCCAGCCAGAGCCACTTCCAGAAGCTTTCTGCAATCTGGTGGCTCTTATTCAGGATCTGAGTCCTGCAGTCCAGCCATGACCACAGTGGCTATAACAGGCAAGTGAAAAGTAAATTCCTCCCAGCTCTTACCTGACCGCAGTTGTGAAGACTTAAATCTAGTCCACATGTAAATTCAGTATGATGCTCGACTGTTTCCAGCAAAGGGTTAGTCTTGGAAAAGTCCCAGAATCTATAGAGGGAAGGAAGGAGGGAGGCAAGAGAGGGGAAAAAAAAAAAAAAATCATCAAACAAACCACAATTAAAGTAATTGAAAGGCCATTTCAAAAATATAATGCAAGACATTGACAAATCTGTTGCTGCCAGGGTATTTAAAAATGCAAACTCATCCACTTCAGAAACATAACAAATCATATTCCTGCAAAGCCATCTGCTGATTTGCATAAATTAAACCCCACTGGGCAAAACCATCTTTGTCTCCTGTTGCAGAAACTGAGATCAAAGTTGGCACCAAAGAGCAGCCGTTGGGACATTATTAAAACAGAACAAAATGCAGGCTAGAATACTCTTCTTGTATCTCTTGATGGCTGGAGAATTTTATCCCTGAAAGACATTAGCCCAATTTATGATTTTTCTCAGGTTTTGGTATTGTTCACTATGGGGTTTTTATTTAGTGAAGATTACACATTCATTTAGAGATATTCGCTATTCCCAGTCTCAAATTTGAGACTGTGTTCCTGTAAAACAAAATTTAATATTGTAATTTAATAATGAATTTGTACACAGTTAATTCTACTAATTCATATTTCAAAAAGCAGTTTTTCTTTCCAGCCCTTGTTGATATAAATGCTCAGAAAGTAGACTTCTGAAGTGTGCCACTTCTCCCAGCTACTGTCCTGTTAGACGCAATGTCTATCAATGAAGTTAACAGCAAGGATAAGAGAGGCATAAGAGAAGGTGGGATGAAAGCATAGGTACAAGAAATCTCAGTCATGAAAAAAGGATTCAGGAATCGAACTTTCAGATCACACACTGACAAGACACTATATGACAGCACAAAAGAAAGATTTGGTTTGCTTTTTTGCATTCTATATACTGCTTCGGGAAGTCCATAGGCTGCAAAGCACAGCACATTTTGTGGGCTGGCAGCTGTAATCAAATTTTCTAAAGCTTGAATTTTCTCAGAGTGGTCAATCATATGCTCTACTTCCTCTGTAACAGCCGCAGAGGTCTTTCTGCCTTGCTCCTATTGGGGAAAATTACAATACTTAAACAGTTCATTATCAGACCAACTACACTGAAAGCACTGTATGTTCAAACCAATTCACATAAAATAGCAAACATGGGAGTCAGCAGGTCAGTTTGCTAAATGTGTAGATGTTATTGCCTTCATAAACAAGCAGAATGGTATCAGCACAATGGCTACACCATAGCAACAACCCTCTTAACTTTTTCCTAGTACCTGAGATCTAAGATAAACAACTTATTTTTCAGGAGAGAGGAGCAAAAGACCATCTCAGCATTTTCGTCCTCCCACATTTGTTCATAAGAAGGTAAGGAAACAAATCATGTTGTTTCTAAGTAATAGTGGTAGCCTTCCTTACCGCATTAGCTCTCTACTAACTTTTGCGAGACAGATGCTCATAAAGCACCTCTAAACTAAGAACTTCGGATCTATATGAACAAAAACTTAGAAAAGACTTTCTGATCAATTTAAAAAATAGTATGACAATTTCGTGGTTGTTGTATGGAGTCATGTTTGCAAGAAGTCAGAAGCAATGTAGCGTTTAAGAATACTGCAACTTCATTCAAATTCCACAGACTGTCTTGGACCTTTCTTTTTTGATATAAAAATAATTACTAGTGAAAGTCCAAAAAACCGTACAGTCTCAGAACTGAGAACCATTGATGACAAGTTAATGATGGTGCTAATAATGACTCTGCAAGCCAAAGTGAAAGACACTATCTATAGCCCAGCTTCCAAAAACAGCATGGTGACAATATTTTGCTCAGAGTAAACTTCCATCACATCCTGAAGACTTGAAGTTCAATGCACGTTTTCTAAGACAGTGCTTATCCCAGCAGGATAGCTGTAGGGCAAAATGAAGATGCATTCACAACACAAATAGGTGTGCTTCCAATACTGTAATTGTAGGTATATCTACGCCATTGGCAGTGTGAACTTCAACAGTGGACCAGACAACCACATATGCTTTTAGGGTCCATTACAGGTTTGTACAGCCTGTACAATCAGAGGTGTGCCACTCAGATGGAACTGCCATTTTTACCCATATTAAGTATCCAGAATACATTAAAACTAGTACTCACAACTGCAATCACATCTGCACTGACCACAGACACCCTGCAACCTATATGAGTGCATTTTCTTCAACTTTTTTTCACTGCACCTGTTGAAAGTATACCTTTCCCCCCATTTCTTTATAGTTTGTTTTACATGAACTTCACATGCAATTCATAAGCTGCATGTATATTGCAAGTGGACTGCTTATTCTAAACAAGCCATTATATGAAAAGAAAAAGCCTGTCATCCTATGGATTCTGTACTTTGTAACACCTGTAAGCAACAGCAGAGAGCTGTTACCTTGTTACATACATCGGTGCTCCCCTACCAAAACACTTTTACCAACACCCAGTACAGTTTCCTCTATCTATCTATCTATCTATCTATCTATCTATCTATCTATCTATCTATCTATCTATCTTTTACTATGTCCTCCTCCCGACTCTACCCTTACCTCCTGTCCTTGTGCCTTCACCACTAGCTGGGAAAAAAAAGCAACAAGTATAATTTCAGGTTCCAGTGTCTGCACAAGCCAGTACAACGCATGTGTTGTGGCAGCCTGTTGCCACACGCTGAGGAGCTAGCAGATCAGCAAGAAGGTTAGACATGTGGTCAATTCATGCTATGGCTTTTGCCTTCCTTAAGGTAATACTTTGGATTCCCTCTCTTGTATGTTTACGAGTTTCCATTAAATGTGTTCAAGCTTAGTAAATTTAGACTACAATTTTTGTGTCAAATCTAATTGAGTTTTCAATAGGTTCAAAAGTTACTTCAGGAAATTATTCAGGGAAAATGCACAGAAGCAAGAAAACCACAATTCCTCAAGTTAATTTCCTTCTGGGGAACAAACAAATATATTTATGGTAAATACTTATGCATGAAAGCCTTACTACTGCTCTTAGGTTTCACATAGAAGATGTCTTCATACATTGTATTTTTAGGTGGGTGTGAATCAGTTATTTAGAGGTTGCTTTCCATAAAAGCCCATTCAACAACTCATGCCACCATGCACATGCAGCCACATTAGGCAGAAGTCACGGTAGTGTATGGATGTATGCCACCAAGAAGTTTTCAAGAGCAACCCAGAACTCAGTGTTTGTTTACTACACATGTACCACACAATTCATTCTCCTGCTCCCATTATCTAATCCCTGTGGAAAGATAGCTACATGTAAAAGTTCTTCCTGCTAACTAGAAAGAACTTGAACAAAAATTAGTGTCAAGCTACTTTCGGATAAAGGGCAGCAGGGCAATGTTGTTACTTCAGGCATTAACTGGGGACATCTAACTATTTCCACAATAATATTCTTAAGACATTATTTCATTATGGTTCCAGTAAAGTATCAACATTATGAAGTAGCTTAGGCATAGAAGAAAGCCTTTATTAAAAGTATTATCTTCCTTAAGCATCAAAGAAAAGAATAATTGCTTGAGAGCCAAATCAAATGGAAGAAGATCCAAAAAAGTAATCCTGAAATAGGTTTTACTTTTGAGTTTGCTCCAGTAGCACAGTTCTTCCCTAAGGACTCAACTTATATAATTTATTTCAAAATAATTCTTGCTGCAATGCTAACTTGTCAGTTTACTTCCTGTGTACTGTATGAGAAAACAAAGCACATCACTTACACATTTATGACTCGACTAACAGAGCTCCATATGCACCACTGTTTTTTATTATTACACGTGAGTCAATGTCCTGACAACAAAATCCCATACAAACATTTTTCTAGAAGGTAAAATGGCAGATTGCAAGTTATGTTTGTTTCAATTCTTTTGCCACACTGTAACAGAATAACTTTTAAAAACAACTAGTTACTAGCTTTCATAATACCCCTTCTGCTGATCTTAAAATTTGCAAAACTTGCCATTAACTTTAATACTTTCCTCCAAACAATGATTTGAGAATAACTCTCATCATCATCATGTGCTTCAAGCCAACCTGAGAATGCATCTGTATCATCATTCTACTGAGGTATCAAACCAGAAACAGAGTGCCCTGAAAAACAGGGTGTGCTCACAAAAGGAAGGTATTTCTTGTCACTAAAGAGTTCAACCTGATTGAAGAAACGCAAGTGAGCCACTCCATTTAGGCAAGTACATGCTTTCTCTAGTCCTTTTAGCTGAATTCAATACAAGGTGCAGCCCAACATGCAGCATCGTGAGCTACTCTAATCTTGAAGGATGAAGACATGAGCCTATACAGGCTGATTGGCATACAAGAGTAAAAAGTTAATTGCTGTGATACACAGAAGTTTAAGTATAGTTATGTGGGTGAAGTTATCCAGATTACTATTTGTTCCTTGACTTCTCCCCAAAACAGGAATTAACTAAAAGGGCATGCAAACCCATAACTTAGGGACATTTATGGTCTCCTCAGAGCTTCCAGATATTCCCCATCCTTTAGTATCATAATCCTAGACTGGAGCTTCAGTTCACTTTGACACGTTCCATTCCTCATCAAGGACTGGGAAAGGTCAGTTGGCTAAAAGTGGGGAACTCAGATGCCTCAGAAATACAGAAGTGGTTGTCACCAACATACAGATAATACTGTAGGTATGTGTGGTCTTTCTCAATACTTCCGTTTCCTCACCTGTCTACAAAACCCCCTAACTTTGCCTCTCAGACAAACAGGACACTTTTTGTAGAGAAAGATTAAAATGTCTTTGTATGACAAACAGAAATGATAGTTTCACAACGAAAAAGTAAAAAGGGGTTATTTAGGACAAAAAAGATGTACTTCCCATAAGAAAAAGATACTCAGATGCTGCCATAGTTAAATATTCAAGTATAAATACTTGAAGTCTTGAATTACTAATATTTAAACTTATAAAGACCTGTTTATTAAGAGAAATTAAAAACAAAAATTAAAAATAACCCTTTGCTGTATTTGTCAATATTACAGTGCTATTCATAGCACCAGAAATTTTTTTTTAATAGATAAAAGATATTAATCTATTTATGAGGCTGAATCATTTGACAAGTAGTTCCTGTGAATCTCATAAAACTTATTTCAAAGAAAACTAGCATATGCAGGCAGGAAAATGCCAGCCAATTAAAAAAATACAAGAACCCAGGCATTCATTTGTGTGTCAAAATATTTATCATTAAATTGTAATTCTTGTTTTAATCCAAAAAGGTAACATGTAAGAGAACAGATAGGCTTTACACTGATGCATGAGTGACTTTTACTAACTCAAAATTTCAACAAACAGTTAAATCGTAACTGAAAAGTATAATCAGGTTTGAATTTTGTTAGTTTCATCAGAGGTAGTGCCCAAAGCTCCGACTACCAACTAGCAGCTCTGCTATCAAGGACACTTTTTATAATGATGCAGGAGTTATCACCAACTGAGCAAATTAACAGGTTCTTCTACTGCAGAGTTTTCAGTTTCATACTGGAAACCACCAGTGACAAGCATTTTGATCAGTGGGAAGACATCTTCCATTTGGGAAAAAAAAAAAAAAGAAAAGAAAAAAGAGAGCAAATGCAGAAACACTCACCTTTTCACCTCAAAGAAAAAAATAAAGAAACAAAAAGGACAACAAGGATAATTATCTGAAGTGAAAACTAGTTTCTTTTATGAGCAGCATTATTCCAGAAGTTCTCAAGATTTCTTTGTGATCCAATTTACTGAACTTGTACACAGTCATGAAGAGCTGGAGATAGTGGTTTACCTTAAAGTGCCTTGCAGAGATGATGTCCACTATAGTAAAACTTTCAACAAAAATTGCCTTTTTGCCTCAGAGACAAGCCTCTGTGAATACATTTCAAGACCTGGCCTGATACTAGGTTAATAAGCTCTATAATTTATCAGATCTCCTGCTTAGATTTTGGTGAGTGCTCCCTGTGCCTAATGCACCAGATTTTTTTTATACTGAAGAGAGTCCAAAAATATAAAATAGTAATTCCAGTAAGAGATGACACTGATGTTCTTTCAAACTGAATTTTGACAGAGATAAGGTTTAAGAACATGCATGCAAACCTAAGTAAGTCCTGGAAATGTTACAGTACTTTGTGCATTTCCTGGCATTTTAATGATTCATTTGTGTTAAAACTGCTTTTTAATTAACCTACATTTTTCCTGAACTCTTCCAAAGAGTAAGGAAATGGTATAGAAAAAATTTGTCTCAATGAGGCATAAATCCAAATCATTATACCCAAGCATGTAAACTCAAGTTCAAATCTACAACCTATTTTTCTTAGCCCCCAGTATGATAGTCGACATGTGAACTAGTTTTCAGTAGCTTGACTATAATGCACACATGCAATCGTTATACAGTTTGCAAAGGATGAAGCTAAGAATTGTTAACTTCACTTTCAACCTACTATTTTTTGCTTTTAGATAGCCAGTTGTGATGATGTGCAAAACTAGCTGTCCTACCTGAAACAAACAAAACCCCTGCCTCTTACATGGCAGTTTGGTAATCTTAGATAAGATTTGTATTTGTTTGGTTAAACTATAAAGCTTCAGTAAAATTTAAGATTACAGAGTTTAAACAGTAAACTACACTGTATCCAGTTATCTGCTACGTTAATGCTTACGGACAATTCTGAGCTTCAAACAGAAATGCTGAAGAAAATAAAAGAACCTATCGTAACTAAGCTGCTATTAAAAAACCCCACCACTTGTATCGATGAATCTGTTTTTAAAGGACTGTCATACCATACTGTTCTATAACTGACTATCAAATGTGGCTAAAAAGTCACAGGCCTTGAGTAGATTCAACAAGATCCAAAATTAATACCATGTACTGGAATCCCTACTTCTCTTCCTTGATAAAAATATTTATCAAGTATTTTTGTTCTTAAATTGAATTGTATGCATATGTCCACATGTACATGTGTTTGCATATGTGTACATACTGCAAGTGGAGTGTATGGTGCATCCGATCAAACTCTGAACACTTCTAAATGAATTCTATTTCGTAGTGTGAGCTACATTCCTTCCTGTAAATGACCGTACAGGACACAAGGTAGAGGTACAACACAGTCACCATATTATACTCTTTAAAAGAGATGTTCCCAAAGTGTTGTGCTAAGAGGGAAACCTTACCTCTTACATTATACAGAAGATTTTTCTTGTGCCACCTTTTCCAAAGAATTTCACTTGGTCTCCTCTGTTGTTTGGTCACTCAACTGCTAAAAATCTGTAGTTTATCCCTTCAACCGCACCCTCCATTCCTGGTCACAGCAAGTAAATTTTTGGACAGAAAAATAATGTTGAGAGTGGCATTTTGTGAAAAAGTCCAAGCTCTGCATTTACAGACACCATGGCTTATGAACTAGGAGCTCTCCTCATCTTTACTGACAGTTTCCACATATGAAAATGTCAGAACTGAAGCTGCACTAGATTTTGGTACTGTATGAAGTGCATTAGTGTGAAACCGTTAAGATATATAGTTGGTGTCAAAAATGGGAAGAGCGTGACAACACAATCAAGTCACTTCAATCCCTCAGCATGTGGATTATTAGTCTTATTGCTCAGACAAGGCCACTGGAAGAAACCAATTACCACTTTTTATTTTAGACCTAGAAGCCTTCTGAGAAATGATACACTGCAAACCAGCTGGCACTGCATCAGTAAAGGATGTTAAGCAAGATCCCATAAATAACCTTCCACAGACCTCTGTGCAGTATTCTATAAGAACTCCATTTTAAACATAAATAAAGCACTTTATACAAGACAGAATGCTGGTACAGCAGTCTTGAAAGTTGTACCCATACAGACATCACAGCACTCACACTGTCAGGCTCCTGGCATCAACCACACAACAGCAGATATCGCTGGCAAGGCATTACTCCTTACTACAATAAGCAAAAGAATATCAATTAACATAAAACTTAGGAAAGGTTCTCAAGCACTGAAGTCCTTTACTGAAATAAGGACATGCCTCTGGGTGACAGGAGTATTATATAAACTCACCATCCAGTTCCAATTTACAAGAGAAAGGCACAATTTTTGAAGGGAACAAGCCCATGTAGGACTGAAAATTTAAGGGGGTGACTGGACTACAAAACTCACACTATTATTACCACCTCACCTTCCTAGCTTCTCTTTCCTGAGGAGCCTTTATCCATTGCAGCACTCCAGTCTTGTAAGCAGTCCCACCATCTCTCTATAAACCCCAAGAGGCCACAGCTCTGACACTGCACATTGACTTCTAATTCCCCCATTTGTCTCCTCTGCTGTATACGGGTGTCAGGCTGCTTTCACGGGGGAAGTGCAAAAGCCTCTGGCATTATGCTATTCCCCACACTCTTCTCTGATTCTCATGCTTTCACTTCAAGTTATGATGGCTCTGCCCCAATACCTGTAAAACACTCCTCACTGGGTTAGCAAGCCTGTTGGCCAAGATGCCTGCCCTGCAGGACCCAGTCACTTAAAAGAGGACCCTGTGGCTGTAAAAGACAAAGCCCTGCTTATGACACCAGCTATGCAGCAAAGAGTTGACTTGCTGGAGATGTCTTTCCCTACCTGAACTTTTCTCCTTTACAGTCAGGATCAAGAAAAACCCCACCTGGGTCCCCAATGCCATGTAGCTACTCTTGATATATTCATGGTCACCTCTTTCAGTAATGTGAGAACTCACACAAGTTAAGCGAGAAAAGGCGGTGTCCTGAATCTGGGCAAACCCTAGCAGTGTCTCCACAGCCTCCTGGACCTCAACCCAAGGGAGACAACACGACCTTCCAAGACATCACCTTGGGTTGGCAGACAGATACTTCAAGAGGGAATGCAACAGGAGGCAGTCTCCAGTGATGATTCACATTTTTGTTTTGGCGCAGACACTTGATTCAGGCTCATCTGACTCTTGACACATCCCCAGACTGAACTTTTTCCTGCTCACCCATTTCCAGGGCACTAAATCTGTTCTCTAGCTCCAACTTGTGCCACTAGAAGTCACGTTTCCAGCCTCCCCCATCACAGGAATCTTTATCCTTATCCTCTGTTGCTTGAGAAATAGTCTCTAACTGTCCCTCCTTCCTTGCACTGTCGGATTTGGGCTCTCACCTCTGAAGGGTACCTGTGAAGACCCTGTCAATCTTGTGTCCATTATCCTTGATGGGCGCGCAGTCTGCTCATCTCCTCCTGCAGTTCCTTCACCTCAGTACCTCAAACAGAACACATCTCTTGCAAGTGAGGCCACCATCTCCCCTGGCCTCAGGAAGAGGCACCAAGCACTCCCTGCAGCCTAAGACCTGGAAAGCAACATCCTCTCTAGTGCTATCGAGGTTGAGGACTCACATGTGCCAAGGACAACATCACTATTGTCACTTTACAGTCTCAAACAGTCCCACACCAACTACAGCAGAGCTTTGGAGTCCCTTTGCACCCTTGCATGTTTCTGCTCGCTGCATTCTGGGAGCTGCAACCAAGAGCTTGGATGAAAACAAACTTCCAGCTATACTTCACAAGACTATATAGATTTATGATTTAGAAACGTACAGGCACTGAGTTAGCAAGGTTTCCCTAAGGAAACAGAACCTTTCTGTGTCTGGTGTCAGACCACTTAGGACACAACCAGAAGTGATATTAATTGGGATGATTTGGACGAGTGGGATAACTTTGCAGTCACTTCTGGAGGCAATAGGGCTTCTCCCATTTGTAAATGTACTGCCTATTATATTCAGTTCATGTTATAAAATGAAAATGTAGATCTAAGAATGTGATTGAAACATTCAGGAATGTACTTCATAGTGTATTGACTTACAACACTGTATCTTAAAGAAGTCCAAAAATGAAGTCAAACTTCTTTGACTTTTAATCAGCTTTACGTCAGTTGTACTATAAAATCCTCATCAGTATCAGATATACTGGGCAACCAAGGGAATTTACAGAAGTACTGTCTAAAGAACTTCAGCATACACACTGTGGAACAATACTAAAGCTTCCTCAGATACTTGCAGGACAAAAATTTGTTCATAAAACCTTAAATAAAAATACGTAACAGAAACATATGAAGTCGCCCACCTACATTCATTTAAGAGGTTATTACCTTCTTATCAGACACCACCACAGCCAGACACAACTACATTTAGCAGAATGATGTGAAAAGGACTACAGAAAGCATCTGTCAAAGCAGATATCATTCAGAGGTGATGGAGCTGGCCTTTAAGTGAAGAACCCATGCACAGCTTATGAAGAGAGAAAACATCCAATAGCAACATTAACTGCAATTCAGTATGTCCACTCTAGAACTGTTTTCTATTGCAAGTCACATTAAAATATATTATCTTTCCATTTTTACTCAGTTAAAAAAATACTGTACCTCACAGTAAAATCATAGGAGCAAGAGGCCAATAAGGTTGCATGGAATGGTGAAAACTGCAAGAAAACAAAATATAACAACTTTTTAAAACATTGTGAACATATGCAGACTTACTGTAAGTAGAAAGTTACCAAAGTTTAACTATTTAAACTGTCTTGGTAGGTACCACATGATGCTGCAGCAAAACAGATTACATAAAAAAAATTATCCACCATGCTTCTAATTACAAGGAATGCTCTATGGCATCCTACTTTGGTTTGATTTCATTACAGCAGTGCCAATCAACCCTTCTGTAATGTTAAGAAATTTTAAGACAGTCATATAAACAGTCATAAATTTTGCCTTTGGCTGACAAGCTGAGTATAATCTCATCATATAAAGCAAGTTTCAGAAAAGCTATGTGACTGGTTTATTATTCTCAGAGAGAGAAAATTTGTGCCATATTGCAGAGAATGTAAGATATATTACTGTCATTGATTCCATCTCCTAAAATTTTGGAATTATTTACAGAATTGGGAAAATTGGAGATAAGTTGAAAAACTGAAGGCAGTATAACATCACTTCATAATTTCCCCTGCTCCTGCAGGGCATTTTAAGGAACACACTCTTCTACAGACTCTTGTAGACAGGTTTAAGAACTGTGGCAATAGGCCAAAATTGTTCACCTTGCCTCCAGCTTTTTGGCAACCCTCAGTTTCCAACCATTTTAAGGTCTGTATTTCTCAACATTGACATAACTTCAGTTTGAAATCCACCCTGACCTCCAATATTTCACAGATCATTCATCCAAATATCTTTTTAGGTAAACTCAAAAATCAAAACTACATTTCAGTGTAAGAGATTGAAGCCAGCTAAGAATACAAGACAGCCAAATGCACCAATGTCAAAATCTCCTGAAAAGGGCTCCAGATGAACTCAGTGTGCTGACAAAGTCCCATACTGCAGTGAAAGACCACAGGAGATCTGCAGGAATTCTGACAGTATCATACTGGGTAGAATTCCTTGCCAGTCTCAGACCTGACAGTCAACACAACCCTGAACAAGTGAACAGAATACAGAAGACAGAAAGCTAAAGAGCGTGATTTCGTGGTTGGTTTAAGCTGATTTAAGAGTGCACTACTGCCAAGACTCATGGACTTCCCTTTCCTTTCTACTTCTCCATGCCTCCTTTGTGTCAGGTCTTGCAACTGTGGGGTTGAGTGACAAATTGAGACAGCTTAGTGATCCAGACAGAAACTAGTCACTTTTAGGGACAGGATTTTCAGATCAGATTTTCAGCAGTCAGATAAGCCAACTTGCTGCACAGCTTTATAACTACTAGTGTCAGCACAATGTAAGGGAAGGGACATAAGTAGGGACAGCTGCCTCTATTTAGGTAGAATCCTGGTCTCTCCCTTTAGTGTGACTGATGAGTTACACCACACAAGTGTAGATATGTTGCACCACCTCTAAGTGCTGGCCCACATTCCTCTATCTTATGTCCACAGGGACCACTGTCTATCTTGAAATGGAAGCTACAAAAGCTTGCTAAGATGGAACAGAAGTCATGCACTCTCACATACCTCTCCTTTGCACATGTATGCATATACATCCTCCCCACCATCTCCTTAAACCACTTAGTGAACTGATCTCAGAGGTTGGTGCAAAGAAAGTTCTATTGCTGGCCAACTCCTAATAAACATTTCAAGGCGTTTTAAGAAAAGAGGGAGCATGATGGGCCACAAAACGGAAACTAAGATGAGACAGTATAAGAATATAAAAGATACCTTACCTGGTCAGGCCAACAGTCTTTGAGCCCAATGCTGTATGTTTACATGGCATTGTCTGTATTTTAGTTTGTACCAATCACCTCTGGTCCTCTCACTAGATACCACTGAGAAGAGTCAAGCTTTGTCTTCTCTATTTCCCCCAATCATTCATACACAGTGATAAGATCCTCCCTAAGCCTTTTCTTCCGCACACTAAACAAATCCCAGCTCTCTCAGCCTCTTCTGGTAGGACAGAGGCTCCAGTCTCTTAATCTTCTTTGTGTCTTTTTGCTGGATGTACTCCAGTATGTCCATGCCTCCCTTGTATTTGGATACCCAGAACTGGACTCAGCACTCCACACGTGGTTTCACTGGTGCAGTGAGTAGCAGGGAAGGATCACTTCCCTCAACCTGCTGGCAACACTCCTCCCAGTGAGGCTCAGGATGAGAGAGATTAGAGAAATTAGAGATGCTATCCCTGTCTAGCTCTTCTAGCATCTGTTTATCAACCAGCTGACATCTGTGAACCTGATGACACTGCCTGCCTATGCAACCTCTTGTGCAGAGAGCTAATTCAAGAAGTCTACCATCTGATATGTAAAAGAAGTGTTTCCATCTGTTTGTAAACCCATTTTCTACAAGTTTCATCAAGCATCCTTTAGCTCTATTATCACAGGTTATGGTGAATAACAATTCTGCATTCACTTTCTCCATTTTATCATGAAGACAATGTGCAATGAAATCCTTAATGGCAGAGCTGTTTTTAAAAGATCCCACCAACTGTCAGAGAGTAAGAATATGACAGTCTTTTGATTGATACTGTATTGATTAATCTGTTTTAATGAATGTCATATTGGAGTGGCAAAATGATCTTATTTAAAAAAATAGGAAAACCAAACTTGAACACCAGTGCTATATGTTCTTCTGCTATGAAGAACATTTCACAGGGCCAGATTAAAGCATGGCCTTGCAGGAACTGACTTAGAAGAAAAAAATACTGGACAGCCACAACCAGTGGGCATAGCAGGCAAGTGTAGCTGAGATAAGGAAGAGCAGGAGCTTCTCAGGGTGTCTGGTCACAAACAGGATTTGTGATATGGAACCACTCCCTGAGGCAGTTTTCTGACAAATTACAACCTAAGCACAGTAACTTTTAAAGTTGTTACAAATACATCAAAAATTCCAAGGACATGTGAAGCAAAACACTGATGCGGGTTTTTTTTTTCTGCCAGTTCAGACTGCCTAGAAAATATTAATAAACCTCCCTGTTCTCCTGAAAGGCTTTAAAAGGATCTGGTATTATCTGACTAATATAGAAAAATAATAAGCACTAATATGAAAAAAATGTCATTGTGAACCTAGAACAAATTCCTGTGGGTGGGTGATCTAGTAGTACACAGATCCAGTATAGTCATTTGTAGCCTTTCATGAATAAAGTTTCAAAATCTCTTAGAACATATTAATGTTTTCTTTGTATACACAAAAATACATATTCATCATGAGTTCTATACCTTTGCTTATTGGAATATTGATTCTTTGTATGGAAAGAAAAAGGCACAGCACCATTTAAAAAACAAGTAAGGTAAAGTATTTTCTCTATCTCAAATTTCCCATATAACTTAGCTGAAGTAAATCTCCCAACCCTCTCTCAAGCTCTCAAACACTCACAGAAATATATAGACTTTGAAGATGTCATTTACTTCGAAATCCCAGCAAACTGCTAAACATCAAAATGTTTTACAGTGCTAAACTGAAGGTTTCCAAGAACAGTCACTGTAGCATCCAGAATCCTCAACACTTGTTGTTTTTTTCCTAGTTAATATATAATATATCACTGCTGTCCAGAAAAATTTCTGTAACAACTTAACAGTGATCAATGGGGAATAAAATACAACTTACTTTTACTCTTCTGATAGCATAGGTATGACCAAGCAAGATGAACACTGGTTGCCGGATGTTCCGCAAATCCCAGCCTTTCAAGCTACAGTCAACTGCACCAGTTACCAGCAAGTTCTGATGTTTTGATAAAACACAGATATATGAGGACAATTTCATTATTAAATTACAGTGATGCATATGTTCACAGAATCACAGAATCGCCTAGGTTGAAAAAGCCCTTGAAGATCATCCAGTCCAACCATTAACCTAGCACTGACAGTTCCCAACTACACCACATCCCTCAGCACTAAGTCGACCCGACTCTTAAACACCTCCAGGGATGGGGACTCCACCACCTCCCTTTTGTTGGCTACAGAAGTTAGATAAATCAAACAATACAGATGAATAAATGACAGCTCCACTGTGTAAATTAAAGAGAACAGAGAAATACAAAACATTTTTCCACTGTGGACTACTCTGTCCACTATACAAAAGAATAAGCAAAACCCCTGATCTGCTTGGGCCGTCTATCTGTCAGAACAATGCTCTTCTGAAGATGCAGTAGTGAATGAGAGCAACAAAGCAACTAGACATATCTTTATAAAGAGAAGATGCATTAATGTTGCAGCAAAAAAACCCCCACTATTAAATGAGAGTGGTTCAATTAGAAAAACAGTTGGATCAACAGGTTTATACCTGATCATATTTGCACCAGTCACAGCTCAAGATCTCAGCCTGGTGGGCCGGTATCACAAGTTTGACTGCTGGGGCTTTCACATCCCAAATTCTTAAAGTCTGGTCACCTGAAACAGATAAATTGATTCAGCACTGTTGAATCAGTTATGCGATACAGTTAATTCACTAGTACTTAGTAGACAACTGTTTCTTAGCTGTATGAAATACAAACTATTATATGAGGATACTCATGCCAAATAAAGCAAGCACATTATAGACACAGAGATGAGACTGATCCGCAAAAGGAATCAGAACTTACTACTGTTCCTTCACTAGAAAAAAATCCCAAACAACTTCATTTTATTACTAACACTCATTATTTTTTAAACTCTGATTTGATTAAAAGGAGATGAGGTAAAATACTTAAATAATATTTAATTAAAGTAGGGTCTTAAAGTCCATTAAAAATGGACTTAGAACAGAATCATGAACAAAACTTTCTCTGCAAGCCAGCTGAGGAAAAGTACCTAGATAAATTATTCTGATGCACTGAAAAGTGAACAGTACTTAAAAAGCAACTTATCTTCAGATTCTTTCAATGAAAGCAAAATTTAAGACACATTACCTGTGCTCATCATGTGCAAAACCTGCAGTTACTCTCATTTATTGAAATATTGGAAGATAAAGTCATTCTGCTGTATCTTAAACATATTAAAGGCAATGTCTGCTTTAACCCCGGAGGACATACATATACCTGCACATGTGCACACACACACCTGCAGAGGTCTTCAGATAGCAATGAAGTGAATCCAGCTTAAGAGCTGCGAATTACCTAAGCCTCTCGCTTTACCTCCAGCCACAAATTGTCTTCTACCCCTAAAGCTCTTTGGCATTTGTTTATACCATTCTTACAAATTGAGTTCCTAATGGCTTACAAAGACACAGAAAACTGCATCAGTTGACAAGACAACCATGTCTTTCAATTTTTCTAATCGTAGTTCTCTTATTAACCCAGAATATTTAGCTTTGTATCCACAAAAATTTATCCTCAAGCTCATTTGTATACGGAAAGAGAAAATTAAGTAAAATCTATGATTATGTCTGTGTTCGTTCCAAGAGACAAATGAAATCACTAGAAGCTGTATGCAAACACCCATGATTTCTACAGAAAGCATGTATCCATACTACCTAAATTTAAAAATCCACTGTTTTACCTTGCTACTGAAGAAATTACTAATGTTTCTTCACCAGAAACACTTCTGTAAATCCTCAAATTGGTTACAATCAATAATTATGATTTTTATGCTCTTTAGATACAAGTATTTTGATGGTTTTAGTGCCTAGTCGGTCACTAGTCTTAATATACAGCTGGGCACACAAAATCATAGGTCTTTTAAAGAAACTGGCCACAGTTCAAACAAAACCATCCCTAGAGCCACAACAAAAATATTCCTAATGCACAAACTACCAGGCTCTATAGACCTTGCAAAGACATAAAATGACCAGAAAGTCTGAATACAGAAATGAAGCTAGGGAGAGCTTGGCTCCACTACATGACACAAGACTGGCCTTATGACTGTGGTACTACATAGACCATGGGAAACTTTGCTCTGATGGTGGGTTTGGCTTCTCCTCAGACTCTATCATTGTGAGAGATACTGTACTCTTGGTGGATAAAATCCTTACCTGTAAGGTGGGAACAACACATGAGTGGTTTTTGCTCCCTTCACCCATTTTAGTACTGCCAAAAGCAAGATTGCTGCTCAGTATATATATATAGCACTCCTGACAATGACACCCTGCAGTCAGCTGAAGCCCCAAACACCACTACAGTGCTTATAAAAACAGGGCAACATATGGAGAGGAAGAAACATGACCAGCAGGGTCTTGGCAAAAAAAGGTAGAATGCCCATCCACCCACCATTAGTCTTACTAATCTGCTTGCCTGCAGAGGACAAATTTCAGTTTGAGTCTTAAGTCTTTCAGAGATATTATAATGGACTTCTTAAAAAGCTTTTATTTTAATTTCATCAGATAACATAGATTTGAAGGGGAAACACATATTTCACTACAGACAGGATCATTTTCCCAAGCAATTAAATATATAAATACAGGTGAACTAGAATGAACTGCTACAGAGATGGTCCACAGCATCATTATGAGGGCCAAAAACATTTGGAAAAGTTACTCAGCCAGTAACGATTTTGACACTAAATATACAATTGCCCCAATTATTTCTTTTCTAATAGAAAATGCTGATGCACAAGAAAAAGAGTTCTTTTCCTTTTTTTTTTTTTTTTTTTAAGTTTCTTTGAAAATGTTAGACTTAGCTGTTATTAATTCTGGCTGGCACTATTTGTGAAGTTTTTTTAATGGAATAAGATAACATGTAGTGAAGCTTTCTGTGAATAGAACAGACTGAATTACAGCCAAAGTCAAATCCAAATTTTCCATTTAAATGGAAGAATCAGATTTAAAAAAAAAAAAAAAGCTGATAAACAGTGTAATCCAGACACTTTACCCATTTTAACAAACTTTTTTACCTCAAACATCTTTCCATGATCTTACAATATACAGTTTTTTCACTTTTCAACAAAAATTGTTAAAATTTTTGGAATTTCCACATATTCATGTTTCCTTCAAATCTGCATTACAAAGGATGCATTTCTTCTGTATGGTAAAGCAGAAGTAGAAGAATAGTAATAGAAAATAGAAGTAAAGCACACCTAGTACCATTACATTGACTAACAGCCACTTTCAGTTGGCATCCAAAAGTAAGCAACCAGAAAAATGGCCAACATTTCCCCCCCAAAATATCTCTATTTTTGTAAGAAGCAATTTCTCTATGGCAACAGATTCTTGCTGGTCTGTTAGATAATTATGATTCCAGATTTGTTTGTATATTGTACTTGCTTTCTTTCATTTTAATGAATATTTGTGAAATCTTGGCCGAATCAATAGAACTACACAATATATACTCATCTATTCAAAATTTTTGAAAGAGATGCTAATCTACAAGTACATCATCCCAGTACATGGAATAAAGACTACTAATGTGAATGACAATGTACGATACTGAAAAGATACAATTTTATCTAAGACTTAAATTTCATGTAGGTTTTATACTGTTTTTTTTTACACACAGATGTATTTTACACAAATCCATAAATCATAATCTCCTTAATACTGTGACAACAATCAGCTAAGCAATCATTGCCAGACAGTGCAGAAGTACAACTACGCACAACTAGCTAGGTATTTGGGATATTAATAAAAATTCAATAAACCTTAAACAATATCTGAAGGCAAAAATGATTCTAACCAGGACAAATACAATGTTTTTCGAGAACCAAAGTACTGTTTGTTGAAAGTTTCACCTAAAAAACTGAATGCCTTTTTTTTTAAGTTCTAAAGCAAGAAATCTGATCTTTTGACACTGTTCTCTCATAAAGAGAAAAAAACACCGAATAATACACCTTAATTTACTGTAGAAAAATAATTCAGTATAGAAGACATGAATATTGGCATACATTGTGCAACATCCTAGAATAACAGAATGGTTTAGGTTGGAAGGGACCTTAAAGACCATCTAGTTCCAATCCCCCTGCCATGGGCAGGGACACCTCCCACTAGCCCAGGCTGCTCAAAGCCCCGAACAACCTGGCCTGGAACACTGCCAGGGAGGGGGCAGCCACAGCTTCTCTGGGCAACCTGTGCCAGTGTCTCACCACCCTCACAGTGAAGAACTTCTTCCTTACATCTGATCTAAACCTACCCTCTTTCAGTTTAAAGCCATTACCCCTATCACTACAGGCCCTTGAAAAAAGTCAAAGAAACCTTGATTAAAGTACTTCTGCAGTGCCACTGTATCACTACAAGATTACTTGCTAATTTGTATGTATTTTTTTAAACACTAAACCATCTTAAATTATTTAGCCAGAATCAAACAGAAAATCTGCAGAAGAATAACAAACAGAACCCAAATCTCATGACTCTCAAAATCAATCATTTTAGGCACATTAAAATGATCATGCTGTCCATTTCTATCATAGTTGTTCTGGTTTTGGCTGGGATAGTAGTAGTTGGTATAGTACTGCACTTTGGATTTAGGATGAGAATAATGTTGAAAACACACTGATGTTTTCATCACTGCTGAGCAGTGCTTACCCAGTCTCAAGGCTTTTTCTGCTTCTCACACCACCACACCAGTGAGTGGGCTGAAAGTGCACAAGAAGTTGGGAGGGGACACAGCTGGGACAGCTGACCCCAGCTGACCAAAGAGATATTCCATACCATATGACGTCATGCTCAGCATATAAAGCTGAGGAAAGGAGAAGGAAGGGGAGGACTTTTGGAGTAACACGTTTGTCTTCCCAAGTAACTGTTACGTGTGATGTAGCCCTGCTTTCCTGGGGATGGCTGTGCACCTGCCTCTTGGTGGCAAGTGGGGACTGAATTCCTTGTTTTGCTTTGCTTGCATGCATGGCTTTTGCTTTTCTTATTAAACTGTCTTTATCTCAACCTGCAAGTTTTCTTACTTCTGATTCTCTCCTCCATCCCACTGAGGAGAGGGAGTGAGCAAGTGGCTGTGTGGGACTTAGCTATCGGCTGGGGTTAAACCATGACAATAGAATAAGCAAACCTAGAACAGGATTAATAAAGCTTATGAGATTCCACACAGAGACAGAAATAGTGTGACACAAATAGCAGCTTTATTTAAGTCATCCAGCAGGACTCTACTGAATGCACAAAATCTATTTCCAGTTAGCACAATCTAGATATCAAGTAAACATTACTACCAGTGGAAACGTACTTTCCAACTGGTAATTTTTCAGTCTGATACAAAATGCTGTAAGGCTAAAATTCAAAAGAGCTTTACATTATTTCAAAGAAGACCTCAACAGTCTTTTTCTGAAAAGAGTAAGTTGAATAAAAGAAAATAAAAATCAGTGAAAACTTTTATTTCAATGTTTTCCAAGATGATAAATCTTGGGACAAAATTGTTATTTCAAAGTTGAGCTAATTTCTGAGTTACCATTAAACCATTTTTTAGCAAATGGCCATACTGGCTAGATACCTAACTCTAACCCAAATTACTCAAAACATATTAATTCACTGTAAAAAGCTGTTAAAGCTTTTTTTCTTCTCAACACTAAACCATTATTTTACAATATGAGATTCTAATATAAAATATTATAACCCAAAAGTGCTTTATAGTCTAGCATGTGCTGTATACAATACTTTACTATGGTTAGCATGTACTATAAATTGAGGACCAAGCTCATTTCCTGAGAAATATTTCAGCTTGCACATTAGAGGTTGATTTAGTAAAGCTTACTGAGTACAAGACTCAGATGAATTCAATACTGTGATGGTATGTTTTGATGCAAATAGACTGCAAATGAAAACACCCACCTCGCTCCAGTACATAGATTTGACACAACAAAGTAAACAAGTAAATTATATTTGAATAGCTTCTAGCATAAACAGCAGTTTAACTAAACTGCAACGAAACACAGTAACTCCATAATCAGTTTGCTCTCTAGATGCTCGACTTGTACAAGGTTCCATGCAGTAAACTGAAGCCTCTTATTTTATCCTTCAAGGACTTGGATTTCAAAAATGACCAAGTTTTGCAAAGCCCTGAACCTTGTTTATGATGGCATTTCTTCTACCACATTCAACAAGGAAAAAAACAGGAAAGAACTCACAAGAAGCAATGAATGGGCCCACACTACACACAAATTAATGGAATATAAACTTCTAGTAAAGTGTTTTGGAACTCATGACAAACTTCTGTCATAGCAGAAGAGAAGACTATTTCCTTCAGTTTTTAGGAACCAGAACAAACACGAATATAGTTGGAATTACTTGTCTGCAAACTCCACTCCCCAACAGCTCCTTGCTTTGCCCTGTGCTACTTCTGAAGCAGGAATGTAAGCTCAAGCTTCAGAAAGCTGAAGTAAAAAACCTGACAACCTCAAATTTGGTACAGAAATTTACACATGGAGAACACCGCTTTATTGAGGAGCTGCACTCAAGGCTATTCCTTTCCAACTAGTTCAGTGACCATCCTCTTAGCAGATGTACACCTTCCCCAGCTCTTTATTTCATGCAAAATAATTTGTTCATTTTTAGTTTTCTTTCACAATTTGGATCCCAAACACAGAAAGGTGTGCCAAGACTGCATGCCAGCCTGATTTATGAAACTACAGCTTGATAACACCTTGACTGCATGCATTTGTCACTAAGAGACCAGTAGGCAAGAAATCAAACTTTTTAAAAGGCAACTAACCATGTCAAAGCTGGCAATAAAATAGAATACGAGATAAACAATGCTTTTTTAATTTTAACCTTAAAGTCAAGCACTGAATGCAAGGGCTTGCAAAGAGTAGAGGCTGGATTTACAACTTCATTTGTAAACCAGCAAAGCTACAGCTCCTCAACATTTCTGTCAACATAATAACATTTCTCAGAAAAAAAAACACACCTTGTGATATGAGAACATTTTTCACCCTGGGCTTTCAGTCTGAAAAATAAATCTTTGAGCAAAGAGTACAATTAATTGATCTAAATACTGATGAATACAGACATTATGTTGCAGATTTAAGAAACACTTCTTTCCCTTACTCATAATGTTTAAGATGTTATGAAAAGTACGTATCTGCACTGATCAGTAAACTTAAGGAGCATAGTAATGATTTAAAAATGAATGCAGCATTCAAACTGAGGTCCCAGTAGCTAAGATAAAAGCTAGCAGTCATTCTAAATCTGGGCTTTGTCGAACTCAAACATTTATATTTTCATTTGCCAGTGTCCTATCTGTACCAAAGAATACTACAGTTATGCAGATAAGGGTAAAATGTTAGTCACCACTGTTAAATTTAAAGGGCAATAAAACAGTAGATACTATAAAGGGTGCTTTCTTTATAAACCACAAGACTGAGCAAGGCCTACTGCTCTGCAGTTACAGAGAATCATTTAGTAGAACTGATTTACATTTGACTATATATTAATGCGTGCATCTGGCACTTTCTTTATGTGCTCCTCACCAACTTGCTCTCTGAGTAAAAAATAATAAAACACAAAAAAAACCCTTCTGGGCAAATGACACAATGACTCATTAAACCCTTTTAGCCATGAAGATGCTGTTAAACATTTATGTCACTTCTTTAGTGACATGTTCCACATCACTGTTTTCTCAGTGTAAGGCAGACATTTACCAGGGCTCTGGTTTGGTGCTGCACGTACACCTGAACATCCAGCTTATCTTATCAGCTCAGAAATTGTTACTGACATAATAACAGCAGTTATTTACACATACAGAATTAACAGTTTATTCTATTACTATTAACTGCCAATTTCAAACAAAAAAAGATAAGTCATTTACTTGCCTTTTGAGAGTATAAATGATTGTACACAAAGACAACAGCATTGTAAAGTACCTCACACATCCCTGTAAATGTTAAACGGAGGTATATTAGATGCTGAATTAAAGGTAATTTAACTGAAGCATCAGACATATTTATCTTCTGTAATTCAATTTCATTTTATTGTCCACAGCAGACAAACTTAGTTTTCCTGTATGTATTCAGATGGGAGACTTAATGACGCAAAAGTAACCACACTTAGTATCAAATTATTTTTCAACTGCTTTATATTGCAGTCTTTGGTTTCTCATTTTCTTCATTGGTATTCTTTTTCTAGTCTCATAATAGTTTGCAAAAAAGTTATGTTCCAAAAGCAAGGATTTAACCTTATTAGCTTCAGGCAGAAGTTTTCTAGGCACATAAGGGTCCTTCTGAGCAGCTCTTTTACTGTGGGTTGCAGTTGTGTGTTGTTTTCTGTTTTCAGTGTTCATAAACTAATTAGGTAAGTGTAAATTAAAATTCTGTTGGCATCTGTCTGAATTCAAATAAAGGCAGAAAAAGGGCAGTGGTGATGCATGCAAAAGCCTCTTGCTTATTTTCTTTATTTTTTTTTTTTTAAAAGTGTATTGCTTTGTTAGTTAAATTGGAAGCATTTCGAGACCAACATTTTTTCCAATCTATGTTTAACAACATATCTAACTTCTTTTACTAACACATGTAAAATTGAAGATGCTGCAACATGAAAGAGTTCATTTCTGGTCTGAAGTGCTAAGTCTTTATACTATTAAGATATGAGTACGTATTTGGTTGTGAACAGTTGTGTGTGAGGTGGGATGAGAGAAAGGGGACAGGAGGGATAAGAGAGATAAAGAACATACACACACACACTACAATCCTAAAGCAGCACAGCCTCCTTCAAAAAGAGGGTGTTTCAAAATCTTTCAGCAATACCTGTCAAAAAGCTGTTCTTAAAAAAAAGTTAAAACAAAAGACATGAAAGGAAGTACAAAAAGTTTCCCCCAGAAACATTTTCAGGTACTATTTTTCAAGACAACATGAAGTTGCGAGAGACCACAAAACCTCAGCTCTACCCTTCCAGCAAGTGTATCAAAGAGGGAACAGCTGTAAATTCAACAAAATACTATCATGTTGAGATTGCAGTTTTTCTCCAGCTCCAACTTTAGCTCAATAGAAGATCAGTCGTCAGTGAAATTAAGCTTTCTGTCCCATAAGTTTCTGTCATCCTTATAAAGTACATGGATCATCTCAAGTTTCAAATGAGGTCCCACCTGGTGAACAGTTCCACTTGACTTTCATCACGTATCTTGACTGACAGAGTAAAATGCCATTATACACTAAACAGTGAAGTAAACTCTCTGAACATAAACTCGCTGATGTGTCCTTCTTACAATAAGGAGATGGAATTTACACCCAAACCTAGAGGGTCATGAGTACTACTACTCACAGTCCTGCTGACCAAACAAAAACTCCCAACGTGTATTTTCCGTAGTAATCTAATCAAACCACAGGAAAACTCCAATGTAAACTAAAACCAGAAGCAAACAAAGAACCTCTTCCACATCAGCATGTCATGATTTTTATACAAGATCTTTGGTTTGAAGTTATTTCATTTAGAAGCACACCAGATATCTTATTTCAGAAACATTAAGAAAGGTCACCATCATTTTGAAGACTTCATTTTACCTTACCTAATGATTTTGCACCTAGCATTACTACAAGATTTTTATTTTACACTTGAGTAGTACTTACAGAAGAAAAATATTGTGTCTTCTGTGCATGTTGTTTTTCCTATAAAATACTATGGAGTCATCAATCAGTGAAAACTGACTGCAATTAGCTTCAGGCTCCAGCAGTATATGTTAGTCCCTTTCAAGAGTCCAAGTAAAATTCACAAAAGAACAGGAACTCTTCAGTGTTTTAGTCAAAACTTACAACAGCTGCACCCACTGAGTCACTCAAAGAACAGATCAATTCTGTACCCAATTTAAGTACCACCACATACAGCATCTAACAATCAGTGTTTCCCAAAATTGTTCAAGTGGCAATGTATTAGAAGGGAGTTTGGCTTCATAGCTTAGAGAATCAAATCTGAAATAACTAGCTGGATCAGTAAAGCCCTTTTGTTCATCTAGAATGTCAGAAATTTTGTATGAATAAGACTACCATGGAGGGGTGTTAGAGAACGGCTTGCAGAGAGCAAGGCCATAGCTCCCTGCAGGAGCTGGTCGGCCATAGCTCCCTGCAGAAGTCGGTCCCAGTCACCTGAGGTAAACAAAGGAAAGAACCCAGGGTACAGTTATGTAAACAAGGATGGAGATCCAGGGCTCAGTTGTGCTAGTGAGGATTGTTGTGAGAACACAGAGATAAGTTGGGGCGCATTATGACCTTGGGGGTCAGAGGAAAGCAGCCCTGGGAGAGAAGCAGGTTCACAGCAAGAAAGATGTTTATGCATACCAGAAATGCCACAAGGGGCTGGTGTATTATAATGTGACTTTTTAGATGTACCCAATGGCTGAGATATTATAATGTAGTTTCTTTAATGTATCCAATAGAGTTACAAGTAGTGTATTGCAGACTGCTTATATAAGGTGTGATTTCTTTCAAGAAAGTTGAAGCTTGCTCTATCATTCACATTGAATCGGCTGCTTGCTTCCTCCGCCCGCCGCAGAGGGGTGCTTCTGAGCAGGACGTTTTTAAAGAGATCATAACTTCCCCTAGAATTTGCAAAACCCACTAAGCACTGCTTTCTCCACTTACCTTTGACCAAATAGTAGTTCACTAGTATTTTGTAGTATATAGCTGCATTTCATTAGAACTATTCATATAATTTACAATCCTCTAAGTTTCTGCACATCCTATTAGATAGGTAACTCACTAAGTGCTACCTCAATGAAACTTGAATAAATTGGAAATATCTGTGCTCCAGCATCTGGCTTCCAAGTATTACGTTAAAACAAATACATTTAATTTGTTAGTCATTCTAGTTCAACTCTGCAAGTAGAGTCAAATGGAAGTAGCCAGACTGAAAGTTTATGAAAGCCATGTGTACTTTTTCATCAAACTTCCCATGGCATAGGGAAGTCCATTATCTGTGTGTACTCACTGTCTCTCTTTAGCTTCAGTAGCAGGAAAACATATTTATCCTTGTTTATCCTCTTGACAAAAGACCTAAACATTTTCTATGTAAATCAGTACAGAAGTCCAACATACATGAAATCAGATAAATTTAAGCCACTGGAGTTATTCTACCACTATTTGTATTAAGGCAGTGTGTTACTGCCTCTCCATCTCCCAGGCAAACTCCATGGCTCACAGGACCCCCTACCCAGTTAATGAGCAGTTAGGCTCCATGTCTCACTCCAGAGCTCTCCTTGTGCCTCTGGAACAGGAGCAGTGTTTCGAGCACAGTCACCTCACCATACAGTCTCTTTGCCTCTAGGTACACCCAACCCAATTATGACTGTATCGACCAGCAAGACTCGTATCACTGGCCAAAGCAGAAAAGTAGAACTGATGATTACCTCTCCCAAAGCACAAGGCACAGAGATCTCCAGCAGTAAAAAACAGTTCAATGAGAACTGACTATGTTTCTAACAATGCTAACAGTCTACTTACACTTGAGATAGTTTGAACAAAAATATAAGCCAGAACCCAAAATAAAGCATGTAATATTCAGTGGTCAATAGTAAGAGTGAGCTACACGAAATAAAAGAAAAAATTGCCTCAAAGTCACTGAAGTGACTGTTAGAAAACTGCTGACTCCTGTTTAAATGGCCAAAAGGATGATTTACAAATTGTAACAGAACCTACAAATCCAGCTGCAGCAATACGTTTATCTTCCCTTCCTCCAACTTTATGTGTGACACACACTACCATCTGCTGGACAAAGTGCTGAACTAATTCAGCAACATACAAGGTTTGTTGTGAGAACCCCTTTACCACCATGTTTACCTGAGGCAGATGCAAAACAACCTGGGATGTGTGGAGACCATATAGTGCTGTAAATGACCCCTTCATGGCCTTTAAAAGTGCATAATGACTTCCCCACAGCTGGATCCCACTGAATGAAGTAAAAAAAAAAACAAAAAAAAAACAACTGTTGAGGTACACATTCAATTAGAAAGGAAAAGGTTTCATACATAAAAAAGCTCTATATATACAGAAAGGACTAAATGAACTTCTTTTTACCATGTATCATGTAAAGCATTTGTATAGTTAAACTGATAAGCAACACCTCAATTAAAACAGAGTTTCAGCCTCAGTATAAAAATAAAGAGGAAAAGTGAATCAGTGCTGTTTCTTAACACAAAGAATTATCAGATCTGAAACAAATCACATTTTTCAACCTTCAGCAGAAAACCAACATACCAGCTTGGCTGTTTGATCCCATGAACCAGACACCACTAGATGCTCTCCTCTAGTTTGGCTCCAGTCAACACTATATGCCTATAAATGATATAACAGCCTAGTTTAGAAAGAGCATTAGAATACAAAGTTTGAGACTCCAGTTAGCCAAAGTGTCATGAAATAGACTTAAGTCTATTATGATACAGTTGCAGACTGTATCATAATTGGCTAAAAAAAACACACCACAAAGCTGCCTACAATGTCATTTACCGGAACAAAGAATAAATTCAACATTTCAGTCTGGCATTAAAGGTAAATATATAGGCTCAGAAAAGTATCCAAAAAAGTACAGATGGACTAAAATGGAGGGGGCGGGGGGGGGAAATTGTAACAAAATCCACATAGACCTGCCATTGTCAGAAGTTTCTACCACTGTAAAAAGCCATTAATTCAGATTGATTTCTTATCTCTGATCCAATTTTATTCAAATATCTACAGTTTCAAAATCCTAGTAATGTAAATGTCACTTCTCTTCAGAGCAGACTTTGAGGTTTTAGCTGACTTACAATAAATGCTCTTTTCTATCTAATTCTTATGAGAAATACATGCCATAAAACACTCCTGATTTTCATCTTTTCCAGGTTCTATGACACTCTTTACCATTCATATTCTCAAAACAAATAAAACAAAACTAAAAACTCAATTTCCCTCATAACTAATAATTTCAGCTGTTAAGAAATTGCTTTTCACTGTGTAGTTGAAATCAGCTCCCTCTTGTCTGACAGTTTATTCTAATGTTGGTCCCCACTACAACAGAATACCTTAATTTCATCCTTCACTGCTGATTTTTCAGCTCTGTTGCCTCAGCAAAAACAAAGCTCTAACGTAGATCTTTACATCAATTCAAAACTTCAAATATGAAAGTCAAGAACATGTACAACTTGCATCTTCAAATGCACCGTATCTTTATCTACATTATAGAAGGTGCATTCTATTCTGTCTGGTTTTACCTCACACCAAAATGGCTCAATAAGCTGCAGTGGGACATGAAACATTTCAGTGTTAAGGTGGGTAAATATTAGCTGAAGCAGTTCATTTGCTCCACCTCCTAACCCCGTCAGACCTTCCATGACACTTCTCAGAAATATGGCCACTGCCTACCAGTAGTAGGTGGTGCTGCTCTCAACAGTCAGGCCAGTAACCACTGAGGATTTGTGCTCTAGCTGGGGACAATCTAGTTCTAGCACAGCACTGGATCTAATCTGCAAGTCAACATACTAGATGCTGTGTTCGTCCTGTATAGATGGAATTGTGCATTAAATGAGATGAACCCTGGTTTTAAGGTGAAAATGTTTGGACCTGTATCACCAAACAAAAAAGTAGAGAAGCTGGACTGGAAAAAAAATTAGTAGAAGCCAGTCTTCTATAGAAAGTGTCCTGTATGAGAAAGGAAAACAAGGTATCATTTAGCTACTTCTGAGCATTTTCCTTCCTAAGAAATATTTAAATCTATGCAAGATCCAGTTTAAATTAACTGATTTTCATGTATTTGCTTATTTCCCATAAGTAGAAGGCAACCACTACCCCCAGAAAAAAAGTGCACTATCTACAACTTTCCTTTTTTATTTTACAATGTCCTGCCTGCCATATACTGCAAGGCATATTACTCTGGCACCATTTTGTGCTAGCTCCCTTCCTTGAGGGGGTTATAATCCAAATGTACAAAATAGTCAGATAGTACTTGACAAAAATATATGAAGAGGTAATTCTTCTGTTTTTCCAAACCATGTCTTTAACCTCTTGGCTTTTCTGCCTTTGTCAGCTAACTACCAGTATTACAGCTCATTAAGACACCCTCTCTTTCAACTTGACTCCTCCTAGTAAAACCATACCAAAGGAGACAGACAAGTACCTGCTCATATTTTAATAGTGGAAGACCTCACAGTTCACTGAAGTGTCTCCTGAGGTCCTCACCAAACATTAGCCTCTCCCCTTCACCCTTCAACTCCTAAACTCTTGCTGTTTGGAAATGCCCCTAAATGTATCACTACATAGCGTCCTCTCTCATACAACAGCCCTATGAAGTCAGCTCAGTTGAACTGTCTGGCACTCATATTTACGTCCAAAATTTTCCAGAAAAACATACGTGTCTCAGAAATATACACCTGCGCCACACAGTTCACTAGCCCAGCATATGCGGGGTGTATCAGATCTACTGCACAGATAAGGCAAAGTGCACATATGGCTTATAATTCACTTGCAAACTATCAACACCTAGATCTGATGAACATGTGTTATGACATAGATTGTGTACATACGGCAGACATGGCTGGGACTGCCCAGCACTCTGCAGCTGCATCAGAGGCAACAGGACCCGGGCAAATTCTCCTTCAGGCAAGAATTATAAACAGAACAGACAACAGGCTCAGAAAAACCAAGAGCTATTTTTCATTTGGCATGTGACAGGTCCAGGTAATGGGAAGAGAATTAAAAGAAGGAGGCACGGAGAACCAAGTAAGGTTCACATTTATTCTTCTTTACTTTTCATGCTATCATCCAATGTAAATTTACAGACACTTCAATAGAAGCTGTTGAGCAACTGGGAAAGACTAGTAACACAGCATAAACCCTAGTTATCAACCTTTTAGTGCTTTATCTTCAACTGTAAAATATATTAATACTAGTTTATGTCTAAACAGCAGAAAGAAATGCCTCGGGCAAGATGAAAAGATGATGAAAAAAAATATGTAAAAACATAAAAATAGTTTGAAATAAATGTTCAAACTCACTTTACAAGACAAATTTAATCCTTGCATTCTGTCTCACATTCCAGTGAGACTTCATCAAAACCAAAGTAAATTAGACTAATTTATTAATGAGATTCAGCAGTTGGTTAGTGCTGGAATAAAACTCATTGTCCTCCGATAATGAAGATGTGCTTTTAAATTAAAAATGCATATTCTTTGTGAGGAGGGATAATAATCTCATTTACAAAACAAGAAATAGATCCCAGTCAATCTTGCATTAGAAATATTACAAAATGGAGTGACAAAATTGGCATTAGAATGTCAGACAGGGATTAAGGATTAGGAAGGTTGACAATTGTTTTAAAGAGCACTGTCTGGCAGTTTTTACCACAAACTATTAGGTATGTTCCCTCTGAGATCTATCCTTTTGATGCATGTTTATAAAGAATCAATACAAACCTTTCATATCTCTCAGTAAACACTCAGTCCATGTGTCCTATACTGGCTTTCTAACCCATGGCTGAATGCATCCACCTCCCCATGCTACCTGCTAAACTAATACTTGGACACAGAAATGTTTACTTCACTTACAACAGATGGTGTAGCAGAACGAAAATAAACTTATGGACAGAATTTCAATGAGAAAATGATAGAGACAAAAAAAAAAAAAAAAAGGAAAGGTATTTAGATTTGCCTACATCTTTCCATTACTACCATCACCCTTTGAAGACTATCATAAAATCCTGATCACAACTACAAACTCATCTCTCAAAATTCTTTATTTACATATTATATATATTAAACCAAAGTAGTAAAATTACAAAGAAATCAGGTACGGAAGAGACTGTCATGTAACATGCAGTCACTCAGCTTTTAGCTTTGTGCTTCATATCTAAAAAAAAACTTGAGGTCTTTGTGAATACACAACTGGATTTCTTCCATCATTTTTATTGACTACATATCCACTAGGTTCTTTTATTCAGATTTATGTCATTTTGATAATGTGTCAGTAATTCAGGCTGAAATTGACTGCATCTAAAGTTCAAAGACTTAACAGAAGTGAGTGGAAAGTTAGAAGGAAAGCATAGAAAAAAGAAAGAGCTAGAAAAATCACTTGGGGGAAGAGTAAAATACTAAGTATAAATGTCCTTAAAAAGACGCAAATACATTTATGAACATGCAGTATGGGTAGAGAAGAATGTTGTATGTACTACATAAAGAAACCGAGATTTTAAGAAATCAAATGCAACGGTATCAAACCAAAGCTAAAAAAAATACATGTTGTTCCAATCTTTGACTACTGTTATTTGAGAAGGATCTCACAGATGCGAGGATGCAAAAGGATAAACAGTTCCCAGCTACAACAGAAGCCCTAAGGATCTGCATAATGTGTATCGCACTATACCCTCAAGGATAACACTGCTGTATACATCAGCTGATTTAGACCTATCCAATAATGCTCTCTAAAAATCACAGAATGACTGCAGTACTTTCATACAATCCAATTATTACTTGGCCTATAAGAAACCACAAACGCTATTTCTGAATATATTAAATTCATGTAATTAAACAGTACCTACATATGAACTTACATAAAAATATGAACATGGAAATCACTTTATATTCAAAATAATGTCATTATAAATTCAAACCATGGACCCAAACAAAGTTAAAAAATAGACAAAACCTACTTTTGATGCTAAACCCACAAATAAATCTTTTAATAATTCAAACATTGGTTCATCCATTAAATTTTTCAAGTTTGCCTGGTTTACCTCCTGAGTGTGCTCTTTATAGACTTGCAGAGGACCTTTGGTTTTAGCTGTATCCCAGATTTGCAGAGATCCATCTCCACTAGAAGTGATCAACACATGTTCATTATTCTCACTCCAGGTCACATCAAACAGGCCGTCATTCCAGTCAAAACTAAATCAGAAAAATTAAGATATTTGTCTGTAAGAAAGCACGACATAAAAGTCTGGACTAGTTACACGCAAAGACAGTATTTCTTTAAATCACCCTCTTTATCTTTTAAATAGCATTTGTGTATTTGTGTTTCCAGTAAATGCCCTTAGAAGCAACTTAACTGTTATAATCTCAACTTTTATAACCGTATGCCAGAATAGGTTGATTAAGTTAAAGCACAAATGAGCCAAGGACCTTCGACACACAGAGAATGAAAACTGGTTTCAGTATTAAGCTTGCTAGGCCAACAGAGAGGTACCACATGTTTTGGTCTGATCTACAGTTTCTCCAGGATGTTGCTACAGAGGTAGGAGCCCTTTGTCTGTAACAACTGTGGTAAACAAAGAAATAAAACTGTTTGTGTTGGGAGAGCTCTATCTAATTCACAATACCATTAGGAAGCTGAATCACAATGAAAAACCAACAGAAAGACAGTCACAAACATATTAAAGATCTCTACACTCCCTTAAAAAAGCTTTCAACACATCAACAATTCATCATAAGGGACCTGTTGCTCTGCAACAACTGTCATGGTAAATATGAATACTGAAGGTTCAGCTAAGATCAGGCTGAACTTCACAGCACCCTGCAGTAATGATGAAGGAAAGGCACACACAGAGAATGTTTTGATAGACAATGACACAGCTTACGGCTCAGGAAGTTACAGGACTTTCTACCACAAAGTAAGTGGAGTCACCAGAAACATAGAAATTAACAGTACTAAAACAGAGCACTTAGCAGAATTTACAGGGTGCTGAACAGCTTCAGAGTCTTGTTTTATAATTAAAATGAATTAAAAACAGTTTCTTTGAATGTGATCAACTATTTGTTAAGTATTTCTATTTCAACCTTCTTACTCTACACAATTGCTGTTTCAAAACTTAAAAGAAGTTTTATGTCAGTGATGGTCAGGTATTAAACCCTCTCCTTCCTAACCTTTCTCCTCCTCCCATTCAGAACACAAATCAGTCTTCTTGTCAAACCCTTAAAATATCTGATCTCTTAAGAAGGACCTCTGTGACTTTATGTAGCTTCCTGCTCTATTTTCAGTATAAGTCAATCATAAGGGCATAAATTTAGGTGGCAGTGCACTGTTCCTAAAAAACTAAAACTTTAAATTCCAAGTTAGGACAGAGAGGCTACTTTTAATTTCCAATGTCAGTTTTCTATTAAACGATTTACACTACAGAAAGGGTGCAATCTATATTACTTCCTACAACAAAAGCTGTGCAATGTAAACCTGTAATTTATATGTAAATACACACACATTCATTTGAAAGTAAATACAAAGACATGTATTCAGTAGATACTACAGCATGGATACAATAGTATTACTGCTAACAACAACCCAAAATATTTGGGTTGTGTCTTGTACTCACAGGTACATAGTAAGTTTTTCTCTTGCAAAAATAAAACATAAACCTATTTTACCTCCTGAGCAGAGCAATCCCAGCTTCATTTTGTTCCAGCACTGCCAGAGTTCCACAACCTAAACCAGCAAAATAAAACAAAACATCACAACTAGTTCCCCCACGCCAAAGGAAACTACTGTGGTTCTGATGTAACTCCAGTGTGCAAATACAAAGGGCATTTGAACTTTAAGAGGCCAAACAACTGCCTAAAGAAACATCTTGTTTCACGTTCTCTAAAACAGTAATTCATTTACAACAGATTGTTTTTTGGGTTTTTTGGTGGTGTTTTGGTTTGTTGTTGTTTGTTTGTTTTTCCCTCCAATATATCTGTAGTGAGGTTGGAAAAGGAACAACTCACTTATAAAGCTGAACAGCGCATTTTCCCCATAAGCCTCACATTACAGACATACCAGCACGGAGTTCCTTTTTATCCTTTTGGTAACCCAGCGGGCGTAACCTTTTTTCCCCTGAATCTAGTAATACAAATACAACTCAACAGAAATGAAACAAATAGAATCATAGAATTATTGAATCATTCAGGTTGGAAAAGACCCTTGCGATCATCGAGCCCAACCACCAGCCCTACAAAGTTCTCCCCTACACCATATCCCCAACATCTCATCTAAACGACTCTTAAACACATCCAGGGATGGTGACTCCACCACCTTCCTGGGCTGCCTATTCCACTGTCTAACCACTCTTTCTGTGAATTTTTTTTTTTCCTAATGTCCAGTCTAATTCAGTAATAATCCAGTTCTGAAAAAACACACAGGTACTGCTTTCTTATATGACTGGGATAGTGAAAGTAATTCCACATTTAGCCACTTCATTTAAAATAAACGCTTTCAACAGCAATGCTCCCCCTGGATATGAGAGTTCTCAATGCTGAGGAAAGCTCAGCTCACCTCTATAGCGGGACCACGGCGTCACCCGGGACTTGTCGGGACACTCACCGACTGAGACTAGAACAGTGAAAATTTTACAGAGACAGTATTTTCAGGCATTTCATTTGCACTGTGTATGTCTCTACTACTGTGTTCATTATCGACCATACAAAATTAATTTGTATCGACCGTACAAAATTAGGACAACCACCACCGGGTCTGCACAAGCCGGAGGCTGGCGGGCTGGGGACAGTCCGCTCACAGAAAATACACGTTGTAGCAAAGCAAAGCAAAAAAAACCAAACCAAAACAAAACAAAACCAAAACAAAACCAAACCAAACAAAAAAAAAAAAAACAAACAACACAACACCCACACACAACCAAAACAAAAGCAACGGAAAAGGAAAACTCCACGCGCTTTTAGAGACACTGACTGCCGTTCCGGAGACCCAGATGTCCAGCCCCGTCAGGAGCCGCCACCGGGCACGTAGAGTTAACAGCTACCCCACCACCCGCACCTGCGATGCCGTAGTACTGCGCGGTGGCGCAGGCCACACGCCCCGGCCAGTACGGCGAGAACTCCGCCGCGTAGCCGTG
>NW_020799097.1:63345201-63351989 GCF_003259725.1 Athene cunicularia | reverse complement strand
GGGCTGCCCCGCCGAGCCCGGCTGGCGAGGGCGCTGCTGCCGCCTCAGAAGCGCCCCTGGGCTCCAGGGGAACTGCTGGTGGCACTGGGTGGCCGTCGCGCTCTGCCACACCACGCCAGTCCGCTCTGACCGACTCTGCAGAGGTGGTAGCTGCAGCCTTGGACCTCTGTGCTTGATCCCTCCGGTGCGGGCTTGTCCTCTGACCTCTTCAGAGGAAAGCTGTAAGCTTAGGAGGGCCTGCTGAGAAATTTATTAGCTTGATACTGTTAGCCCAAACGAAGGGTTCTTTCATCTGGTATGCAAGGCAATACACTCAAGGTTGAGGTATCTTTAATCTGAGCAGAGATGGGTGCTAAATAGTACACAAAGCTAGCACACCATACAAAGGAACTACAGCCTATTTATCTTGTTACATGGTTAGTAAAAACTTAACCTAAATTTACACTCATTGGTCCATAATTACCATGCTATCTGTTATCGGTTAGTTACTTTTACATTAGACTTGCTTGCTATGTAATTTAGCACACATGCTCCTTAAAGGCAGTGGAGGCAAGTCTTTTTGGTCTTGAATTTAGTTGGTGATTGTGATCTCTCCCAGCTGCCTTTACCTTTCCACCAGTTACCACAGATTTTTGCAGACTTCATGGGCAATCATCCAACCTTGGGTGACTTCTGGGGCAGGATGTTCCCTCCCCATCAATGCTGTGAAGCTTTCACACATACCCTGGTGTGATTCGTAACTAAAGGTCATCTGGCCCAGACCAGGCTTCTGACCACCCGCTGCCTGTTTCTCATGATAAACAATTCTGCTTCCGACAAGAACTTCCAAACTTCAAAGATATAGAAAACATACGTCAGCTCATTTTGTGTGCATTATCTTGAAGACACAAGATGTTTCAATTATAAGTATGTATACTACCTTCATTTTTCCTTTTAAAAGGCCCTTCTAAGCTATTCTCTAATTTCTTGAGTAGCTCTGCATATTTTGTCATTCTTCTTGTGATGCAATTCTGCTTTATGTAAGTCCTTTTATGAACAATCTCCAGTTTTCTTACACCATTGACATCTTCTGTTGAAGCCAGTGGGAATTTTGCTTTTGGAAGGAAGCAGGGGGGATTCAGACTTAGAAAATAAATATTTTGGCAGACAGCAACTGCAGCTTTTGTTGTATTCTATCCTCTGTGTGATATACAGGACTTTGAATACAGAGAGATTATTGCAGTTGGACACAGACTACTTAATTAGCTATAATGACCCATCTATGTGTGTAGAGGTAAAAATGCAAAAATATTATTTTACACATTAGGAAGATACAGCAAAACCAGATTATTTAATCAAGGTTACATCATGAAGCTTGGGGGATAGTTATATACTCCTGCTACTCAGCCTTATATTTAAAACTAAACCTTAACTACAAAATCTAATGTAAAGCCACACAAATGTCTAATTGCTTAAACTGGTGTTCAAATATAGATCACTGGATTAGGCAATTCTATTAATTCTTTGATGTCATTGTAAAAATGAAGACAAATATGTTTATCCAACAGCCTCCAGGATTTTACAATAAAATAAATCCAAATTCAGTGCAAGTGAAGTTTAATCTAATGTATCCTTTAGATTATCACAGTAACTCCCAAAACTTCACAACTGGCAATTTATAGGCTTAATTTATTGACAGACATCATATGACATCAGATTTCTTAACCCTAGAGCAAAGTAATACCTTACTGAATTGGCTGCTTCAGGCAAAATTCCACCAATTTTAGCCTCTGTGGAAGCTTTTTAAATCAATGTATCTTTTCAAAATGCAAGTAACAAGACAACTTTCTGAGCAAGTGTTTTTAAAGTAATTGCCCTTTATGACTGGAATGTCAATAACAACATCTGAAAAGATACACAATCACTGCAGTGATGCAGTAAGTAAATTTGGACGCAGCCATTTGTGAGGTAGTGTTTGGGAGTCAGGTGCTTAATGGTGTAAAGTCCAGTTACTCTATGGACAATTTATTACTGATGTATCAGAGAAATGGAAACGTTTCATCAAGTGCATTTTCAAATCTAGCTGATCTTTTGTAATGAGTGAAATTCCACAGAGAGGTTATGCAAACAGGAAGCGGTTCTTATCAGTGGCGCAGCTTTGTTTCAAAGACAGATTAAAAGAATTTTCATAGACATAAAGATCAAGAAGTGGATAAAAGGTTACAAGGAAGTCTTGAGAGAAGAACTAGTTCACAAATCTTTTTTGTTTTCCACAGAAAAGCTCATAAATTCAGTTTTGAAGATCCTTAGGAAACAAAATAATATGGCGAGTAAATGTATTCGCACGGATTTCAAGGTAGAATAACAACTAAAGAAACGAAAGCTATTTTACAAGCAAAGAGAGAAGGGCCCAAAACCCCAAACTGCTGAACATGACTATATTTCATTCTCAGCCTCTGGGCAGCTGAGTAAATTCGAGAAACATGAAGGACCACCAATCCCATTTTATATGGTCTATCAGCCAACTCTTTCCACCGGCTAACACCAGGCATACCCCGCATGCAGCAGTAGATGGCAGCCATGTTCCACGCAAAAACAGAGAGCCATCCTCAAAAATCCCCCAACTACACTGAGATATTTTTTCCCTAACCCAACATGAATCAGAAAAATTAAAGTTGCCTTATATGTAACTTTTAGGCTATATTTATGCTTCAGTCACTTCTCTGAGCTCAGCTCACAACCATGCCCTTCACTAGCATCAGAATAGGTAGTTGAGATAGTTACATCAATATGTCTGCATCCAGTTCACTTTCTTTTCAGTCTGCTGATCTCTGTTCTGTTAGAAACCCATGTCCGTCATTTCCTCAGCCTGCTGGCTGACAGCTAACCCAGGTGTGAGCTGGGCTGGTAACCGTCACTGCTGTATACACAAATCCTTACAAAACCCTTGCTGGTCAGCAGAAACAGTAATCAGGTAGGCTCAAATCCAAGTATTTAAAGAAGTTGTGAAAAGAGCTTTTCTACCAGATAAATTAGATTGTGAGCCATTCTCCCATGTGCAAGGACAGGTAGCTTAAAATACTGAAAATACTCAGGACTACAGTAAATTTTTTTCAGTCTTTTAGTTACAGAACCATTCATTAGTCTTCATGCCATTGAGATTTTCTTCTGCAATCGTGAATGCTTATTGACAAATAGAAATTTAGAGATGTTCTCAGTTGAAATTCCCATACAGTCATAAAGGTGTAAGAGTTGAAGCTCAAAGAAAATAAGATACTAAACCTAGTATCCCAAGGTTCATGATAAACTTGCAAAACTGGCAACAGTGGAAAGAAATTAATGTAACTGAGGGGCTTGTAGGAATGAATGCAAAGGGAAAAGGCTCCCCTCATATGGGGAAAGTGAAGGTTGTATAAGTTGGAGGAAGAGGCAGTTAGCACGGAGACTTTTCTGGAAGTTTAAAAGAACAAAAGAAGTGAGAGGAGGGGAAAGATGCTGGAGCGGAGGAAGATTTAGACAAGGGGATTTAGACAGAAGCGTGAGAGTTGTGGGGGAAAAGGGTAGGAAGCAAGAACAGTGCCCATTCTTCACCATGCTCACAAGACGATGGCTCCAAGGACAGTCCCGACTGAAGAAATATCCCAGCATCCCCAATGATGTATCCACATTGCTCTCTCACTTTTTGCTGACTGCCATTTATGTGCACCATGCCATCATTTGGTAAGCAGATTTCTCGTGTTGTTACTGTTCCATGATCAGCTGCATCCTTACTTACACAGTGGCCACCAGCTTCTATTTACCTGCCCCTTTGTACTTCAATGTTGCTTAAAATGTTCAGTGTAAACGTATTTACCACTTTCTAAAGATTAGCAGCTGACCACCTTGTAATAAAATATCACCCTTTCTCGAATATGAAGGCTACTTCTGATTGTCTACAGTGATATACTTAGTCTAACATTTTAGGACAGATTTTAGAAAAAAGCTTTTTATTTCACTTTAATCATTTATACTGCTCGTAAGAGTTTCAGTCTATAGCTTACAGAAATTGCACTAGTTTATGTTCTTTCCATGTCTCATTCGGATTTTTGTATCGGCAAATTTCTTTACATTCTTTTTCTTTTTTACAGCCATAATTGAAGCATACTGGACTTTACTCCTGCAAACTACTTTGTCCTGCTTATCAGTGGCGAGTTTACAGTGTATCTCCAATCTCTCCTTCTGTAGCTCTGTAGTTAACTAAGAGGGCCTTAAAGTATGGATAAAATTTAGCATCCATTTTAAACCCAGTATCTGCAGTGAAGTGCTTTAGTCCATTCTGTCAATATCATCAGCACTATCATAAACAAAATTCAAAATGCAGATTAGTCTAGAATAATTTTTCTCCCTCTACTGGACGCTGATGGCCATAATACATGAAAAATATAATTTTGACAGTTATGTTAAATGCACATATGTTTAAAATTTCATCTCTAAAATCAGGATACACTGGAACTACCTTTTTTAGTCTTGGATCTTGCTTACTGTGGCTAAATCAAGCCTGTGGCATCTGTCATATGCTGTTTGTCACTCATCAAAAGTTGCATTTATATTTGCAACTAATAAAGTTGGCAAAGTCTTGGATGTTAAAATTATAATTATGGTTAAAGCTAGAGACCAATGATGTATAGATGTAAAAACATATAATGAAGAGAGGGTCGTTATTGTGACAAATTTACAGCTAACTGCTTTTTACAAGTTCTTGTCGTTAGAAAAAAAAAAAAAAAAAAAAGGAACAGGGCAATACTGAATCGTGATAATATGCAAACCATCTGTTGCTAAAGATGTTAATTTCACAGCCCTTGAGAAACAAGTGAACAAGGTAAATGTAGTTCTGATAACAAATGGCGTTTTATCTTGGTTTTTAAAAAATCCTTAGAATCAAACATTCTAATCAAACAATACTAATCAAACATTAAAACACAAGAGCTCTTAAATGTCTGATCCCTCACTTCAGAGAGCTAACAGATTAAAAGATGTGCATTTGCTTTATAAAAACGTGGGCAATTTTTTTGCCAGTTTAGGGCCCAACCTTGCTCCCAGCCAAATCAGCAGCAAAACTAACTTGAATTTGGAATAGACTCGGTGCTAATAATGAAACAAGCCTCACAAGTCAGTAATGCTAAGTGGAATAGCATGCTTCTTCCGTCTCCTTTCAGTCTGAGACTTCCTTCTGCATTTGACAAACACGGGCTGTTCTCGAGAACAACAGAGACATATTGTTCTTGCTTCCTGTAAGGTGATGTAACTGCAATGCTGAATGGATTAACACTGATTCTGCATTTTGTGGAAAATGACATTTTTTTGGAAAAACACTGATTGCTGTAGAGACTTGTAGCAAGAAACAATAACCTACTGTATCTGGCAGATTAGCAAATATTAACTTTTCCTGTAAATGAGTCTTTAGTTTGCTCATCATCTTCGCACTCCATTTACCTATTTCTTATCAGCAGAAGCAAATGCCAGGCATATCTCGTTGAAAAACGGGACTGCTTAACACGAAAGCAAACAGACGTACTGAAGGTACTGTAGTGACTAATTTTTCTAATTATTCCAGAATTGATCCTCTGTCTACAGAAGTAATGGAAAACAATGGTAGAGGAGCAGGCTTCAAGCCAAGAAGTTGATTAGTCTTAACAAGATCAGTTTTAACAGAATGGACCAATTGATGTAACATATAAACATAACTATAAATACATAGAATACTATTTTTCCTTCTTTTCTCCTGCACCTATTTAATAAAAGCCCCTAATTAATAAAACCCAGCATGGATAAATTATCCAATTTCACAGTATTTCTGTTCAAAAACAGACTGCAGAAGTTTCAATGGCATTTTCTTTTCAAAGCAGTTTTGAATTTCTCAGAGGCTCACTCTTGGCCAGCAGACAATCTGATATTCTGGAGTGTTCTTCCTTCATGTTATGTATTATTTCAAATGTCGAAGGATCTTTTCCTCGACTGGGTGGCCTACCATACATACAAAGTTAGCACAGCTTTTGGCTATACCATATATTAACCAATATATGTATTAGTTATTCCAAGTAGTTTCTCTTTCCATGAAGAAATAGTTTTGTTAATCATCAAGCATTTGAGTGTTCTTGACAAGTAGATTCCAGGTTAATATAACAAACCAACACAAATAATCCACAAACAGGGGTAGTTTTCCCATTTCCAGGCACAGCGCTTGAAAAGCATGAGGCTGATACCGCTGAAAGCTGCCACAAACCCTTCAGTGAACTTGAAGCCCTTTGGGAACACCGAGATAGGGAAGTTTAGGTGGGAATACGAGCAGAAGGCAAGGGATGATTAATACTACTAAAACCTGACGCTGCTCTCAATTCAGTGCAGACACCCAGGGCACTTACCCCTGACGAGATAGTTAGAACACGCGTATCGTTAAAAAAAAAAAAAAAAAAAGGTCAGTAAATGGTAGGAATTCCATTAAGAGGACCGGGTTTAACGCCGAGCCGTGACACACGGCCCAGCTTCGTGCAACCGCAGCCTCATCCAGATGAACCAAAAGCGTGTCTGAAGACTCCGGGGCGCGTCATGGCCCAAGTCCCTTGGCGAGGGTGAGGCGCAGCCTGACCCCACTAGCCTGAACTGCGGCTGTGGGCTCGTTTTAGGGGTGGTGGGGGTATTAAAAAACCGCTTGGCGAGAGCGCCGGTTCCTCCCATGGCGCCAGGCTGAAAAGCCCCGTGGGGAGGTGGCGTGGTTCACCGCGCCGAGAGCTCCCACCCGGGACGCGGGGAGGCCCGGGGCGCTGGGGGGG
>NW_020799097.1:63327934-63345151 GCF_003259725.1 Athene cunicularia | reverse complement strand
ACCCCCCCTCCCCCCGATGTGTTTTGGAGCAGAAACTCGCCGCGGCGAGCGCGCTGGGAGTCGGCGCTTGCGACTTCCACCCGTGGGTTGGCCGTGGCCGGGCTGTCTCTCCCCGTCTCCCAACATAGTGCGGGGACGCGAGTTTTTCCTGACGCGCTGAGCTCTGGCTGAAACGGGCAGGAGCTGCGAGGCCCCGGGAGCTTTGAAAATCAGCTTGGGCACCCGCCGTGCAGCGCCGCAGTTTCGTTGTGCTGACACGTTATCTGGGATGCGCCGACTGTTCGTGCTGGGAAGTTCGTGCTTCTGGTACTGGTTGCATCAAACACATGATGGATGGGCTTGAACAAAGAGCTGCCCGCACCCATCCGGTTAGTTGGCGAGGATACCCTGGGCTGCATCCTCTCACCCCAGTTTGCCAGCTTTCCTAGTGATAAAACTGAAACACTTTCACTTGAAGGTGTGGTGACCCGAGGTTGTGTTTTGATTTACTTGGTCCCATTTTTAAATAATAATAAAAAAAAATTCCCCTTTAAAAATTTTATTGACAGATATGTAGCGTGAATGTAGAATAAAAAAGGCCCACTTACTAGATTTGTAAAAGCTTCATACAGCTAAGAGTATAGTACTGAATTAGTGTGGGTTTGCTCTAAAAAAATCAGAACCAGGAAACTGACCTACAGTTTTAAGCTTATTGTGTGGTATGGGGTTTGTGTGTCTGAAATACATGCAAAAAATAATCATCTAAAAGTTTGACTGATATTGTAGTTTCTCCCTCCTCTGGGGAGGGATGAAGAGAAAGAAAAAACCCCCACCCCCCAAAAAAAAACCCCAAAGCAACCAAAAAAAAGAAAACCCCCAAAACCCCGGGTGGTATTGTAGTCACTTTCCACAAGACTCTCTCCATCATGGACACACATATGTGTGTCTTCTCTTTGAAACTCCACAAGCTTTGCCTCATGGACTACTGCTGCTTTCATTTGAGTGAGGTGGGCGATTCCACAGTGTGCAGTCTCAGCTTACTCCTTGTGCCTCTCACAGAGCTGTGCCGTCAGAGGGACTTCCTCAGAAGTCAGAGGAGCTGTCCTCGCAGGTGGAAATAGGAAGGCCATAGAGTTTCATTCTAGGTCCTATACTCTCCACATATAGATAAGAGAGACTTCAGATTTCCAGCACCCTGACATCTCTTGGTTCCAGGGCAGGTGAAACCTGAGAGTCTTGTTTGGTTCTGTTGTGTAGTGAGGCTCATGGAATTGAATTATCCATTATGTTTTTACATTGGTTAGTTTTTAGACTCTGAGCTGCGTAATAGGCGGGGTCGCAGTAGTACACGGAGGCTTTCCTTGTAATGGGAGACTTGACTTGAAGTGGGCCCCTTTTAATTCTGGCAGTAGGTGTCTGGCATATAGTGCTACATAACTGCACACTTATGTAATATAATTTGCTTATTTCAGCGGCTTTTGAGCAAACCGTGTAAATGCGAAAGCATTAGTTTTTCTTTCAGTACTGTTTGGCTGTGGGGATTTAATCAAAGTATTGTAAAACAGGCAAAATACTTTGCTATTCTGCTTTAGTAGCAAAGCCCATAAACGTCTAAAGAGCTGGGAGAGGTCATCACATCCAGCTCCTGGACTGAAGAAAGCTGGACGTAGCAGTTTGTCTGTTCCACATATACTCTGTACTGTCTGAGCTGACGAGTCATAAACCAGCTGCGAGCCCGAAATTGTTGCGTTGCTGACTCTGAGGCTGAATTTAGGTCTAGGTGAATCGATGATGTTTTTATACTTATTTTGTTTTTCCTGTTGCATTTTACTCTCTTGATATATATTTTCAAGAACTAGTTGTTCTCCAGAAGCTTTAAACTGGTGAAAAAATGTCGCTCAGGTTAGGAACAGAACAACATTAAAGAGTAGAAGCTGTGGAAGCTGAAGAATGCAAATGGGGACCAGGGTAGGGAACAAACTAAGAACAGTCATGTAGGCTGTAACTATTTCACGGATGTTTTTTTTTTTTAACTGCTTTGACAGGGTGGTGGGGCGGAGCATTTGTAGGTGACCTAAACTTCCCTATTCCCCTTTTTGTCCTCTTTCTTGCTGTGTGCTTTCAGTGTTCAAAGAAAGTATTGGTAATATTAATAAAGAATTTCTGCACACTATGTTATTTTTAAAAACTGTATGAAAATAGTACAGCATGACTAAATGTCAGATAAGACTTTAGCAGTAAAAGTACTTTCAAATTAAGTAATAGTTAAATGGTTTTATTCAAGGTATCAAGTCTTACTGGACTAATTGTAAAGGCCAGCTGAATTACAGGAGTAGAGAATGATGTGATTTCATTAAAGTTTGGAAGATCAAGCTTTTATCTGAAAGAAATAATACAATAAACCTCTCAACTCTTGTAATGCTTATAAATCAGCTGTGATTGGGGAGGGAGGTCTAAAGTATAACATATCTGTCCATCACCAAGCCTTCCCTTTTCAGTATTTTGCTTCTGCTTTGTATAACATAGTCTGAACTCTTGGTGATCTTTGAAGGTTCACTTTATGCCTTTCACAGCTTCAAAGAGAACTTCAAGGAGTGTTAAATGAAGTCTAATCTCAGATGTAAATACTCATCATCCGCTCTAAATGTAGATTAGCCTACTAATAATCTTCTGCCAGCTTCAGTCAACTGATGGTCTTTAAATGATGAGATGTAATTAGCAGTGCATATGATTAGTGAGTAGGTCTCAGTATATATAACTGAACCATTCAAGCACCAAATATTAAGAATGAGTTTATTCTAGTATTTATGCTTGCATGATTTAAATTATGCTTGGTTTCAGAAAAAAAAAAAAGCTTCTTGAGAAGTAAGTGTCAAATCAGCCTTATAAAACTGTTGGAAAAGTGTCCAACAAAAAGGTTTATTACATTTTCCTCCACTAAAAGAGATAGTAAGGTGAGGAGAGGGAAGTAGTTCAATTTCTTGTAAAACTTGATGTATCTGGGTTTGATCAGCTGTGTCAAGGGCTTTTTTTCCTTCATGAAGAGGATACTTAGAGGTTTTTCTTTTTTCTTTCCTCCAGTTGCATTAAGCTGCTGCAGCTGTATTGCAGATCTCTTAAATTAATCTTAGTTTCTAAACAGTTCAGGAATGTTTAAAGAGTCAGGCAATTAAAGACATGCTAGGGAAACCTTTCTACAGTACAGTAGGTAGTAATGGTGTTTTAAAAGTTACTAGAACCATTGATATTTGTAATTAAATGGTATTTCCTCCACATTATAATGACCAGATTTGCATATCTTGTTGATTTATTTTTTTAATTGCTCAGTTCTTTTTGAAAACCGAGCCATAAATGAGTGTAGAGTACTTAGAGTTTGTTTGGCTTAGGTAAGATTTTTTTTTTTTTTTTTGTTTCCCATCTTTAGGCAGTTGACATTAGGATGATTTACTTTCTGTGCAGACCTTTACACAGTCATTTTGTAATACACAAATGCATCAAGGACTAGCTGAAAATAGTGTTTCAGAAAAAGAAAAATAAAAGTACAGTAAAAGGGAAAAATAGCATGAATTAATAATTGGGTCAGCTCTTCAAGGGAGGGACATGCTCTAAATCAAGGTAGTCACACAAGCTTTTATAATTAGGCAGGATTTTGTTGATTAAAGAAATGTCTCATTTGACTTGTAATCTGGCATTTACTTTTTTAATTGTGTTGATTTTAAAGGGTGGGGTAAGTTAGGGGTGGGTGTTCAGTTGACTAGCAAGACAAGTGGAGCACAAGTGTCAAAACCAGGATAACAAATAGAGGTTTTCAGAATGACCTATAGAGTACAGTATTGTAAAGGTGAAAGCTGTGCTCTTTCTTCTTGAAGTTAGTAATCTCATGTTTTGAGGGAGATACACCTTAAGGAGTTAGAGAGAAACCTTATTGGAAATTTGTCTTACTCTGGAGTACCTTTCACACTCTTTTGCAGAAACCTGCATTGATTTACAGTGCATGGGTAGAGGGCTTCTTTGTTTAGTATTTTCAGGTATGTGTTCCTCCTGCTTGTCTGCCTTGCAAGATAAACTACAGAACATTTTCACTTTGTGATGATGTGAAATTACTTTTTTTGAAGAACGGTAATTTGTCAGAAGCACAGTATCAAGCATTCTGACTTGGGTGTACAGTCTGAGGGACTGATGGAAGATAATAAAGATAATTGGTGACTGAGGAGGATCTGGGTTTTCTAATCTGTAAAGTCACTTGTTTTAGGATAGGTCTCAAGCTGAACAGTTTGATGTGCTTGTCTTACAAGTATCTCCTTGTAACTTTAGTGTTGTATTATATTGGGGAATTACCTTTTCTTCAGTTTCTTATGCTCAGGTTTCATGAATCAGTGGCCCTTACGATAATATTTTGTGCTAACACTGCTGTGTGAGGCTATTGAGATAATTCCCCAGAACAGTAATGACTGACTTAGAGTTCGTCAAATAAGACATACTAAAATAGGTTTAGTCTCTTACCTTTGTTTCTGGAATTTGGCATCATTGCTTTCAGAATTCATACAGGCTTGGGCTAGAAATTGTCAGTGTCAGCTTACTGGACGTACAAACATCTTGTGCAATGTGCCTGGGGAGAATCTTGGCATACAAACTGACAGAATCTTCAGAGCTGGTGCAGCCACCTGTGTGAAAGTGAACTTAGCTTGGAAGTTACTCTACATCTGAAATTATTCTACAGACTTTACAGAACGTTTGTGGATTGTGTATTTATAAACATTTACAGGCACACAGAAATGCAGCAAAGTAGTACCAGGGCTCAACTGCATTCTTGCAGTTTAATCCTATTTTTCTCTAAATCATCTAAATTCTATGATGCTAAATTGTTTTTGAAGTGATTTATGCCATTATATAGTTTCTTGGACGTTCTGTGATTGTGGCACACTAATGCCAACTCTTCTCTTAAACCCAGAAGAGCTGCTGTTCTATTCAGAACTGATGTTCTTGATTGTAGCAGCTGATGTAAATGTTTTCTGCGGTAAAAAGCAGCATGCTTCCTACCATGTTAGCTGTTTGTAGAAGCAAAAAAACACTATCGGAGAGAAACTGCAGGCTTTATTCTACTCTACATTGTCTCTCAGAATGAGTAGGTGTTTTTTACCACCTTTTTCTCTGTACTTCCTGATTATTTTTTTTTTATTTCACTGAGACATCAGACACTTGAAATATTCTACTTGCTTTCTGTGATTATGCAGCACTTGCATCCATCACTTATTTTATTTTTTTTTTGACACCTTAATTCCCCCAGGGACTGCTGAAACACCACTACTGCTTCAATAGCGTCATGACTGGAGAACCCCTGTTCCAAGTGATAGCTTTCATTAACATAGCAGGAGAAATTATCCTGTGCATTATTCTTGTCCAATTTCAGAGCCAAGGGCAACTACTTAAAAAAAAAAAAAAAGTTTAGTTACACTGTCAGTGGAACTCATGTTGAAAGAGCTTTGCATTTCACCAGCACTGTGTTGCAAGTGATGAGTTGGAGCAAGAAATGCCAAGTAATTTAATAATGCAGATGGTGTGCAGAATAGAGTTGATGATTACAGACACACTCTCAAGATACCTCACATCCCTGGCATGTCTATTATGAGTACAGAATCTTTGTGTCTGATAGCGTAGTGTATATTGCAACATTTAAACGGGGTGGGTTATAGAGCTCCTTTTGACTCTGGGTGTTGATTCTGGACTCTATTAGAGGGCGGCATTAGAAAACTAAAAAAAAATGCATGGCACATCTCCAACATAAAGCAGTATTTCCTTCTGAAGCACCTGAATGTGACCTACATCTACAACAAAAAAGATGAGGAGTCTGGAAAAAAAATAATAATCCTGATACAAAGTTTCTTTTTTGTGTTCATAGTTAGTGCTAATGGAGAACTTCTGAATTTATGAAGAAATTGTGAATATGTTATTTCAAATCCCATAGATACTTCAATTTTTGGACCAGCTGTAAACTTTATAACCAGATTCCAATATTGGTACTGTATGCATAGCTTCCATCAGGCTGTCAGTAGGTGACTAGAAGACTAGTATTGATTTCTGTATGAAGTAGGAAGAGCACAACGGATACACCCACTCCATACATGCCCTCCATGTATGTGGGCTGTGAGACCTGGGTTATCTTTCAAACTTCTTAGTCACTGGCCTGTCATAGCAGTTTGTGGCTCTGTGGTGCAGCAAGAGCTTCATCGGGCCTCTCCCCCAGCTGAGAGGCTTGTACACTGTGGGTGCCCTGGACACATGATACTAGTGTGAATTTCCAGCCATTTCTATAATGTAAATAATACTAAAGGTGTGCTCTTGCAGTGCTTATTTACTAAATCTCCCACTGGTATCAGTGCGACACCTAGATAGACAATCCACATCCAGGCTTTTGTTGGATTATTAGAAGTTACAGGCTTTTGAAATGTTCCTTTCTCTGTTAAGTGCATCAGGGTGTTACAGCTAGTTTTCAAATGCTATATTTGATGTGACAGGAGAAATGCAGATTATAAAATTATTAGGATTTCTTAAAATACAGTAAGGATGCGAGACATCCATATGATCAGATATCGTGAAGGTGTATTCCCCAGTGGAGAAAAGGCTGAATGGAGCTAGATACATGCTTTTTAACACTAATGCAGAAGAAAGCCTGTGACTGAATTTTCTGCAGTTTGCATTTCTGTAGCTCTGAACAGGATGTGTCATACAGAAATGACTCCTGAATTTACCGCAGCCATGATAAGAATTTGACTTCTCTTTTTAGTCGCTTTCTAAAGTAAAGAAGCACAATACAAAAAGCTGTAAATATAGCACTAGGCAACAGAATGAAACAAATTGTTTTAAAGCCTGAAGTGGAAAATAGAAAAGGCCTTAATACATCATTTAGTACCATTATCCTCAGTAAATTTTCCAATCTGTTATGGTCTTAAATAAAATTAAGATAAGCAAGTGAAAGTTTCAGTTTTACAGCAGTACGTTTTCTTTTGTCTCGGCAGAGAAAAGCTGAGTTTTATGTGTATTCTGTAGTGCCAGTCATATAAAACTTGTTCCTGTTTTTCCCCAGCCCTTTGGAACAGTCAGTATTTAGAACTGCTATATTTGCACACATAGGTTACTGCAAGCTGTATTTGTAAGTTATACCCAAAGAAACAAAAAAACCTCAGTGGCTCAACAGATAGGGATTTTGCACGTTTGTGGTTAGTAAAATGGTAGTTATTGCTGGGATTCCCATCTTTCTCCATAGGCTCCCTTCTTCAGATTGACCACAGTAGTCTCCTGCCACTGGTTTTGTATGGCTTCTCTGGGGGTTTATATTCAGTGATACGGACACACTCAGAAGTACAGCACTTGTTAGAATGAGATAGACATACGAAGCAGCCAGTGAAGTTGTATTGTACAGCAGAACGTGTGTATGACAGGTGACAGCAGAATCTATTTTGACAATTGGGGGATTTTCCTTTAATCACTGATGGGTGGATTTCTGTAAGATGTTTGTAATTATTTGTATTCCAAGAGAAAATGAACCTCAGGCTGAGCTTGACACACAAGCACAGGCTGCTGCTTTTTAGTGTGTATTACTTTTTTCCTCTGAGATCAAATTTATTCCTTGACTAGAGCAGATACAATATTTTTTTCAGTTATGAAGAGCTGCTGATCAACTACTAACAATGGCATGCCATAGTTAAATCCCTTTCTAAATCATGTCTGCCTTTATTCATAACCTTTGGGATATGTTCAGTTGAGGCATGAAGCTTAGAGATTTCTCACAGACTGCATCATTTGAAGTCAGTGGTAATCTACACTCTTTCAAATCCCACAAGAAATGTATGTTTTGATTTAGAAACTAGATACCCTTGTAAAAATCTGGCTTTCCATTTCTCCCTTACTGTAATAAAGTAAATGAGTTGCTCGGGGACTTGCTTGCTGATGGCATCAGTGGCTCTCTCTTGCAGAGTGCACTCTGAGTAAGCAGCTGGTGCTTTCAGTGGTGAAGACAGCTTTTCAGTGATGTCCTCACACAAGAGTTATCTGCAGCTCTTGCAGAGTTTTATCAGATCTTCTTCCCCTTTACACAATACCTGTGTGATACAGGTATAATGCTGCTTTCAGTACAATCTTTATGGTTTACTAGGGACTATAGACTGAAACCTGCAGTCTCTGAAGTGTGAAGATGCAGGTGAAATAATGATCACGAGTTGAAAATCCACCAGCATCTTCCCATGGTATATTTGCATGCCTCCAACAGAAGTGTGTTCTGCAGTGTGCAAGAGTGCCTAAGTCAGTCGTCTGACCATACACAGCACAGGAAGCCCTGGGTGTGAATGAGGAAGGCTCAGTGACATGCCAAAAGGAAAGGAGCACTTGTACTGCTGTGGGAGTTCACTTACGGTTCTGGAGTGGGGCCCCTCATGCTTGGGATAAATTTATCCAGTTATGTTGACGTGGTAGCAGAGTGCTTCATTTAACTCCACTGTGGGGGCACCACAGGTAAGATTAAAAGCTCCTACTCCTTACAGTTATACATGCTTCTAAAAGCATGACAGTACTGCTTTTTCTCTCTGGAAAAACATCTGAGGGGAAATATGCTAGATGTATGCCATAACTTTGTGTCTTATTGGTTTATTACTGCTTTGCAATGCAATATCTAAGACAAAGTTTCCTAGCTTTCCTCCAGGAACCTTATGGGTAATTCATATGAAAAGGATTGAATTTAATCTGAATGTATGTGTGCTGTCCACTGGTTCTGCTTCCATGCCCTGGCAATAACGTGGCATGCTGGCAAAAGCCAAGTTTTTTGGTTGTGTGCTGCATCCCATCTTCATTTGCTCCTTGCAGCTCGTGCCATCAGTGGAAGTGACGTGTGGCATCTGTGGAGAAGGGCAGAAGCTATTTGCCTCCTGAACGTAATCTTGTCTTCCAGATCACAGTTGGAAATGAGTTTTTGCCAGGCGGTTGGTGTGAAGAACTGGGAATCCTTCCCAGCCTCCTTGGGAGCGGAATTTGGTCAGTTCCGAACACTGTCACCATTCCTGGGTCAAGTGCAATTGGAAAAGGCTTACTGACACTGTCCCACGTGCTTTCACTAGAAAAGAAGTAGTTGTTACCTGTGTAAATAAACTGAAGTCCTGTTTATTTATGTTCTCTGTTTCCTTGAGGTCAGTTTCAATTTTTGTTTTCTGCAGAGCTGAACTCCACTGGTACTTCACATAATAATGAATATACTTCATGTGATACTTGGAGTCCTTTTAACATGTAGTTTCTTATGAGGGTTTTCAGTGACCTTGCAAATCCTGTAAACTGCTGTGCAGAAACGATTTGCCTTCCTTATGTTGACAAAACTTAATTCAGGAGGTAAACTTGCCTGATTAATTTGTTCAATATTTGTATATTTATATATCAAGGCTGTGAAGCCAGGGCAACTCTACCTTCCACGACTTTTTAATTAGTGTATGTTAATTAGGGTGGGAGCAGAACTTCTTAAAGATTTGTGTAATTTTGAGACTGTGTAACTCAAAACCTTGGTGGTTCTAGTTTCATTTTATTTCTGCTGGAGTTTTTTATTCATCTTGTGCCTTTCAGGGTTGTCACTGAATTTGGGAGTTTTCCTGATTTATTAACAAGGAGTAACGACTCTGAGTATAGTGAGTGTTGCACGTATGAAGCATAGGAGAGGTTGCTGGGCAGATCAGGAAGAAAGTGGCATTTTTAAAGTATGCTGTACAGTTATACCATTTCTGTACAAAACAGGATTTATTTTTAAGTGTGCTAATAGAGGGGTGGGGAAGAGCATGTTTCTTAGTGCTGCATCCCTAAATGAGGAAGGGAAGAAAAGGCATTACACTTGTGAGAGCAGACTGATGTGGCCTATGCTTTGAGGAAGTGCTGGGATCTTGAAGCACTGCCTGTTTCTCACCTGTTCTTGAGGAATTATGTCTTTTCCTACCCCTAGATTAGAGTGAGCGGAGGACTTGGGGTTTTTTATTCTTTTACTTGCTCTCAAAACCAAAGGTGGCACATGGGTACCCCAACTTGCTATAGCCATAGGTGGCCATCTGTGGGGGTGAAGTCTGAACTTCACGTGGCACTGCTGAGTTCAGGCCTGTAGCTGGAGAGAAGGGACTTACTCAACCTCTCAGCATGAGGGAGGAAGCCCTCTGGCCTGGGCTAGACCTGGGGATGGGTGGTGGTACACTGGGTTCTGGACAAACTTTCTCCTAGGCTGGACTCTCTATGGGCAGTGCTGTCCAGGGTTGAGACTGCACAATGCAGCCCAGCCTAGCTGTGCTAGCAGCTTTTTGCTGGACCAGTCTCAGGGTGTATGGAAGAACTGTTTGCAGCTGTCTTTTCAGGTGTCTCATGGGCTGAATTACCTGCCACTCAAAGAGCTTGTATTGAAGCTTTACTGGGAAGCCTTTATTTCTTTGAGGTTTAATAACAGAAGTTTGTGGAGGTCATTAATTGTGAAGTGGTTTTAACTTGGTTTAAATACTGCAGAACACTTGAGTGTATTTCTCAATTCTGTGGAAAATGGAGCAAGTGCTAAAAAAATGCATTCTAAAAGTGTTCCACAAAAGAAGCAAGAAAATAAGCATTCTTGCCAGTAATTCTGTTACCAGAATCCATGATCTCTGTTTTCCAGCTGATGCAAGAAGGCCAAAATGCAATGAAAGCACTAGGGAAATAGACTAATCTAAAGCAAGAGCTTCTGTAGCAAACCCTGCCAGATGGGTGTGAAACTGGAAAACTTCCAGTCCCTTTTGTTGCTTAACTGCTTGCATTTTGGTCTGTTTTCTGCAGTGTCCCAGAAGTGTCTCGGAATGATCAGTGTGTTGACAACCTGATATTTAGTCTCTATTTCTCTCTGTTCAAGTACTTTAATAGTAGCTCCAGTGGAAAAATTTCCTGGTAGGCAGACTTCCCAAGTCTTAGTGGATTTCAGTTTATGCTGTGGCTGGTTGCAGGCTGGCAGGTGCCTGTCTTCAGGATTAATTCCATTCATAAGAAATTATTTATTCTTTATCCATTATGAACTGAAGCTATTGATTTAGAGCTACTGCAGTAGTAATTTCTAGCTGAACTTTTTCAGTAGAACTGTCTCAGACTTTCAATGCCAAAAGGCCTAGCTGACGTGGCACGTTTTCAAATAATCTTTTATGCTGATAAATAAATACAAGTAAGGTGCCAGTTACTGCAATATACATATCAGTATCAGAAAATAGAATTATCTTACTGCTAAGAGTATACTGCTGCCTCTCTCTAGCTGTAGTGCTAAGTAGGGTAAGATCATAAAATCCGTTTTTTGTATGCACTTACTCTTAATGAATAGGACTGTTGGAAGAGTTGAGTATATTGTATCCCTTTGAGGTGCAGTCCTGTGGCAGCTGAAGTGGATGACAAACTGGACTAACACACTTCTCCCTGGCACTGCTTTCGGCGTTCAGAGTTACATGATGAGGTAGGTCAGGTAGCTGCCCTGAGTGCTAACTCACCCCTTTATTTCTTTCTGGTTAGCTTTCTGTTGAGTAAGTTCTCTGAGCTGAGCAGGCGTTCCACAGGACAGACCAAAAGCAGGACTGCAGCAACCTGAGTTGAGATTGCCTAAAGGTGTGGTTTCATATTATTCTTGATCCTGTCTCGTTGTGGGTTGCCTCATATCCCTTCCTCTTCCGGTAAGGGTGGCTAAGGAGTCTATTTCATTTTATCTGTGCCAGCTGTTTGTGCTCTCAGCCCAATGTATTTCAGAAACTTTCTGCTTATGGGAAGGCTTGAAAACATTGTTTGGGTTTTGCTCTGGATTGGAACAAAAACTTCAGGATATCTCATCAACTGAAAGTTCAAAGATTCTGCCACTCCAGTTGAAATTTGAAAATCACATCTACGCTAGCAAGAGAGAGCATTTGTGAATACCTGAATTCAGTTGCCTGTGCTGTTAAGTTATTGCTTCTGGTATGCTTTTGGTCTGGGCCAACTACTGCAGTCTCAGTAGCATTCCCAGTGCCTGTCTGAAAGTAGCAACCTGAGGCTAGAAGAACTTAAGGTGGATGTAAGCTATTCCAGGCTGCTTGGTTCTTATGCAGAAGTGGAGCCATGTTTAATCAGTCAGCATTGTTTTATTGGTTTCTTAGTTTAGGTGTAACAAGTGTGCTTCTCTGAAGAGATTTGAAGCTTTTGTTGACAATTGAGGATGTAGCGAGTTGTAGTGCTGTATCTATTCAGGGAGGTAGGTTAAGGATATTGCATCTGTGAATGCACAATTCCAGCAGCTATCTTAGCTTCCAAGTTCACAGTACTTCTCCAGGCCCTTAGACTGAATGAGGGGCAGTGGTTAGCTATTGCAAGTTTTGGGCCTCAGTAGTCGTCAAGCATATAATCTGCTAATATGTGCTGTCTGTTGAAAAGGAATCTTTCCAAAAAACACCTTCTAGATTGTACAGTTTGTGCATCTTTCCCAGCATGGGTCATCACTTCCTTTGTATCTGCATGTAACATGCAAGAAGTCATGACTGAATATGATGTACTAAAATGGAAAATAGAATTTTTACATTTGGACTTTCAGTCCAACTATAAGGCATAACTGAGAGAGCACCTGTTTTAATAAAAGATATAATATTTTTCAGTGGTTAATTTCAGCATAATATAACTGCTCTGTATTACTGCAGTTATACTGAAAAGTCTTCAGTGTGGAAAATGAAGAAGGTTGACTGCAAAAGAAACAAATGAGGTTTCAGGAGCTTAATTTGGATTCATACTGGTGTAAATGATTTGTTCAATGCTGGCAAAACTGGTTTCTAGGTTTCATGGTTTAATGTGCTGGCCTTCATATCCAGGTACTTTTGGAAAAATCTCAGTATTCTTCAAAGTGAAAGAGTGGTTGCTGTGCTCAGAATGAACGTGTGAGTAGGTGTTGGCTGTTGTCACTGTTTTTTTTTGTCTCAGATGTTTCTTAATCCTAAATGATTCTCTTTCTCGGAAGTTGAATAAGAGGCTGAAGCATGAGAATTAAAGTGTTAATACTGTACAAATGCAAACTGAGATGCATTTCTTACCAGCTGTGTCAGTTATTTAGTTTGTGTAAAGCTAAATATCTGTTTCACTGGCAATTATTCAAAGACTTGCATCTGTGTAGCTTTCCTATTCACATCAGTAATTGTTGCAGGAAAAAAAGAATTCTATTTTTGTCATAAATGACTGTTATCTTACCATTTCATTGCTTAAGCTTGAATGGAGCTTGAAGCCTATGTTGAATCTTGCAGTTCAATCTTGCATACCGAGTTATTTTAGTTAATTGATACCAGGCTGCTTGGAATACTAATTGAATTCCAGAAATTACTTGGAATGAGAACATTTTTACTTGTACATGGAATACAGTACAAATAGAAATATAAGATAAAATAAATCATCTGTTAGTATCCAAAGGGTCATTCCTACCATTTTGGCTCTACTAACCTATGCCAGTCATCAAACCTTCTCTTGAACCACTGATGTAGCCAGTTGGAATTGATGAATTCGTAAGATACTTGTAGTATAATTTCCTTTGTTCAGTTGTGGACTAGCTAGTGTGAATTTTTGCTGTCTGCTGTGATTCAAGAAATCTGGGTGATGGGTTAGTTTGTAGTCTTTTTTCAAGTCAGGTGTTTGATTATGTTCCTGTTCTTTTTGTTCTTAAAAATATGATGCTATGCAAGACACTTGAAATGTGTAACCTCATTTGTAGCTATGGTGCTAGTTCTGTTTCAAAAACTGCTACTGGAACAATAACTTTTTTCTAAACATGTCCATATATAAATACTTCAGAATCAAATTCAACACTTAGAGTGCTCCAGTTGTTCTATCTTGAAGTTGCTTCTGCCATTCTCGTTTGTGCATCTACTCGTGGATTTCATCTGTAGATCCTAAAGCACTTTATAGAGAGACCAAAGAGCCAGCTCATCATTTTAAGGATAGTGAAACCAGAAGGTTAGAGAGTAAAGTGACTTGCCAGTTTGGCAGTAGACTAGCTAGAGCTGGGGAGAGAACTGGGTTTTCTGATTTTGTGAGCTGCAGGTTGGATCAGATGTGCTGCTGCTGTGATCATTGGTGATTCAGATATGACTCGTTTCTGTTACGAGCATCTACGGTCCTTAACATCAAATCAGAAGAAAAGTTTTAAGAACTCTTACACATCTGTTGGATGTTAGATTCTACTGCAGTAATTCTAAATCAGTGCTGTAGCAAAATAAAAGCAGCTTTTGCTACTAGAATCATGCAAAGATGGTTTGCCTTTGGAAGTAAATTTTGAGCGTTTGTGTGTTGATAGAGAGAGTGACAAGCGACATTAAGTCAAGGCTGTTCTTTTTTCTTTAAAACTGAATTGAATGAGAATGAAATCACAGCTATCGCAGGGCACCTGGAGTTACCATTACAAAGCCAAATGAGGACCTGCTTATCAGACCTGTTTGATCTCGTTTTGCAGCAATTAGCAGCCATCATGTCAAGCGTTAAGAATTTATCTCAAATGAGTCATATCCGTTTTCTGTTGTGGGATTCAATAGTGCAGTTACTTGTGAGGCTGGGCAGCCGGTGCTGCCTTAGTGGCAGATGGTGTGGTGGTGTGAGCAGCAGTCATTTTAGGTATATATAGTATTTTCTCTATTGGTTTGCAAAAAAAAATTATTGTTTCTCAGGAAATTTGAGTGTGAAAATCCAGGAATTTAAATACTAAGTAATTTATGTGCGCACACGCAGTTATTTTGGTAGAGCAACTAGTGTAAGGTTTTGTTCTCCTCGGTAAAAATAAGGCATGTATCTCCTCCTCTCACCTTTACTGATACCCTCACGCTGATAGGCTTGCTATGTGCGCTGTGGATCTGTGCTCCAGCTGGCTACAGCAGAGAGTCATATATCAAATTCTGAGATTAATTTCAAGCTTGATCTATCTAAAAGGGAGATGAATTTAAGCTGAATAAAGCAGCCTGGATGAACCTGTGTCTGTCTGAATGTAAAGGTGTTCTGGTTCTAATAAAGCTGTTATGCCACCAGTTCCAAACATCCAATAATCATACAGTGTGTGCCTAAATTAAGCTGGATCAGAATCACAACTTGCAGGAAAAATGAGTATACTTCAGCTTTGAGTATGTATTCTAATTTAATTTAAATTTTGTAAGCTTAATGGTCTCAACATTTCATGTTTGCCTAGATGAGGGCTACAATTTATTTTCTTTTATCCAAAACCTTTGTAATTACTGTTCTTGGGAACCAGTGAGAGATGATGTTTACAAAAGGTCAGCCATTCCAGACTTTCTCATAGGTAGCAGTAATACTTGCACTGTAATCAAACTTGTATGCATGCAACTGTATGTAAGGCTGCAACTCTGTTTCTTTCTGCTGGAAATAAACTCATCCTTAGTAGCTTCTAACAAGGCCTTTATAATTTTGGAAAGGGTTTGAGGCTTTTGTGTCACAGGGCAAGATTACTTCGGTCCACACTGTGGAACACTTTGCAAAGCGGGACACTGATTCCAGCTAGATCTTCTGTGAATTGTTACCAAAAAAAGTAACAGTGCCGTGTGCTGCATTAATGACATATGTCGTCTTCTGATGGAGGATTGTTTCTAAAATTTCTGACTCTAGTCTCATCTTTAAATTTGAGAATTCATTTTCAATATGAAGTAGGTACTTTTATGCAGTGTTTTTGGTGGAAGTGAGGGGATCTTTCAAATGAAGTTAAATCGGGTCTGCAGTGTTTACTCTGCGCTCGCCCTGTGTTCACTCAAGTAAATTGATTTGTGTGGCTCAGTACTGCAGGTGGTATAAATGATTCAGATTTTTCCCTGATAAATTGCAGGGAGGGCTGGATGCAAAACTTGTCTTTACCACTTACAGATCAATAAGATCTGACCAAACCCTGGGAAGGTTGTCCGACCTACTTTCAAATCATGTTTGACTTGTGAAACCTTAGTACTAGTCTTAAGTGGAAAACGCAACTTAACTGTAATTCTGTAGCTTGCTTTTGTTGATGAAAGACAGTGGTGGCAGCTTCTCTTTTTAATTTTTCTTTTTAAAAAGAAGAGCTGGAAATGGATAAGGTATATGAGGAATGGGAGCAGCGACTGGTATAGCTGTTTTTCAAGGATTTCTTTGAAATGGGACATAAATAGGCTCTATAAGGTGCAGATGAGTAGGAAAAATTAGAGATCATACTTTGAATTTAAACAGTGAATCTTTAGAACATTGCATGTATACAATAAATCATAATAAATTCAATGTGAGCAATGAACTAATGGATAAACTAGTGTTTATATGGGTTTATTTTTGAGTAATATTGGTCTATGTGGTCACTAGACTGATTTTAGAAACAAATTAATAGACACCAAAGGTCTAAATGCTGCTGGGCATGCTAATAAATCTTCTGATCTATTAGGATGCCTAACAGGTTAGAGCTATTGTGAATAAATTTCTGAAAACCTTGTGGGAGTAATAAATCAAAATGGCAGAAGTTACTAGGAAAGAAATAGAGGAAAAACTAGAGAAGTCACTTGCTGTGTAAATCTGTGTGTGTCACATCTTTATTATTGCATGTGTTCTGCTCATCTCATTTCAAAGACTGATTTTGTAACTTTGTAGAAGACACAGACAAGGGAAAAAGGATTATCAGAAGCATTAATGGGCTTGTTTCCATGCAGATGGAGACTGAATGGATATGGTCTCTTAAGAAGGAAGACAAGGAGAAAGGTGAAACAATTTAAAATCGGGAATGGGAAGGAAAGAGTGAATAAGTAACAATTACTTTTAATTTCTGCCCTTCTAGCTCTTACCTGCAAGAAACTTTAGAAGAAGCTAAAAGAAGCAGCACTTTTCCATACAAGGACAGAGCTAAATAGACTTCAAAAGGACTAAAATTTGTGAGGAATAGGTTTGCTGAGTGGACACATGACTCAGAAGCTCTTCAGGGTGTTGAATTTCCAGAAGCTTTAAGGATGTACCAGGTGGCTTTGCTGTGCTGTGTCTTTTCTTTTCCCCTAATAACTGCTGTTGGCAGTGGGAACGATACTGCACTAGATAGACTGTTTGATCCAACTTAATGTTGCTACCCTTAAGACCAAACTGACACAGTTCATTGACAGATGATGTAAATTTTCTAACTAATTTGCTAGACAAATGAAATTGTAAATGTTTCCCAGAAGGACATGCAAATGATGGTGATGAACAAGACTGACTTATTTGATGCCCCGGGGGGGT
>NW_020799097.1:63250730-63327884 GCF_003259725.1 Athene cunicularia | reverse complement strand
GGGTGGGGGGTGCTAATATAACCTGATTCACAGAAGCATTCTTTCTGACTTATGCTAGGTGAGGATCTGGTTATCAGTGGCATCTGAAATAGCAGGAAGACTGGCCGTAAGTGTAGTTTCACATTGGCTTTGGGATGTGTTTTCTGTGTGCTGCTGTGTGGCCACCTGGGTGGCCTCCTTAGCTTCATCAGAGTGGAGCTCCAGGAGCTCTCCTGTCACGATGCTTTTCTCTGGCAGTAACTCTGCATCTTCAATTTGTGGGTCACCTTCAAAGAGAAGCCATGGAATTTGGTCTTTAAGCTCATGTTTTTTGAAGCATGAATTCCAGCAACCTGGAGTTGAGGCCTGTAAAGCAGAATCAGGAGGAGGATGACTGGGATCCACTGATTGGTGTATCTGGGAGGACCTCCATAGGATGTGCTGAGACCTTGTAGGTACTTGAGGCAACATGGGTTCTGGTGAAATTAAGCTCATCTTAGCTTGGTTTCCTCTTGGTGATTAGGCTCTGTAGTGGTGGCAGTATCCCTACATGGATGCTTTAGCACACACTTCTCACAGTCCAATTTCTGACAACTATGCTTTTTTCTTTGTGGTTGAAGTGGTGCCTGTAGGTATGTGGAGGTGGATAAAAGCAGTGAAAAAAGATTTCTGTTGATGTAGCTGTTGTTATTAAAAGATACAAACTAATCGTGGCTCTCTGAAGGACAATAAAATCTGGATATTTTCCCCATGGACAATTTTCTGCCAGTGGGAAGGGGGTTGTTTGTTTTTAAAAGTTCTTATTAGTAACTTAATGCCTTTGCCCTTCAGTACTACCTTTGTCTTAAGTGGAAGAAAGTTTAGTTAATATGGAGTACTTCTTAAGGCAGCATCCTTCATTACACCTCCTAGAGTATAACTGCCCTGTAATTCAGACACAGGAGGAACTTCTTTTGGTTGGAATGTGTGTGTGTGTGTGGTATTATGCAACCCTTAATTTGTGCAAAAACACTGAAAGTACATCAGAGACATCTAGAATGTGCTGGAGTAAAAGAAGCACATTTCATGGGACATCACGTTTTACTCTTGTGCAATTTACTTTCTGTGCTGAAACAAATTATGTGGTTGAGCATGGTCTGAGCAAATTTTCCAGTTTGTCTTCTCATTTCACAGAAATTTGAAAGGGGGGTTCTCTACCCGTTTTCATCCATCCGATCCAGATAAGAGAATTTTCTTGTGAAAAGTAAATAAAATGAAGTCTCAGGCTGATGGAGGTGTTTATCTGCTTCTTCATTGAAAATATTAATTTCTATATTTCATGAAAGCTCCTCTGATATATAATCAAAATGTACGAGATCAAACCTGTGCACACAGCCTGTTTGCAATACCTGCATAAAAGCATTCCTATTTTATTTGACTTAAGTATCATTAAATTGTTATGTGTTTTTTAAATGTGAAGAAAACTGCAAAGTTAGTGTCCTAATCGTGTGAAATTGGAAGCAGCAGTGCAGTATAGTTTTTGTTAAATGGGGATAGTGTGGTTTGCAAATAGAAAAAGGGCAATGCAAATTATAGAAGAATGTAGTGTTGGCAGGGAGTCCATGAAGTTGCTAATCCACCTTGGACTCCAGGGATGGATCAGGTATTGACATCGCCACCCCACCATGAGGAATCCAACCTGTTACTGGAAATTTCCAGTAGCAAGTAGTCTTCAACCTTCTCTAAAGTCTGTGTGGACACAGTTGCCTTTAAATATAGACTTTTCCCCAAAAATGTGTTGTAAATCTCCTTTACTTTGGAAGCAATGTATTCTAGGAGATGTTTTTAAAAAACCTGCCATGTTATTCTGTGTTTTAATTTAAAGTCAGTTTTTATTTAGACCTATTGTTTTTTTACTGTTCACAAACACAGCGAAATTTTATTGCTCTTCTGCATGGCACCAACTTTTTATGCAGTGAGGAGTTATGACATGTCAAGCAATAACTTTTTCTCTTACAAATGAAACAACTTGAGTGTGTTCAGTAGTTCCTCTTTATTCATGTGTCTTTAAATCTCTTCTCACTCTCATGTTTTGTTCCTTTCTCTTGGATACTTTGCCAGTTCAACTTTCGTCCTTCAGTTATTACCCAGGCTGTCCACAGTGTTTCACCTGATGCCTCATGAGTACCAAGTAGAGGAGGCTAATGATGTCTTGTCTTTTTTATATGAAACTCCCCATCACAAGTACAGAATGTGGGGCTGTTTTTGCAGTAGCCTACAGTGCTGGCTCATTTGTTCTATGACTGCTAGTATGTGCAAAAAATCTTTTTTTCTTCATTCCTTTATGCTGCCTAGACAGTTCTGCATTTTATTTCAGCACCCCTAAGCATAGGGGATAATAAATACTCATGTTTGCTGAATGTTGTCAGTGTTACTTCAGAACAAGTTCCCCTTGGGTGCTTCCTGAATGGGTGCCATAGCCAAATTCTAGCTGTATTGACATCTAAGTCGGGAATGCAAGTATGACTTTGCACATTTCCCTGTAATATTATGCTGCAGTTTGACAGTGAATCATGGGTAAATACTCATCCTATATGGAAAAATTGTGTGATTTTTACAAAACTTGGAGTTTATCTTAAAACGTTCAAGAGCAAACTGTGATGAAAAGTAGGAGTGAGCTGTTAAAGTTCCCAAGTCCTAGATCCAGCCTTAAGTTTAAGCAACACAGCATATTGCCAGCCTGCTAGTTGAGATCAGACACTTCAGATGAGACTTCTCTTCTCTTAGCAGTTTTTTTAATAGAATATGAATTACTGTGATTACAGCGGAGCTACTAAGAATATACTACTTTCTGGATCAAGCCTAATGATTAAAGATTTGTGTGCTTTTTAAGAGACAATGGTGTTTTCTATCAGAAGACATGGCATGTGAGACTCCTAATCCATTGGGCATTTAGTTTTCTGGGTGTCTTTCTGTTCCTGGGAAAAGGTTGGACACAGCAGTGAAAATTGCTGTAATATAGACATTTTTGTGGAGAGAGTGGTGAGAACAAGGGATGGTAGATGTATCTTGTGCCTTTGGTTATGATGAGACTTGGGGCCTAAAATTCTCAAATACTGTATTATTTATGAGACATATTTTCTTCTTGGCATAGAAATATTTTCTTGACTAAGTGAAGGCATTTAACAAATGTGTTTGTTTACATCTCTTAGGATACTAATGGTTCCAAATTTTCAAAAGCCTGGGAAGATCCCCATTTTTTGCAGGCATTCCAGCTGCTGTTCATTATATTCTTGAAATACTATATATTTATTTTTCAGTCTGTGCTTGCTGCACATGAATCTTCTATGTTTAAAGTACTTTCATTATTACTGGATTGGGAAATGTTAACTCCCATGACTTGAAAATAATGTCCTAAGAAATAATTCTACATCTTCAGCTGAGAAACGCTTCCGGAATTTTTTCAACATCTTAATGGGCATGGCTCTGGCCTTCTTCAGAAGGGTCTTCACACTCCACCTCAGTCTTAACCTTTTAGTTTGGCTTCGTGCAGATCACATTTCTACTAGAACCTGTATAAAAATGAGCAAGCTTATTAATAAGAAATTGAAAGGAGTAACTAAAAAGAACTTTCAGATAGCATGAAGGCATCTTAAGGAAAATTGCTTCCAGAAAATGCATGCTACTTATTGAAAGACATTTTAAAGCAACCTACAGAAGGTGGCATTGCCAAGCGGGTGAGGGAATGGAATGATGCCCTTTGAAAGGAGAACTTCTGTCCAGGTGAGGAAACAAATTAAAAAACTGTGAACTGTGGCAAAAGATATGTAAGCCTTAGTAAGACAGTTTCCAAAAGACTTTGAGCAATACTTGCTGAAGACAGACCACAAAAAAAGCATTCTGAAATGCTTCACCAACAGGGAGCAAGGTAGGGATCCTATGCAGTCAAAATGGAAAAGGAGGACTAGAGAAGCAGCTTTCTTGCTATGATCTTAAAGACCTTCTTTAAAGGGATAAGGCTGAAGACCTGCCTCAGATTTAAAATGCTGGGAGAAGAGATTTTAAAATAAGCTGATAAAATGAACAGTACTCATAGGCATTGCATGATGATAACTTGAAAGTTGTCAAGGAACTCCAACTGAAACAAGCTGAGCTGTTAATTATGGTGCGTGACTTCCAACTGCAGTTGATGTTGACAGCGTAGGAAAGGGAGATGATAATGTGGTACCGATAGGACAAATGGGCTAAAAATATAAATAAGGAATACTTTGCATAGACACATGAATAAAATCTGGCAGTAGGGTAGAGTTGACACAGCTTTTTGTAGAGGGAAATCACACTTTTTTTGTGAGCTTGTAATTAAGGGTTATCCACTTAAGACAGTATACTGGAATGTCAAAAAGCTTTTGACTGGATACCTTACCAAAATGACTGGACATGACATCTTTACTCCCTTAAGATGAATGGATCCTTAAAGGAAGGGAACAGAAGATCAGTTTTGTGATGGAGCAAGGTTGCCAGTTGAAAAATGTGCTGGTGAAAGGATTGCACTGTACTTTCTCTTTCAGTTGGTCTTTTCAAAGGATTTGTGGCTGATCTGGAAACTTCCTTCGGGTGAACAGTGTGATGGCAATGTTTGCTGGTGTGCAGGCTTGTTAAAACTATAAAGAATTGGCTGTAGAGAATTGCAGAAAGTCTTACAGTACCATGAAAATGGGCAGTTAAAGGACAACTCAAGTTCAGTGACAGTGAATGCAAAGTAACATACATGAAGAAAAGCAGATCTAAGTATTCACACAATATTAAGTGCTAAATTAATTGTTGCTATTAAGCTTTCTAGGTAGCTCAAGAGTTTTCTGCAAACGTCTCTGTATTGCTGACTGAGAAAGGTCAGTTGTTATTTGCTCCATTCTCACAATCTCTGCAACGTTGACTGCTGGCTTCTGGCAGAGAAGAGTTACTGAGCTAGAGAGCTTTGATCCCTCTAGTTGCTGTGATGAAACCCAGAGTTGTTTTTGAAGCTTGGAGGTGGATCTGCCTAGACATTCTTGTTACAGTGAGCTACTCAAAGAAACCCAAGTATATAGCCATGTTGCAAATGAAAATAGTCAGACTTTATTAGAATACTACTTAAGTGGAGAAAACTTCAGGTCACTATGGCAGAAATAAACAGAACAGAATAAACATAAATAAAAAGACTTTTGATGAACTTTCATCCTGCCCATCCTGTCCTTGAGGTGGATTGTTGTTTTCTGCCTTAGTTTTAATGAACTATGCACCTTTGGAGCTGTAGCAAACTCTCTACAGTTCTTTTAGACTTTTGGAAATCTTCCTATCACCTCTGAGGCCTCACTGTTTGCTTTTCATAAGACTCTCATCTCTGAGCTCTTTTGTTGGCATATCTGTGGTCCCACAAGTACTTTCTTCTTGGGTAGTCTCAGTCACTTCTCCAGAGAATGAATAATCACTCCTTCATCTCATGTTTTCAAGTTCTGTGCCTTTAAAACATAAACCAAAATAATCGTATGGATACCATCATATCTCTTTTTTGTTTGTTTGGGGTTTTTTTGTCTGCTTAAGATCTTATCCAGGCCAAAGGAGTGCTTGGTCATTGGGAAAAAAAAAAAAAAAAAAAAAAAAAGCAGTGATGTAGTTCCTCTGGACAAAACTTCTAAATGTAGAAGTACTGAGTTGCTACAGCTTGCCTTGTAGATTGTTTAAAAACACATTAACATTTGGTACAGCTCCTAACACTTACTAGCCCTGCAACGTGCTCAAGCCTTCAGCTGAGCCTCGTTGGTTACCTCTTTGAGCTCTGAGCTTTTTTTCTGATGAAAAGTTTGGAGTTGAGGCAATATTTAGTATTTGGTGTTCTTGGCACTAGGGAGCCTGTTTCACTGGGATTGATACAGATGCAGTGAGCCTGAACGTATTGAGGTTATTTTAAAATAAATGGCTCATTGTTTGCTTGTCATCTTTTATTCTTGCCTAATCCTGAGTTCCTCCCACATGCATCAAGCTGAGAGTAGGTTTTTTCAATTGTTGGGGGTTGGAATCATGTGACATCGTCACAGTCCTTTGTCTTGGGCCAAGAGAGAGTGGATTTTTTTGAATCTTAAGCTTTCTTTTTTTTTTTTTTTTTTTTTTTTTTTTTTTTTTTTTTTTTTTTACATTCAGCAGAAAGCCTTTCTATATTGTTCCAGTTGTATTCACATCACTGATAGTCGTTTATATTTTGCCATGGAGTTTGCTGTGTTAATACCTACACTCTCCCCTTTTATGTTTGTCATTTTGCTCCCCCCTCATTCCTCTTCTACATCTGTATGAACTTTCTTTGTGTTATGAGATAATTGCCAGCTTTTGCTGTTTTATTTCAGGAAGTACTTTGCTCCCATCAGCCTTGGATTACAGAAGCAAGAGGTTCTTTTCCCTTCATGTCCTTGAAACATAGTGCAGTCAAGAAGGCCAGGGTTTCACTCAGAAGCTCTCAGGCTAGAGAGTAAAAAACCACAATCAGTTGTTTTTTCTCTCCTTGTCTGGATGGTTCTGTTTGAAGTCTTGCACTTGTTTTCATGAGAATGATCTGAGCCAATTAGCTACAAAAGTTGGCAGGAATCTATTCACACAGGTTTTCCTAAGAAGCACCTTGATGTATTGTGGGAAAGAGTGCAAGTTTTGCAGCACTCCTATATGACAGCGGAGCAAGCACCACTGATCATTTAAATGTTTGGGGAGGCGCTCAAGAACAGCGTGACTTGTGGGTTATAAACTTTCTTGTAATTTCTGGTTAAATTTATACGGGGGCAGCTTATATTTGCTCCTGTGTCACACTGTCATCCTTTAGTTTAAGCAGTTCTTCTTTCTGACCTTATCTATCAAGAAATCAGCAAATATCAATGTTTTAAAAAGAAGAAACATTGTTTTTTAAGTGATTAGCGAATTATTTTTGTTGTTGAGCAGATTCCCAGAGATTTAAATTGAGTCACATACAGAATCTGTCAGTATGGGTGTAGATACTTAATTTTTATCTGTAAGGTGTTTTATCTGAGGTGGATTAGGGCGTGTATTTATTTATTTTCTGTATTGTGCCTCAAGGAACTCTTCCTCCTGTGTTGATGTTATATCTGGGGTTCCTGAACAAGTGGACATTGCATCCATGTCTGTATAGAAGATAAAATTTCCTTACCCACTGGGAAGTTATATGACTCTCAAACTTAAGCAGAAGTAGGGAGGTATTCAGTTGCATCCTTGCAGATATTGTGATGTCTGGTGCTGCCTTTAGTAGGGAGGTATTCAGTTGCATCCTTGCAGATATTGTGATGTCTGGTGCTGCCTTTGTATAGGACCTAATGATTGTGTGGGTGGAAAGTGAGATCATCTGACAGATCCAGGAGGCAACTGATCCTGCATGCTCACCCTACCCCTCTAAGCCAACAGATAGACTTAGTTGTCTCGATGGGTATTAACCACACTAGATCTGATACAAACATGTGGGGGAGGGTCAGGACCACCCCTAACAGTAACAGCTAGCTACTTGAAGAATTTATCTGAAGTGAAATCATACCTTAGGAGTCTAGGTGTAGAAGTTCACTTTGAAATTCAAGAAAAGTTCATCTCAGTTTAGCTATTCAGGGCGCAGTGGACTTAGTACTAGTGTGAGGGCAACATGGTCCTGTTGTCTTTAAAGGTAACGTTACTTTTTGGGTAAGTACTAGGTGCTCTAATTATTTCTGTCTTTGTGCTGTGCAGCATCCGGAAAGGGATGCTCACCAGTCTGCTGGGCTTCTGTTGCATCTGATGGGAATTTGTGCTTAGAAATTCCTCTTTGAATAGATTGCAGTACTAGCTCTGGTTTGTACTTCGGTGACACACTGGTTTCTGCTTCCATTTCATAAAAATGAGACTGCTTGAGCAAGGATTACTTTAAGGAGGAAGAAACCATAATGCTTTATGCTAGATAAGAACTAGCACATGTCCATTGCATGTCTCACTTGGTGCCCTTGAGCATACTTTGCACACTAATTGGAGCATCTACATCTGTGCTTTTCCTGCAGTACATGACACCTATAAGGCCATTACTTGTTTTTCCTTCCCCACATCCAAGCCTCAGGCACCTTTATAAAGTTCTTTTTCTAGCTAGCCTTTCCAAACAGACTGGCTTGACTGGACAGATTTCCTGGGAGGTCAGCCATTCCTTACTGTTTAGGTAGTCTTACCCCATCAGTTGTTTCCGGTCTTGGAGACATACATGATGCTCTTGACAGGAAATGTCTGATTCCAGTGGTGCTGACAAGTCAGTGACGCTGTGGTCTGCACGGTTGAACCAGAAATACCAAGCTGTGCTGACGTGGTGCTGGGATTTCCAAAGCAAGTTTCTTACCTCATGCGGGTGGTCTCTCCATGAAGAGGAAAATATCTGTGCCAAGCATAGAGAACCATGAAGAAGTTGAAGTAGATAAGTATGATTGCTTCTTTCTGAAAGCTTACCCAATAGTAAATGTCATCACGACTTGTCAAAACCATTGTTCTAATGCTGAATGGAGCACTGCTACTGCAGTATGAATGCTTAGTGTTCAAACTTCCACTGAAATAAATCCTGTCGCAAGCTCTTTTCTTCCTGTATCTCTGTCAGAAGCATATCTTATTATGTCTTTTAACCTCCAGCTGGAAGAAAACCCTAAATATTGGTCTGTCTCAGAAGTTGCTATTATCAGCTTTCCTTTTGCCCTGATTAATTGTGGGACAATGAATGTAAGGCAATGGCCATGTGTTTAATAACAATTAATCAGAAGATAATACCAAACATAGGCATTCATTAATTTTACAGCTGCTCTGTATTCATTATTTTTCCTGGCAGCACTGTAGTAAGTAGGTAGTATCAAAAAGTAGGGTGTATGTGTATGATATGTCAGAGCATTTGTTTAAACATTATTCTTTGCTCTGTTATATTTTAAACAATAAGTAGGAGATGAACCTTGACCACTGCATTTCATTTATTGCTTTCTTGGTGACTAAAGGCATTGCTAATTTGCCAAGAGCAAAGGGCTTTATATCCACTAATGGACACTCACCCTGCTTGACCACATTATCATGTATAATGTTAAGTTTTTACCATTTCTGAAGAAGGGTTAATTAGTAGATATTTTATATGTGAAGTTCTCAGTCTTTGCACAGATAGCTTAAAGATTAATGCTACAGGTGAGAATTGTTAGTAACACATATATGCTAAGCTTCACAGAGATGTGTCCTTTTCCTGTGCTTCTCAGGCAAGCAGGGTCAGGTTGACTGCCTCCAATTCCATCACGTGAATCTGGTTTCCCAGGGAAATAAGAAGCTGATTACCAATGTAGTGGTATTTTGTTCTCTTGAATGTGTGATGTCAAGCTATTGTTGGTGTAGATGTTAGTCTAATAACATAGAGTGTGACTGCTCTGTGGTTGTTGCTATGTCTGCAGCTCAGTGTGTGGTTACCCAACTAATGTGTAGTAAGCAACTTCACTGCAGGCCGGTGGAGTTTGGGGTGGTTTAGGAAATGGACACCAAGTGTTTACTGAACTGCCTGCTGCTGCATTTATGCTGCTTCTGCTATATAGGCCAGAGCTAAGCTCTTGTCTTATGCTTATGATATGCTCTGCTTAAATTTGTGTAGGCATGCCAGTTGTTAAAGGAGATGGAGAGAAGGTTAAGGCTGGACTTTACTGTTCATAAACTAGCAAAACACAGTCATTTACTGTAGATTTTATTGTAAGACGTTTTAGCTGTAATGTCAAAGATGACTAGCAAAGGCAAAGACCATACTATCCCTGTTTTCTTTAAACAGTATCACTGATCCGTAACCAGGTGCACTTTCATGAGGTAGAGAAAGTGAAATTTAGTCTTGTGCCCAAGGCCAAAATAAGGGATAAAATTTATTCTTTCCCACAACCTGTGGGGTAGCAAGAATTGTGGTTCTTCCACTTTCCTGTCTCCAGCTCCTGTTTTGTGCAGTGTGCTTCCATATCCACCCTGCTCATTAGTCTGCTGGAGCCTGAACAGACTTTCCGTGCTGCAGCATAGGTGTGCAAGAGCATTTGAATTGTCAGTCCCTGGTCTGCAGAGTGCTTTATTCTGAGGGCTTAGGTGTTGAGAGGGCTCTGTTTTGATTCCTTTGCGTGATCAATTGTTTTACTTGCCTTGAAACTGAAACTGCAAATACATTGATAAGTGGGTTTTATTCCAGTGTAATTGTAGAGATAATTCTTCCACCTCTATTGAAATACCATTTTGCTACTTCTGAAATAGTATTTTCCAGTGAAAGAAAATGTCTTTTGTTGCAGCAGGCTGTTAAATTTCATCTGGGGGAAATGAGAGAGCCTGATAAATATGATTCTGGCAGTTTATGTATTGATGACCAAACAATTCCTTTGGGCTTAGCTAAATCCTCACTCTAATTTTGATATATGTTTACTTGACTCAGATTTGTCTTGAAAACCATCAGTCTTGCTCAGCTTTGCTAAACTTCTAATCATAATTTATGTAACTGAATATGGTATTTACCTGTTTTATGGTTCACTTGACAGTACATTTCAAGTGCTTTATAGGAATCATTACCATTACCTTTTTTTTTTTTTTTTTTAATGAGCTTCAATTTTCTGCTTTATATTTGATTTCTGAGCTTCTGACCAGTGCTTCATACACTCATCCCTCCTTTGGTCAGAGGAATTTCTCTCTTGATGTTGTGGAAGAAGATAATCAGAAATGGGTCTGTCAGGAGAGCTGGTTTAAGGTATAGGTTTTTTTATTGGATAGACACCTGGACCCAAAAGATCACATACTTTTTGTAGCTTGTCACAATTGCAGGTGAGAATTGGGCTGTTCTCCTCGGAAACTGTGATACCAGCCCTGAGGATTAACCTAGACTTTAGAAATCTGATCTCTTTGTCAGGAATGACAACTTCATCTTAAAATACATAACTGCTAGAGCGAGAAGGAAAACTTAACAGAAGTTGGACCTATTCTAAGGAAGATATACTGCTTTATCAAATGAGACTATCCAGAAGACTTGGATTTCACAGAAGTAAAGGAAAGAGATCATCTTTAGTTACATAAGATATACAAGTATGACAACAGAGTTTATACTAGTATCTTAGTGTAATTTTTCTTATAAATGTTTCCTTATTCTGGTGGTCTTTCCCTCCTCTAAGTAACTCCAGGCTTTTGTTTGGATTTTTTTGTATTGCTGTGATAGGGATAGAACAGGACCCAAGAAAATTTCTTACAGCATCACCCTGGGTCAGGTTGTGTTAAATGGATTTGGCCGGCTGTTCTTGACAGTTATATATATATATATATATATATATATATATATATATATATATATATATATATATGTATGTATGTGTGTGTGTGTGTGTGTATATACACACACATATATAATTTTTTTTTTTAAGAGTTATTCCTTCCTTCTTCATAATCCTGGTAACTTGTCATTTTAACATAAGATTTCTCAAGTATTTTCTCTATTCTGACTTTGATTAGGCTCTATCACTTTATTTTTCTTTTTTATGTAGCATTTCCCTTTTAGTTTTGCAACTCTAGTAAGAGCATGTCATGTTGCAAGATTTGAGCATTAAGTCATGGCAAATTGCACAAATTCTCCTCTTGTTCTGTACCAGAAATGTACCAATAGACTTAACAGTTGTTCAAGATTAGACTTATATATAACAGTAGTTAAAAATAGAGCTTGTGTTATGATGACTTCCTAAAGAAAAGAAACAAGTCCTAATCTCACCTGAACAAAATATAGTAAAAATATTGTCATTCTTGTTTGGCTTTTGTGATGTCTGTTTCCTAAAATTATTGAAAGTCAGTGTATGTATGGTTTTAGCAATGCACTGCTTTTTTTACTTCAATAAAACTTATTTAATGAAACCCACACTTCAAATATTTATGTGAAATTGGTCAGAGGGAGATTCTTAGAACACAGATTATGAAACTTATAGAAAAATATAATTTATATTAGATTGGGGGGAATACCTTTTTTTATACCATGTTAGTCTCCTCTTTTTTAATCTTGTTTCTTGAAGAGCCAAAGCTTGTATAGACAATTGTTTTCTGTTCATTCCCCTCTCTGTGTGTGTATCCTTTCTTTTTAATAACTTTTAATTATTTTTAATATTTTTTAAGCCTGCAGGCCAGTTACTCTTCAGTCATACTTTACTGTAAGATGTCTCAGAGATGTTACTTTTCAACAATTTGAGACATACTTACTGCCTTCCTAGTTGAGAGTGTGGCCACAAGGCTTATCTTTTATTGAATATGATCTATGTAAACAGGCAAGGTGAAAAGTTGTGATTAGGGGTAGAATCTCTTATAAGATCAATTAAAGTAGAGAAACCAGATGGTACCTAAGCTTTTTGCTTACAGAGCTCATCTTGCTATCTCTTTTCTCTCATGAAAGAATCTGCAGGGAGAGACGGGGGAAACCATGCTTCTTTTTTGTTCTACTCTTAACAGAAGTATATTTGTCTGAGGAATCTTTTTTTTCCTGAGAGAAAAGAAAAAAACTGAATTGGGTGAAGAGACAGAAGAGTGTTTGCGGGAGAGGTGGAAATTATTTGGTTTTCTTGTTTTGCTTTCTTGATCCCACAAGCCTTTTGCAGTGGAAATATGCTGCCTGTTATAATAGAAGCCTTAACTATTTCTGCTGACGCTTTGTAGTTACCACTTTTTTTCTCTTGGTGTGAATCGGAACAAGTGAAACACACATTCTAAGAGAAATTGTGAACTGCATTCCCCATTCTGTAAGCATTTGTGGATGTGCTTAATTTTATTCATGCAGATAAAATTTATTATTATTAGAATTCTCTACACAATAAAGTTCTTGCTTTATATGGGGGTTTCTATGGCTTTACATATTCACTACCCCTTTCCTTCTCTTCTGCTGTTGTCCTTCACCATCACCACCCCTCCTTTTTCTATATGAATCAAAATAGATCTGAATGGTAATTTATATTGGAATATTACTTTCACCTTTCTTTCAATTTACAGCTGTTTTCTTCCAGAGTTCTAGTACAGAATCTGTACAGTATGTTCTGTAGTGATATAAATATATTGTATTGCATGAATTTTTATTGCAACTTGCACTGAGGGTGAAAATGCACTTTCAATGTAATTTTTTCTTTTCCCCATAAGGTCATCAATCATCATGTGTAGATTAACGAAATAGATTTTATTTTCCAAGGCACCAAATGAACTTGTTGCCTTTTTGTGATTAGTGATGTTTTTACCTGAGGAAATGGAGGTCTCATTTAATGAAAAAAAGAGGGAGGAGGGAAGAAAGAAAGAAAAGAGAAAAAAAAATAAACCACATCCTGCTGACTACATTCAAAATTCAGATATAAGAGCTAAAACGGGAAATCCCTCTAGATCTCTTATTTCCTACTTAAAATCAGGTCGTTTTATCAAAGCAAATTGTGTGAAGAGACATGGCATAAAAGTATTTGACTGTCAGAAATGTGTGGTATTGACAATTTTTCATTTCTTTCTGCAGATATTGCTGTCGTAGAGATGAGTGACGCCTTCCGTCAGCCTTCCCTGTTCTACCACCTGGGAGTCAGGGAGAGCTTCAGCATGGCTAACAACATTATTCTCTACTGTGACACGAACGCAGAGTCTCTGCAGTCACTGAAGGTAGCTCTGAATGGAAAAATGGGGTGTGCTGGGGGGAAGTCACAGTTGGCCCAACTTTTGAAGTGGGTTCTCTGTTTCTGTAGAAAATATAGGTGCCACTTGTGGTTCACAAAAGGATAGCAAAAATATTCTGAGGCACAGAAAACATAGCCACAGTGAAATGCTGAAAAACCCAGTTTTGTATTTCTAAGAGAAAGGTTCAGATGACTTTGTCACAGTCTATTAAATACCTAGGTGTTAAATGGTGATCTGTGAAAACAGAAGTTTGAAAAACTTCAAGTGAGAAATTAAAGTTTCTATATTATTAATGGTTAAAATACACGGTTTTGTCATTCAAGGGTATTAGAGGTGTTTATAAATTGTTACAGTAATAACATTTGGGTGAGAATGGTAGTATATAGGGACAGCAAAATAATCCTTACGTTTTACCTCTTGTGTAAAGTAGCATTTTTCTGGCCAAACATGATGGGGCCCCACGTGGCCTCTAGTATGTCTTGCTGAGTTACAGCTGTTAAGATATGGTACTTGCAGAATTGCTGTGCTGGAGATAACCAGCAGCATAGCAGAGTTAGTAAAAACAAAACTTGTGCCTGGTACTCAGGACTACAGTTCAGAGTATGGTGGGCTGGTTTAAAGCAAGATGGTGGTTTAAGATAATTTATGAGTCTGAATTGTGTCAGCCAAGGAGTTGATACTTGCTTCCGTCTGCTGACTCTACTAAAGGTTGAGTAACTTTAATGGGGGTGAGAGAGGGCAGACAACTTGGATGGCAGTCTTTTCCCTCCATTAGATTCATTGGCTCCATTCTAGGCATTGCTGAAAAGAAGCATTTTAGTAAGCAACTTAGTGAGTCAAACTGCAGTCTGGCCACTGTTGCCTCTCATGAAGGGTTTGCGTCTACTGCTTCTGGCTAGTGCATGATATTTGCTTTTGATCCTGTCCCATTATTTGCCCTCTGTTGGGAGGGACATACCTTGAGTAAATCAGTTTCTTCCCCTGCTCTTCCCTCCAGATTTTCTTGACCAACTAGACTGGTCGCAATGCAACTATTTCCTTTCTTTTTGCAACACAAAGAATATACAGATAAAGCCCTAAAAATAAAACTGCTAATGACAAAAGACCTATCTGTGGCTTGAATTCAGTTACGCAAGTACAATGATCTACAGTGTAAGCAGAGCAGAATTTCATTGTACTGGGTAAGGAGCCAAATACCCAAGTCCCCCTGAAAATCACTTGCAGTGAGGCCCCAGGCTTCCTTTGGCACTTGGGAGAACTTTTTACTGGTTTAGGAGCAGGACTTTGCAAACGGGTCATGTGCAAGGGTTCCCACTGATAGCAGTGGAATCCCAGTTCTGCAAAGGGAGACTTGGATGTCTCAGTTGCTACTGGTACAGTGCTCACTGAAAGACTCCCTTGAGTTTTCTTTAGTTTTGAGCCGGGTCCATGTTTCTACTTTTAATAGTTTGCAGGAAAGTCTTCAAGAGTAAGATCCCTTCCTTATTATTTAGTGACTGCCTGAAAAAAGGTAGTTGTAGGCATGCCTGGACGTCTTCTGAGGCAATGTTTGTTACTGTGTTTGTTACAGCCACTAGACAGAGTAGAAGCAGTGCAGGAGTGTGTGTGCCGTTTTATTCTTGTATAGAAGGTGGTGGGTTCAAAAACTGAAAATGATCATGGAAATGCAGGAGATACAAAACTGCACATGATTTAACTGGGGTATGAAGCAACGTAGGTAAACTTTTGCTGGTGGAATATTCCACTATGTAAACATTCAGGTCAGGGTGGACAGGGCTTTGAGCAACCTGATCTAGTGAAAGATGAATCCCCTGGCATGAGCAGGGACAACTAGATGATCTTTAAAGGTCTCTTACATCTCCCAAACCATTCTATGATTCTATATATGTACATGTATAGGTTTGTATATTTATGTATATATTAATGTATATTTATGCATATAGGTATAGTTTTATGTGTGTGTATCTATATCCCCTCAAACACGGGGAAGAGAAGTTTTATGGAAGCCTGACTTATGCAACATGAAAAGTACAAGGTGCCTTAGTTTGACACTGTTTGTTTTTAATGCTGTGGTATAGCTGAAGCTGCTCTAGCGGTCCCAGTGGCGGAGGTGTAGCATAGCTGTCTGATAAATCTGGCAGGGTTATCAGTTGGGGTCAGAACTTGCTGACAGATTTTTGTGAAAGCAAGGTCACTGTCTACAAGTGGTTCACACTTGGGCTGTACCACCCAGATTAGAGTGCAAGAACCAGCTTTTCCCTCCTGTGTGTTCTCTGGCTTCTTGTTATCTTCAAATTTTAAATGTAAAGTTTCAGAGAAGTTCTTTAGAGCAATGTGAATTTCAGTCAGTTCTGGAATATTTTAAAGCCTTGTTAGAAATACTGCTTTTACTGTTCTTCTCAGTTTCTTCTGCTGGCAGCAAAATGTTACTTACAATATTTAACTTCTCAAATACGAGTATGTGTGTATTAAGAAAACTTCTGGACAGCATCCCTTTAGGAAAATTTATGTAGGGAGGAGTATGTATATGTGTTCATGTATATGTATATACAGATGCACACACTGCATATGCTCCTGTGTATGTATAGGATGTATGTATCTACTTGGTTCCATAGTTGTTTTGTCTCTCCTGAGACAATACCTGGTTTGTATTGACTTGACAGGCATAGAAAACATCTACCAACCAGGCTTTTCTTGTCATATGTCTGTAAACATTAATATTAGCAAGTCATACTGATCAGATATCTTTCCTAGTAGCTGTTTAGTGCTATCAACATGAGGTGTTTTTTTTCTTTTTTATTCCAGGAAATTATTTGCCAGAAGAATAATGTAAGTATGATTTCTGTGTGCCAGTTGAATTCCAGGCATTCCAAACTTCTGTTCCATTTAATGTTGTTTATCTCATATTTTCCACTTGAATCATTTAACACTCTCCTACTGTATTCTACCGAGTTAGATGTAGAATTCTAGAAATCCTAGAGCAAATCTGTGTATTTTACTTTGTTGCTAGGTACCAGGCTCACTTCTTACCTTGACACCATCTATCAGTGGTATTCTCCTTGCTGATTTTACTTGGCTGTTACATTTTTTCATGCACTATTTACATCTGTCATCTTGTGGTTTTTTTCTGTTGCCTTTTTTGTACAGTGTTCTCTGAGTATTTTTTTAAAAACATGGTATTGAAAAGGGGAGTTATTTGGAAACTGATGCTCATTTTAGAAACCCATAGCTACAGCTATGGAAAGATATATATTTATAAAGAGAGAGAGTGTGTGTATTTCTGGAAGTTGAGTCCTGGAGCCTGTTAGTCCTAGTGCAGTGCAGATTGCAGTAGTCTGAGACTGCTAGTCAATAAACTGTAGTTTCCTGCACCTTGGCATCCCTCTGGTTTCTGAGGTTGGCCTTGCAAATCCCCCTTTCCTTTTTCACTCCCAGGTTCAAGGGAGGCAGACCTGTGACTGAGAACACTGCTTTCTCAATGTGGTTTGTGCTGGGGCAGCAAGGGCCCGTCATGTCAGAATATCCAACTGACATGTTGAGTTGTTCTTGGATTCACTTTTGGACTTACTGGTAGACATATATGCTAAGTTATAATTTTATAGTGGTCAGTGTGCAGGTATCCTTAGGTGCTATGTGTATGCTGTACAATTCCATATATTTGAATTAACTTTTCTAAGGGGTATGTGAAGTATTTGATTTTAGAAATTGGTCATGTTTTATTTGCCAAAATTGCCATAAAAACTGCAATATTCCTGGTTTTACTTTTTTATTTAACAGTGAAATTCACAGATTAAGGACTGACTTCTGCCAGTATGGAATGTGATTCTTTGAAAAGGATGCAGTTATCTCCTATAGCTGATAAGAGTTTCTAAAGATGTCTTCAAAACCATTACAAGCTTTGGCCCTAATGCTGCATTTTAAGTTACATATTATATTTTTATTAAAAAAAAAAAAAAAAGGCAAAGAGGGTTCCATATAGAGTTTCTGTGTAACTCAACCAGAGCTTTTCAGAGACTCACAGAATGCTGTGAATGATGTGCTAGACTAAAAACCTCTTGACTTTCTGAAATGAAAGTGGGGTAAATGATTCGTTAGGCCTTTACACAAAATAAAAGAGAACAGTAAGGCCTTTCTTATAAATGAATGTACTGCATTCTGTATTTTTGTTCTGGTGGCCCAGGATCTAGGGAAAATGATGTGTGACTAATGTAACGTCCCTGGAAGGGTAGGAGGAAGAGCTCTGTTAGCAGGAAACCAGCAGGAGATGACTGGTACAGTAGAATAAAGACTAGATGTTGTTGTCTTGTCCTGTTTTTAAATGACAGTCCGTGAAGCTCAAGAAGAGGTATGATAACTTGGCCTTCATGTGTTTAAGAGGATTGTTCAGTTTTCCATTTAAATTTGGATAGGTGGCTGTGAAACTGTCATTTATCACTTCTAAAGAAGTGTTTCAATGTATGCCACAAAAAGAATGTGTTCCTTGAGAGTCTCAGATGTTTTCAAGCACACCCACATAACATCTTTTCTCGGAGGAAGTATTTTCCCATGGATTAGAACAGGGAAGTCAGTGAAACTGGCTTAGCAACTCTGCAACGAATTATTTTTGGTTTCCTTCTTTTTTCTTGTTTTTGGCATGATGTCAGCCAAATTACCTGGAAATAGACTTCTCACAGTGTTGGTGCATGCCTGACTATTGAATATAATTCCTGCTTCATGAAGATCATGTTTCTTCATAAATCATAAGACTTTTGGATAAGTGGGTATGACAAAGGTGCTGTTCTTGAGAGGCTTTGACTGTGATGCCCACCCTGCCAAAATATGACCAAAAATAGTCATATGAATGATTATGTGAGGTTGCAGATATGAAAAAATGAAATTCATATACGAATAAACCAGGAGTTTAGCCTGCTGTTCTAGAACATGTTTTTTAATAGCATGCAAACATCAGCTGTAACAGGACAATGGTATCCCTGGCACCAGGAGATTAAAAAGGCTGCAAAACAAATGCGTGTGTGTATATATGTCTGTATAACTGAAATGCCTTGTGTTTGCTTTTCCCGAACTTTGTATCCCTAAAACTAGTGGGGAGAAAAAGAAAATCCATTCCTAACTGTTCTGTTCTTTGTTCTGACTGGATTTTTGCGCTTCCTAATAGTAGTCAATACAACGTTGCATAGCTAGGATAAGCTGCCTGGAGCCTGTTAGGGCAGAGCAGTGCAAGATAACATAGGCTCATTTCCTGTTATATGTGGTTTTACAGCTATTTAGTTGGACCTTTTCCAAATGTTGCAGTGATACAAAAACACCCCACACACACATTTTTACAGGGAGTGATACTTGTGACAGGAGGCAGTTATTTTGATATTTGAAAGCTTAAGTTTAGTTTTTGCTGTTATCTGATTTTTGAGGTCAACCAAGCACCAGAGGCATTCTAGAAATTACTAGTAAAGAGTTTCAGTCACAAGGAGATGTTGGTATAAAGGTTACAGTTCATGGCTGTACTTTGCTTGTTTCAGCTCACCAGTTTTATTGCATCCTAATTCTCCCCAGTTCGAATCTTACCAACTTTGGAAGAAAGCTGCAGGTCAGGTTCCAAGTGGCCATTTATTCAATTTTTAAAAAATTTCACTCCTTGCTGAATCTGAGAAAATTTAACGTGCACACATTATACATATGGTTTGCAACCAGTTGCAGTAAGACACACCTTGACACAGTGCTCACCCCTCAGTTCAGGCTGCTTACTTGTGCCAAGCAGAAGTGATAGGTAGGTTGCCTTGGGGGCTGCCAGGGGTGTGAGGCCACAGTGCGGTACAGCTGCTGGCCTGATCTGAAGGGCGACTGGGGGGCAAGGGGAACCCTTCTGCTGGGCAGCTGACTTGCAGGCATTAGCAATTAAGCAATGTTGTAGGCTGGGGACTATTCTTAGTGTTTTTCCTTTTCTGACACTTGGAGGGATCAGCGATTGTAGTTTTTATTGGTTTTCCACGACCCTTCCTAACTCTGTCCTGTTTAAGGTGTAGCTTGGGAGACAGTTTGGTGTAGTGCTTCTTCAGCAGGAGTGGGAGCATGGGTGACCCTGGATAAGGCATGCCAGAGGTGCTGCAAGCTTGGAGCCTCCATATAGGTACTACTAGAAGACTGTAGATCCCATAGGATATGTTTAGCTATTGGTCTCTTTCACTTCGGAAATAGGGGGAAATACTTTTAATACTGATCAACCAGCTGAGAAATTATTAGGGGCAGTTTGATTTTTGGGATCCACGTATGTAAAAATGCTATGTAGCAAATGTTTTGTTGATGATGACAACTGGGGTGTTTATTGTTATTTATAATACAGCACTATCTCTTGTTCATTTTTTCATTTTTTGAGTTCTTTGACTACTACATTTGTTAGAACTTTTCCTATCTGAATATGCTGAAAGGACCATACAGAGCCTATGCTGATTTTTAACAAGCATTTAGAATGTGGCATGATTGCAACAGAATGTTATTGCTGGGCCTATAAAGAAAGAATATATTCCCAAATAAAATGGGAAGTATTTAAAAGAGTAGACCCAATCTCTATGCTTCAGTTCACTTGAGGTGTGAGACTTACTTATGTTCCTTTCCAAATCAATAGCAAGGCTGTCATTCATGTGAGTGGGATTTGAAGTAAGCCCAGACTGAGTCTGTATTCATCAAAACATCAGCACACGTTGATTTACTGTGTGTTTGGGCAATGGAGGGAATAGATTTAATAGCTTGGTTTAGGATTTTGCCATCTGCTACATCTAACACCACGTGCAGTCAGAGAATTACCTTTAAGAAAAATCTCATGAGGAGAATTGAAATAAGAGCAGATATTTCTCAGAATAACTAGTAAGAGAAAAGCAAAAAAGCTGATCTTAATTAGAGGAGAGTCAGCAGGAAGAACAGTTCCTACTGTGAGAAATACTAGCTATTTTTATTACCTCAACTGATTTTATTTATTTTTTAAAAAATTACATCGGATGCTGACCTGAAGCTTAGGCATGTAGATGGGATTCTGCTAGATTCTACCATCCATGAGTAGAGCATGGTTTCATTTGGGGGGATTTTAGTTTTCTTTGATACTTCTTGTCTTTGAAGGCAGCATTCTTCTGTTTGTGGCTATTCGACTGTTAAATGATTCCAACAGAGCAGTGTTGGTAAAGAGCCTCGGGGAATTTGGAGCACTGCACACCATTGACTCTCTGAGATTCTGCAGATTTTCACCTTCCTTTTGAGGTAGAATTCAAGATCTGAGCATTAATTCAGCAGAACTCAAATGTTCATTTGTATAGCATCATGTCTTATTCTGTACAACTTTCAGAGAAAAATTTTCTGTAATATGTCAGATATATTTGTCAGGGAAAGAATGATATTTACCTTATTGCATAATATTCTTTCTTAGAAGACATGGTCTCCAAATTGAATTCACAAAAGGTTGCCCCTTTTACAAGTAACAGTTCTGTATTAGAGGGGGATATTGAAAGAAGAGCTGGTTTATGTTCTTATTGTGATCATTAAAATATAACTATATACTATGCATTTTATTATCTCAAATATATATAGGTGCTATATTAATTCCTTTTCAGAAACTGAGAAAGGATATCAAACAAGAAGGAAGTGCTTAATTTTCCAGTGACCAGTAGGACTAGCTAGGAGCAAGATAGTCTTAAATTCTGTAACTATAGAGCTATTAACACAATCTTAGGCTGTATTTAAACTGAAATTACACATGCTCTGGAATTGTTCAATTTTGCACAAGAAGTGAGGAAGGGGCATTAGAAGAAATAGAAACCAATTAAAACATTTTCAAAAATTATGACAGATGTTGTCCCTTTGTGGTAGACATTTATGCATGTGTAGCTGGCTCCAGCCAGTACTTCTGCCTTCTGATCAGTCTGATTTAGTGAAGTGAGCTGTGACACAGATAGTCTTTATGAAGGTGGCCTAATGTTGCCAGATACTGAGTGTGCTGGCCCAGAGCCTTCAAAGATATGTATGTTCATATCTCCTAGATATAACTAGTTCAGCTGATCTGAGAGCTCAGGCCAAGTTTACCTTATCTAATGTCCTGAATTCTTGTGCATCAGGCTGAACCATAGTAACTATCTGTATGCACACTCATGGACTATCCCAGGCCCTAATGTTTTCAGTAATGCCTTTCACCTTACAACTCAGGTGACCCGCAATGACTTTCTAACTTTCATTAGTGTAACTTGAGCTTTTGAACCTTAAATAATAGGGATTTATAAAGAAAGAGGGTTGGAAAATGAAACTTCTAGTACATGTTGTTGATTGGGGGGGGTCTATTCCTGCCCACTTTTGAAGCCCCTTTATGCTACTCGTATTTTTTTTAAAGGGTGTTGATGTAACTGAGAAAATGTCAATTGGATTTAAGGTGACACTCCTCCAAAAATTGCCCATTATTCTTGAATGGCTTGATTCTATTCCTTTTGCTGTACATGGTACAGCAAGACAGAGGAAGGAATCAAAGGAAAATAACAATTCTGTCTTGGGTGCTCAGCAAACTTAGAACATAGAGTGAAGTTAATTAGGGTTAGGAAAGAATATCAGTTTGTGAGATCAGAGTTGGTATGGAATGTTGCAGGACAGATTTTAATAGGATAAGTAGAATATATTTAACTTCTAAGTGAAATAATGTGCACTAAGTTGAAATGTAGTGTGTGATCAGATAGGCAGTGTGTCAGTAAGACCACCCAATCCTTTCTGACTTAAATTAGTGTAGCTTTGTATTTTGACAAAGAAAGGTGAGAAAGGAAGTAAAAGAGGTTGCATAGCCTAGGAATGGGGAAAGAAGCAAGCAGTTCACTCTGCTTTGGGGAAGAAGGTTTAGAGCTGTCTGATATTGGAGTAATTCCTCAACTACTGCCTCCACAGCCTGGTCCTCTCGGGCTCCCATCCTAGTTGTTGCCCAAATACCCTTGGGGTTGGGCTCTTTGTAGTTAGAATTTGTGATGGTGACAAAGTATGTTTCTCCATAGTGGGAGACCGTAGGCTTTATTATACAAGAGCAGATTTGCTGTCACTGTTACCTTATCTTTCTTTCACCACCACCTTTAATAAATAATACATAACTTTTCTCTTTCTTTTCTTTTGTCACCAGACCTACTGCATGTGTGCCTTTGTCAGATTCAGCTGTTAAATATCTAATGTACTCTTTAGCTAGGAAAGTGAAGTTGAGGTCAAGATTTCTTCTATTTCTTAGCTTTACTGCAAGTGGGTTTTTTCCTTTTTTTTTTTTAGCCTATTTCCTAAGGAAATGAAATTTTTTAAAATGTACTGTTTTTTCTTCCTCCACCTTCTTTCTGTATCTGCCTGTTTGTCTGAATTTCAGCCAAATTGGAAAGGTTTCAGAGATACAGAACTCCTCACAAAATATAACTTTCTGGGTTAACAACCAAATTAATGTCCTGGCTGAGGGAAAGGCCACTGTGTTACCACACTACTTGCCAACAAGGATCAAGGTGAGGTTCTACCTTGAGAAAATTCCCCAGGAACCCTGAGGGCCATCTGAACAACTGTAAATTCTTTTTATTTTCTTCTGTTTTCTTCTCACATAGTGATTTCTCCTGTCTTTCACTGTTAAATTCTTCCTTGTCCACTGCTTTCAAAGACTACTGAGTCTGTGTATTTTCTGTAGCAGGCTCTGTGATATATCTAGCTTTCTCTTTTCCTCTCAGGTAACATGAAAAATGCATGTAAACTAATTTTTGCTGCCTCTCTTGTTCGACTAAAATAGATAATTGTGTCCTACAGAAGGTGCACTCAAGATCAGTTAGTAAGAGCTCTTGCTCAGCAATGCACTCAGGCTCTTGGCTTCTGCAGGAAGAGTAGTTTTCCTGCTTGTAGGACTATTTACAAAGACTCCAGTACTGTCTCTGTAGGTGGCCTGACCATTATGCCAGGATAAACTTCAGGTTCTGTGGATTTCAAAAGCTGGAAACATCCTTTTTCAGAGTAGATTTTTTTATTAAGACCTGAACTTTGGAAACAGTGTGCCAGAGGTCTGAGAAGGCCTTCCTGCAAGCAGTCTTGAATTTATTTTTAATGCACTGAATAAACATTAGGAAGTAAAAATGCTTGCCCCAGGATATCTGTAGCTACTTCACCCTTTTTCTTGGCTCTGACTTCCCAAATTACTTCTCCTTTATTTAAAAAAGGAAAATGGGAGAACAGTCTGCCTATGCTTTATAATGGCTCCTGTGCCAGTCACTGCCCACCCTTGTCCTGTAATTACTGAAACCAGATCCAGCAAATTTGTAATTTCCTGCCTGCTTTTGACCGTGGGGCCTATTAAGTTTTAGCAAGGTCAAAGGTTCATCCATTCATTCTTGAAAGTGTGTGCTGGCATATGCTTTAATGGAAGTGTCCATTCAATTCTCCATTGTAAAGATGAGCAGTCTGGGTTCTAGCATCACACTCCCTCATTGCTTGTTAAAAATATTGTCATATGCTTCCCAGTTCTCAAGTTGCCTTTGAAACTGCTACACTCATGCACAGAAAAATGTCCTAGCTATTTGCCTGTAGTAGTTTGCAGTTATTGGGAGAAGAAGAGTAAATTAATCTTTGGGTAAGTCTTTGTATACAATAATCTTCACCCAAGTTCTGGGTTAGTTGAACTCAGTGGACCTTATGTGAATGCCTTCATCAATTACTTTTATATTTTACAGTTTGTCTGTATACCTCAGAAGTGAGGGTGGAATTGCCTTTATAGCGAGGACTTAGAGTTTCTTAGTATAACAGGTGTAATTAAAAAAATAAAGTAATTCCTGTACTCTTCATAGCCAATCTCTGATCTGTACACAAACATATGTTTACTGACATATCTGTATATGTACATGTTAATACAGACTAGAGTACCTCAATCCTTCCATGCTTTAAAAAAATCTAATAATGCATGTTAAAATACTTTTTTAAGCACACAGCTGGTATTGTGCATTTGAAAACTATTCAGTCACTGCCTTCTCAAATGTGTGGAGCTCAGCATGCCAGGGGAGTCTCTGAAGTGATGGCCTCATTGCTGAATTGACTTCTGGGAGAGCAGAAGCAGCTGACCAGAATGTGATTAACCTTGGAAGTAATTTAGGGGTACCAAAATGATAGGTCTCAAGAATTGCTTCTGTAAGTCTTTTCTTGCTGGATTGCTGGCGACTTCAGTAGCAGAGTCTGAGCTTTGAGAGTCAAATGGCAGAACTTCTCCTGACTTTGGTGGTGCGCGCTCTCATGGTTAAGACCCTTCAGAACCACAAATATTCAGCAAGGTTTCTATGTGTGTAAATCTGTAGTCACACACATACAACAGGCACCAGACATCTTGTCTTCCTCTTTCTTGAAAGATAAACTTAAGGGTGGGTTGGTTTTTTTTTGTAAAGTATCTGTCATACATTGATATATAGAAATCAATGCAGTTTAGCAATGCAAAGATGTTCTGTAAGTGATTATTCTGAAAAATATACGGTTTTAAGTCCCACTGGCCAGGAAGGTTTGCTACACAGCAGGGAATTTGTCTTTGTTATGCTAACTATTTGCAGGTCATATGAGGATTAGTTTTCCTGTTGTGAGGCAACTAGCTTGTGTTCTTGTTTTCAACATCTTTGAGACTAACTATACTAAATTACAGGGTGCTTGCTCTCTTCTGAACATCAGTCACCTTAAAAAGATTTTAGGTTAGCTTCATGTGAGTCCACCTGCAGCTTCAGGGTCACTAGGATGTGCCCTCGGAATTGTTTTGCTATTGAGCCAACGACTATTTTAAGGTCAGCGTGATGCTTCTAAAAAGACTCACCTTACAGAAAACAGTTCAGAAATCTGAAAGAATACATTCCAGTTGTATATCATATTTGAGATAAAAGGTGAACTTATGTAATTCTAGGCTTCAGAGGTGAAACCTTGGTCTTGCTGAAGTAAGCAGCAGATCTCCCTTTGACTTGAGCAGGTAAAATCCTGCAGGTAGTATATGCAGATTCTTTACGCTTAGGCTTGTCAAACCATAACTGTGCTAAATCTTGCACATTGTTTCCCTACAGATGTGCACTGGTAACTACATATTTGTTCCTTATATGATAACTCCACATAACAAGGTGTACTGCTGTGATAGCAGTTTTATGAAGGGACTAACAGAACTGATGCAGCCCAGTTTTGAGTCGCTGCTTGGGCCTATATGCTTACCGCTGGTGGATCGATTTATTCAGCTCTTGAAGGTGGCTCAGGCCAGCTCAAGGTGAGTTGTCTTTTTGTACCCCTGTGTAAAATTAATATATTCCTGCTGGCAATATAAATGTCAGGCTCTTGCTTCAGGATGATGTGATGTTTTGCCTTCTGTTGAGACAAAGTGTTAAGTAGTAATTTGGCTTGACCAGATCATCTCCATTGACACTGCTCTATCAATAAATGTTCCACATACACATTGTGGGAGAACTGCAGGGCCAGAAAAAAAACAGTGCAAGGGACCTGTCCCAGATTGCTCATGTGAAGTTGTCCCTCTCCAGCCAGTATTTCCGGGAGTCCATTCTGAATGACATCAGGAAGGCCCGTACCCTCTACACAGGCAGAGAGCTTGCAGCAGAGCTAGCAAGGATTCGACAGCGAGTGGATAATGTTGAAGTCTTGTCTGCTGACATTGTCATAAACTTGCTGCTGTCCTACAGAGACATCCAGGTATGAATCCTATGCTCTAAGATAATTTAAAACATAGTAAAGTGAATTACATTCTCAGTGAAATTTTTAGCATATTTTGCACAATTTGCACTGTATGAATAATGCACACTGGTAAAAATATTTTACAGTATCTTCCCTTTTTGTTTTACTTTGTAGTTACACTGTGTATTATGTGCCTTTACATAGTGGAATAGTGTTGTTATTTTATAACAGCACATGAAAGGCACACAACATGTAATAACTCTTCTCCATCTCAGCATTACTGTGTGATGAACAGCCTGTAGTGTGTCCTACTTCAGGGTTATGGTAGCATTCTGCTATTGATAACGTATATGTATTCTTTGTCACCATGCTTGTGACATTTCTCATGAAAATATAGTATGTTCATTTGTATTTCAGCTTCTGGAATGGCGCTAGTAATTGCTTACTTTGTTATATGTAATTTCAATAGTTGCTTCTTAAACATTTTGAAGTGGCTTGGTTTTGTTTGGTTTTTTTTCTTATTATAAAATATGTCAGAGCAAAATACTTTAAAAACTGTGGTATTGAAAGATTCTTTTATTTTATTTTTGTGGCTCATGCCTACTTAAGAGTCTTAAGTCTTAAGTTGCCTTAATTCAGATGCAGTTAGCACTGTAATGTCTGTACAATATGAACTCTGATATGCATTCAGTCCCTGAAGCTAACTTTAATTGCGAAATAGATATACTAAAATTTCCACAGGTCTGTGTTGAAGCAGTATGGGAGACCAAATGTGTTTCTCTGCTAAATGCTGTTCATATTCACATTTCTGATGAGTCCCAGTCTCAAACTATAGAGACTGAAGAAACTGAAATCAGCAAAACTTAAGATGAACTAGAAATACTTCTTAGTATTGAAGTAATAGGTGCTTAGGTGAAAGAGGAGTTCATGTAGGCATACCTCAGTACAGTCACTTAAAACCTCATTATTCCCTTCTTTTGGAAGGATTATGACTCTATTGTGAAACTGGTGAAAACTTTAGAAAAACTGCCTACTTTTGACTTGGCTTCCCACCACCATGTGAGGTTTCATTATGCGTTCGCACTGAACAGGTAAGAATCTACCCTCCCTTCCATTAATGAGAACTTCAAACTCCATGCTGAGTTGGTAATCCCAGGTGAAGTTCCCTGCTGGAATCTGGATACGCAAGTCTAGGGATTTTCACTGAAGCAGAGTTGGGGACTCTGAGCTTCATCATCAATCTAAGCTTTTGTTTTCTCTTGTACTGTCAAATGTAATTTCTCTTGCTTTAATGTGTTTGATTTGTCTTTCCATTAGGTTTGCATTTTTTTTTTTGTTTCAGTACCTAAATTGGAGCAGTATTTTTACTTCTGTAAAATACACTTTTAACATTGCTGTATGAGTGGCAGTGCTGCAGCATTTGTGCTAACTTAGATGTCATCTCATTCAAGTCAGTTCCGCTAGTGTCAGGAGACAAGAGGAGAACTTTCATCAAATGTCATTCAGAAGATTTTATTATAATAATATTTCTCATGTTCTCTGATAACATGCACAAAATGTGACACATGGAGCAACACACACTACTTTCTTGGGTTAAATGAGAGCTAAACCTAGATTTTATTTTTTTTTTTTCCCCCCTTCCCCCAAGGATCCTGGCAATTGGACAAGGCACTAAAAGGGGAGGTTTTCAGAGAAAATGAGGTTTTCTGCTCCCCTGCTGTTATCACAATGAACATTTTGTTATTGACATTTAGAGAAGACCAGGTGTCAGCAGGCATTGAAATTCTCAAATACAGAAAATGTCTACAGATTTTTCTACTTCTCACAGATTTGAATATTGTAATTCAGATTTGCTGATGAGGCTTTGCATATCATGTCAAAGGGATGTCAAAATATGTCAGAAGTAACTAGTTGAAAAAATAAACTAGTTTTTTGAAAGAAAAAACAAAAATAAAACCCAGATATCTGGCATTGTTTTGCTGAATATAATGTCCAGATCCTTTCTTGCTCCCTTACACCAGGTATATGAAGGTATAAACGTTGTGCCCTTTTTGCTCCTGCTTTGCCATAAATATGTGGATCTTTGCAGATTAAATAATCCAGAATGTATCTGCCACTTCTACATAACCTTCACAAAGGTCACTAGGTGTACCTTGGAGTTTTAACAAGTTATTTAGAACTCAAGGTCACTTTTCTAAAACAAAGTCACCTTTGAAACCAGGACTTGACTAGTTCACTGGAACACTAAAAAACCTGCAAAACTGCAGTATAATTTTTTTCAGGCAGATCATTACTGGTTTTGTTGTGACCTTGCAGAATAAGAGGTCTGTTTTCATAGATGTGATTATAAGATGTAGCCTGTGAGGGTATCTGTCATACAAATGATCTGCACAGTACCTCCAGAGGAGTTCAGATAAAAATTTTCCTGTCCCTCCCTTCCCTAGATTGTACGTTCAACTGAAGTCTGTGACAGCCATGAAAACATTCATGCTTTGATGTGTGCCAAGAAGGAATTACTTGGGCTAATTATATCTTTCTCCTTATTTGGAATATAGAGGATGTTTCCTGAACTAAGGCAGGTCTGGAATACTCTGCACATAAGAATGTTTGCTGCAGACAAGATGCCCCTCTTGCTTCTAATCCAGATCACTGGTACAGAAGGATGGAGTGACTCACTTATTCAGGATTAGTCTGACCTAAATGAAGAAAGTGTGTTAAGGCATTGATGAGGGAAGAACAAGCAGAAAGAAAAGTAGGGAGCTCTGTCTCTGGAGACCAGCAAAATGTAAATGGCTCATATTACAGAACACTGTTGTGTCTTATTCATTTTGTTCTCATTAAATTCAGCTAGCTATTGGTTTGATCTGGATTAGTGACAGTAGATACAAGATGTGGAAGAGTTAGCCACCCAAAACTCCATTCTGAAAATTGCCCTTCTGTAATGAAAGTCAGCCAAAAAACATAAAGAAGCTGCAGACTTATCCTTGTTTCTTTACTTGAATGGTCAGTATGAGAAGAGAAAACAAAAGGAAGCAAACCAACAACTGTGCAAGACATCAGTTGGAAGGGGAACTAAAATAACACAGGCTTGAAGGAGACTGTTACTTGCTCAGCCAGGAACTCTTGATTTCCTTCCTTGGGGCCTGGGATTGGGAGCACTTGTCGATCTCAGATGAGTACACCAGCCTTGCTGTGCCACTGTAGAAGTACTTGGAGAGACAAGAAGTACTTGCAGCTCTGTAGTCTAAGGGGACTTTTCCTAACTTATTAGAATTTAACTGGTGTGAAAGTTGAGAAGAGATTGCACTAGGTTTCATTTATCTTTCTCATCAGGCTGAGACTTCAAGGTTTTTTCCGACCTAGATGATTCTGTGGCATTAGTAGAGGTTGGCCCAGCACCATAGAATTGCACACGCTATTTGCTTTTTTTGCTCAGGAAAACAGTTTATACTGTCTGCTCAAACAAGTGCTTTTGCTCTATTTTCTTAATTATTTTTTATGATGCAAGTACTCTTTCATCCTCTATTACCCATTCTGCTTGATTTAAACCTTTTTTTCCACATCACTCCCTTCTGTAGCTACATGAGCTCAGAGCTCATGAGCTCAGGTATCACTTAAGACTACATGTGCCCCGATCTCTCAGGTTTGACGTTGACACTGCCTGTTCAGATGCATCAAAACTTCGGTATGTTCTTGTCGAGGGGGAATAAAAAAATCCATTACTGAACCTCTGGTTAAGTAGTATCTGCTTTAAGATGTCTGACTTTTGATGGGTGTCTTTTTTCTGAGGTAGACTTCTCTTTCAGGTTTTATCAGTGCAAAGCTTGCAAGGTAGATACAAAACTACTTTTATATATTCCTCCCAATTATAACTGTAGCCACTCAAATATTACTGGCAATTTCTCCGAAAGAATATAATACATTCCCCAAACCACTGAAGAATAGGTTTGTCTGTCAAAGGAGTCATTTGCTTGTTCAGTAAAATTCTAAACTCTTGATACAGAATTATGTATTTATCCAAATTGTGAGTCATCAGGAAGCATCTAATGTTTACAATTATGTGGTTCGTTTGTCTGAAGTACTTCTGTTAATATTATCTTATTGGCTTCATTTCTTAACCTTTTCGTATCATGTGAATTCAGTCTGGTTTGTGCTTTTTTGTCTTCTTTTGCTTCACATTCAAAATGTATATTAAAAAAAAACCCCACAAACACAAGGTGGAATCTTTTTTCCTTTAAAGCATGAATTACTGTGAAAGAAATATTAAATATGAACCCCAGATTTATATCTATTTTCTACAAAAGTAACACATGACACTTCTGAGAATTGCTCTTGAGGTTCTTGCTGTTGTCAGTGCTTTGCTCTAGCTGATGCTTCATGAGAGAGAGAAAACATGTTTGGGGGCTTTTATAAAGGTGCTCCATGATATTAAGAAAAGGTGGGGATTTGGGGGAGGAGGAAGAGGGGAGGGAAGTATGTATATATAATATAGTCCATTGGTGTCTAGAGGCATATTTTACATTAAGCCATACATATATTCAAACACTGTCTTGAAAAAGTATTTCTTGTTATCTTTATTGGGGTTTTAATCAAAATTTTTCTTTTTCAATAGGCGAAATCTGCCTGGAGACAGACAGAAAGCTCTAGAAATTATGATTCCTCTGGTGGAACAGGAAGACCAAGTAGCTTCAGATATGTACTGCCTGGTTGGTCGAATTTACAAGGACATGTTTCTGGAATCTGGGTTCATAGATACAGAAAGCAGGGACAAAGGGACTTTCTGGTGAGTACTGTTTTCCTGGTCTATGTCCTTTTGTTAGCTTTGGGAAAATATTTCTAAAACAATATTTCAACTGTTTTTCATTTCAAATATTTGGTATCCTTAAGGGATAATACACTGAATGTTCTAATCTTAGCTCATTTGTTAAGAATGAGAGATTTATGTTGTTCACAGACACAGTTCCTCAGAGTTCTTGAAGTGCCTCAGAGACTTAGAAGTTTAGGTAGCTCTCATGAGTGTATTTCCCCCCTCCTTCAAGTTTAGTGTCTTCTGTTTGCTGTATTATTCTTAAGAGTCTGGGCCAGATAATAATAATCTGTGAATCAATCGGCATATCTGCAATCTGACAGATACAGGCTTTGCAGGCTTAAAGATGCCGAGGCATAACTCTACACTGATGCCTAGGGTCTACCATTCTGTCTTTTTTTGGCTTCCATGCTCACAAGCAATATGACTGTTCTAAACTCAGGCTGGCAAAAGTTTTATCACCCCATCATCACCATGTAGTATATGTATATTACAGTGGACTACAGTACCATCAATAGTCAAAGAAGCACGCAATAGGCTAGTTTAATTCTTATTTTAATTTTAGAGGCAAGTGTCATGTTCTTTATTTCTTTTGAAATGCACTAAAATGCTGTTACAGGGAATAGTTTAAAAAAATGGAGACACTGGACTCCATTGTAGACTTCTGTCAGAATGAGCTGCTTTTCTCCATTATGATTCTGATGAGGAAACAGACAATCTATGTTTATGTATCCTGCACATGAGATACTAGTTCTGGTCTTGTGCTCATCAGCTGCCTGTTGAATTAAATGCTTAGAATGGAACGCTTTTTTCTACCTTCATAATTTATCACTTGTTTTCAGTAAACTGCATATTAGAATGGTCTTTGGTAAAAAGTAAGATATCATTTTTTACCATGTATGACCTCAGAATACAAGTATAACTTATGATTTCTGGTCACATTTTACAGTTTCGCAATGCTTACTGGATTTTTTTTTTTAAAGGTGCTGAAATAACAGGAATGCAGCATATTGTTGTTGTCCCCCCTTCATAATTTTAGATTAAAGAAAAATTTTATTTCCTGTAAGGCAACGCTCATAACAAACTTCCAAGATTCTGTTTAAAAAAAATAAAATTGCTTATGTCAAACTAATATAAAAAGAAAACTGTAGTCCTGTTTACAAATACTAGGCATTATCACAGGCCAAATAGAATAAATAGAAATTACTTTTGCTATTGTACATCTTGCTTTTTCCTCATCCATAGTGCCTTATGAACAGATAAACTTTGAGATTTTCAGGCATGATTGAACTAAGAACCATTATATGTATAATAGTGAGAATTCCTTCTAAAATCCTTCATGTAGCCATTTTGCCACACTTTTAATAAGAAACATCTTGGCAACCATGGTATTCATACATTTGATGAAGGGAAGTGATTGCAGTAAGGCATACTAGTTTGGGAAAGGACAGCAGGCTGGCAGCTCCTGCAGCTCCTGACCAGCCAGCCCCTAAATAGTCCCCAAAGTCTCTGGCCAGTAAGATCCAATACAGACTTCTCAGTGTGCCTGCTGCAGTAGAACAAAGTGATCTCTGTTGAGTCAAGCTGGAGTTTGGTCGGAAGCTGTGCTGGATGGATCAGTCTCCTTTTGCTTGTGCTAGATATTGATTTGAATTCTAGTGTTAGTCATACAGCAAAATTGATGTGGCTGAAGGGTTGACTCATAACTCAGTGGAAGGCTCCTGGGAAGGAGCAGACCGACTCCAGTGCTACAGCAGGCTGCAACAGGGCGACGTGTGTGCAGGAGCATGATAGTGTTATGTTGAGATAAAGGTAAGCTCAGTCTTGGAGAAATTAGGATGTAGGAGAATTATAGTGAATTGTGTAAGATAGTGAGAATTTGGCAGCAGTACCAAAGCACTGGTTTTGCAAAACTAGTGATTTCAAGGTACTTTGGTCTATACCAAAAAAACCTGCAACCCAAAACCAAGCAAAAACCTCAGGCAGGCAATATGCTTTCCCGACAATTAAAAAGCAGAAAAAAAGACATCTTTCATATAAATATGAGGGAAGAGATGAAAGATTAATTATTAACTGTCACTTTCTTGTTGCATACTGACAGTGTAAATCAGACTTACCAAAGCTATCAAGTCTTTATTCAAATCTTTCCACTGCTCCCTCCCTAATTCAGTGTCTGTGCTGCAACATTTTCCCAAATGTCAGCTTTAATTTCTTCATGGCATTTATAATTGCATCAGCTAAGACAGCCTCTACTTTATAGGCAGACTTTTAAACCTTACTGCCTTTCTACAATACTGTGCAGGTTCCTCCAGTGATATCTGTGGCATGACAAGGTACAGCAGTTGCACCAGTTGAATTTAAATCAGTTCGGTCAACAGATGGGACTTGTGAGTTGTTTGGGAAACCATGAATATTTTGATCTGTTCAAAATTAATTATTACAGGTTATTTTTAAAAATTTTTGTCTGTAAATTTTTGTTGTCTAGGCTATGCGGATATAAGGCAGGCTTAAGAATGTCAGAACAAGATCACACCAAATAATACTTTTGGTTGTAACGATTTGGGAGAGGTAAATAGAACTACAGAGGTCCAAGATAACTGATATTTCTTGGTGTGAGTAGCATGTAAAGATGGCTAGAACAATTAATTTCTGCTGTGAGGAAGGGAGATTTGGGAGCAATTTTAAAAGAAGAGGCAGAACCCAGGAACAAACTTTCCAGGATGTTCCCTCTGGTCTGCTGGGGGTAGGTGGAGAGGTGCTAGCAGCAGGGGACTGCAGGGGTGGCCTCTGACAAAAGACAAGGACCTGTCCTGTGTCAGACACAACCAGTTCCAGCCAGCTCCAATGGACTCATCGCTGGCCAAAACTGGGTGCAAGCGAAACAGTGGTACCTCTGTGGTAAGATATATAAGACAGGTTTTCTGGGGGTGTTTCACCAATGCTTCTGCATGCAGTAACTGTTTTGCAAACTTAAGCTCATTTCCACCTCCTTTGCCTGTATGATTAACATTGTTTACAGCACAAATGTGCCCACCTGTTGATACACGTGAGTTTCTTATTTTATCTTTGAAATTTGAAGTTTGTATCTGTCGAAGAACAAGAGAAATTTTCATAGTCATGCCAAAAATTAGGCATTTTGGGGCAAAATGAAGTGAAATTACAGAGTCTCTTGTAATAGAACAAAAATACTTATTATTTTCAAGGGGTTTTTTTCTGTCAATTTTTCTTCTTTCCTTCTCCTGATATTGTAGAAATTCCTGAGGATTACAGAATGAAAGATCTCTAGGGCAAAAAAGGGAGTCCAGTTCCCAACATCACTGTATCTCCAAACAGATTATACCAGCCAGCGGATCTCTTCTTGCTATATATGCTTAGAATTAATGAGAGCGTCATCTTATTTGGTTGATGGGTTTTTATTTGGTTTGGGTTTTTTTGTTGTGTTGTTTGTTTGGGGTTTTTTTTAAATGAGGGAAAATGTTTTGTATGTACTTTCTTCCTTATTTTGTTGTAACTCGTAGTACAAGAGGGAAAGGCAGAAGATGAATGAAAAGAAATGAGTGTTTTCTGCTTATCCTTTTCTTTTTTTTTTTTCTTTTTTTTTTTTTTTTTTTATTGTCTAGTGATTAAGGTAGGCAACTGGAGTATAAGAAATACATGTAGCAGATAGAGAAGCCTGTCTTGCAGTTTTGGAAAGCAGAGCTTATGTTAAAAGACTCAAAGTCCTGAATGGTTAGAGCAGGAAAAGCAACAAACAACATAAAAAATAATAGAAACCAGCCATAGTTTTGACTTGCTAAGATCAAAATGCCTTAGCTCTGCTTACATGTCAAAGTGTGGTCTGGAAGCCAAATCCTTAGTGTTGGCATAGATTATTTTTCTTTCCTTCCCTATGTATTAATCTCACAACCTCTTTAATTTTTTTAAATAATCCATTTGTCTGTCTGGATTTTTCTCATCCTTTTGAAGGTATTTTTAAACTCCATTACTGTAGCAGAGTTGTGTGAACTGAATCTCTTGTGCTCCTTAACTCCCATATGATAGTCTTGTTTACCTTCTCCTTAGAGGTGTGTATGTGTATATATGTATCTCTATATATGCAACCAAACATGTTCTTATTCTGTAGAACAAATTTAAAGCACTATAGATCTGAGGTTGCTGTTGTTACCACAATTTGCATTGCCAGCTTGGGGATAATGTGTGCTGTGCTTGTGTGAACCCCCTCGACTTTGTTCAAAACAAGATTTAGGCTAGGTGAATACCACTGCCATTCCTCTTGCTTGCTTGCTTCCTCTCGAGGAGAATAAAATCTGGTATAATCCTTTTTTCATGTGAATAGAGTCCTAAGGACAAGACACCTAGTAAAGAATAAAATTTGGAGTAGGTGAAATTGTAGCTAAATGCGAAGTATGTTCTTATATCATTTGCTTTTGTGTTTATGCATTTCGATATGCTTGTACGTCACTGTAGCAGACCCACAATAGAATCTAAGGTTTCAAGTCGGTGAAAATTCATATATTTAAGAGTTAATGAGTTTGTTAATAAATATGACTCTGAAACAGGTCTCTTACAAGCTGAAAGTATTTTCTTTAATCTCAGACAGAATTGGAAATCTAGTAAGATACTGTAACTTCACTGGGATGGATGAGTAGGGTCTGTGCTTGTTGTGTGAGGGGAAAGGAATGGGAGGAGGATGTATAAATAACGGACTCCTAAAAATAACCACAAAGCATGTGGGGAAAACAGTAAAATATTTTTGCTTCCATGGATTCTTGCTGTATAAACAGAAGATAAGCACTTAAAGTACCTAAAAGCATAATTATGTCCCTATTAGATTGCATTATTTAGAAAGTAAACTTGTATGTTTGTTTCTTCTAGGTTCAAGAAGGCGTTTGAGTCAGAGCCAACGTTACAGTCAGGAATTAATTATGCAGTACTCCTTCTGGCAGCTGGACATTGCTTTGATACTTCTTTTGAGCTGCGGAAAGTTGGTAATTATAGCTTGCAAACTCACAGTGAAATCGCATTCTAGTGAAAGTATGACACCATCCACTATCATAGGGGAAAAATCTGATGATGAATGCTTTGATAGTGAGCATGTGAGTATGTATTTAAATTGGTCTCCCCCATTTGATTGCGGGTGAGCGCTGACAGTGAAGGTCTGGTTCCAGTTTCGGGGTCTTAACTGGTTGCAAGAGCTTAGGGAAAACTGGCAGCCCTTCTTTACAATGGCATCATTTGTGTGAAACAGGAACACCTGAAGGAGGAATCCAGTTCCAGCTAGCATTCTTTAAAAAAAAAACCCAAAAAACACACATACACACATCCATGTAGAACTAACTGTAGGGGATATGGACAAAAATTCCATCATAAGAGTGGGGGAAATGCAATTGACTTGAGCTTGGGATAGGCTGAGAGAAGAATGTTTCTCTTCTGATGTTTTCTTTGAGGTTTCCCGAATGTGTCTGTATTCATAGAATCACAGAGTGATTTGGGTTGGAAGGGACCTTTTTAAGATCATCTAGTCCAACTCCCCTGCTGTGGGCAGGGACATCTTTCACTAGATCAGGTTGCTCAACCTCACCTTGAACACTCCCAATGATGGGGCATTCACAACTTCCTTGGGCAACCTGGTCCAATGTCTCACCACCCTCGTAAAAAACTTCTTGCTTAAGAAGGAAGAATTAAGGTGACCATTTTGTTTGTGATTTTGATTGATTTGAGGAGAATTCAAAGTCAAGATTAGTCAGTAATACTTTCGGGGAAGATATGGGAGAAAGCACTGAACGTTACAATATGTAGTAATGTATTCTTTGTAACTGGCATTCTTCTCCATTAATTTGTATAGTTCTTGGCATATTGTAAAGTCTTTTTTTATCCTTCTGTCTCCTGAAAGGTTGTCAAGTGAGAAGGATACATTCTGTGAAGAACATTGGTTTTGTAATCAGCTGCTGCTCTGGTTTAGAAGTTAGGTGTGCACTGTATGTCTGGAAGTAATTTTCTAGATAGAGGATTTTTGTGTGTGAAGGTCTGAGTGAGCTGGTTACTTTCACATAGATAATGGAAGTGAAATTGAAATTCTCTGTGAAAGAAGATATTCACTGGGATGTGATAGGCTTCATAGAGTTGCCCCAACTACTCTTTGCCCTTCTGTGAGTGGGCGAGATTTTCCTTTTTGGGTTGAATAGAATACTTCCATCTCCTACACTGAAATTTGAATTCTTGTGCCAGCGTAGGAGGTAAAAATACATATTTTTCTTTCTACACAGCATTTGCAAATAATTCACTCAGCTGAACTAATTTTGAATTAGTTTAGTGAAGCTGGGCTATATTTATTGTGTAGTTTAATTTGAATCTTTCAATTTTAAAGAAACGTCTCAATTGCACACAGGCTACAGCTAACTAAATTTGGACACGTTAATTGTACTGATGAAATCTGGGTGTTATTTGTAGGGATCAGATGTTTGTTATCATTCTTGTGAGTTCTTCCACTGTTTTCCCTATTGTTTGTATGGAGAACATTACAGAAATTAAGGTTCCTTATTACTTAAGCTTCCACCCACTGCTGATGAATGATTTAGAGGAGAAATATTTGATAGCTGTTTGGTGGAAGGATTGGGTTTTTTTTTAAGCTGTTGGTGTGTGTCTCTCATGTAAACATTTACTTAGTGTCTGCTGAAAACCCTTGATATAGCAACCTCTTCTGTTATTCACTAGTATATCTTTCATGTTATGGGAAATACTTTAAAAATGCTTTAACTCTTAGACTGACTTAGCTGCTTTGAAACAAGCTTTCAAATACATATATAATATAGACCCTATATGTGTCATTGATCATTGATTTCTTGTTAAGACTGTGGTAACTGTTAGTAGAATCACAGAATCAGAATACACCAGGTTGAAGGGACCTCATGGTCCAACGTTTCTTGCCAAGAGCACCGTCCAGACAAGAAGGACCAGCATCCTGTCTAGCCGAATCTTAAATGTGCCCAATGTTGGGGAATCCACTGCTTTCCTGGGGAGATTATTCCAGTGGCTGATTGTTCTCACTGTGAAAAAATTTTCCGTTTGTGTCTAGTTGGAGCATCCCCAGAAATAACCTGTATCCATGATCTCTCATTTTTTCTCTGTGACCCCTTGTAAAAAAGGAGTCTCCAGAGTCTCCATCTTCTTTGTAGCCAGCCTTTAAATACTGGAACATAGTGATAACCATAAGTCTTCTTTTCTCAAGGATGAACAAACCCAGTTCTCTCAGCCTTTCCTCATATGGCAGGTTTCCAGTCCTTTGATCACCTTTGTGGCCCTTTTCTGGACCCTCCCCAGCCTGTCCACATCTTTCTTGTGTAGTGAGTACCAAAACTGAAACAGTATTTCAGGTGTGGCCTGACAGGTGCTGAGTAGTGTGATGATGACTTCTTTATCTCTGCTGGTGATGCCCTTGTTTGATACAACCCAGTATCCTGTTGTCTTTCTTTGCTGCAGCAGCACGCTGTTCATCCATGTTGAGCTGCTTGTCCACCAGGACCCTCTGGTCCCTTTCCACAGAGCTGATTCCCAGCCAGGTAAATCCCAGCCTGTGCTGTGCTCCTAGATTATGTTTTCCCAGGTGTAAGACCTTACATTTGTTTTAAACAAGAATAAGCAAAACCACAGAGGTTGTGTGGGAATATGTTTTGATTTTTTTTCCTGTCCCAAGAATCTCTTACATATGTGTCATTTTTTTGATGTCACCTCTTGTTTAGATCTGTGTGTACAACACCATAGCAGTAGTTAAATTTGTCTGGCAGTGCTTTCAGTTTGGTGTCCACCTGCAGCATTATCTGTAGCACATAGAGATTAGAGAAAGTCTGTCTTCTGATAGGAAATGAGGAGAGGAGCAAGAGCAAGTTGGTTGAAGTTCAGTTCAGGTTATATGGAAATTATATTGGTAGGTTGGGAAAGGCTAAGGAAGGATATGGTACCTAACAGCACCTGAGAGGGTGCATGAGGCTGTAATTAGAAGATGCATATCTGATTACATTAGCAATAATGTAGTAACTCCAGTAAAACTCAGAATAAATCCAGTATCTAAGAGAATTTTTACTCATCTGCATCAGATGAGAAAATTTGCCTTCTAAAAGTTCTGCCTCTACTTGTCAGGTAACAGTACACAGCTAAATGATCGTATGAAGCATTAATGAAAATCTTCTGTTTTCTGGATAGTATCACTTTCTTAACTGTATAAAATTGCAGTACTTTGAGACCAAAACAGAAATGATAGTGCTTTGCATTGACAGTAATGATCTCTGCAGGCTGTGCAACTTTGACACACAAAGGATCCTGTAATATGAATTGTTCTGTCAATATTTGAGCAAGGAAAGCAGTTTATTTATAAAGTCTTCATAGTGATATTTAACTGGCAATATCTACTTCTGTATATTATTTTCTTCACAAGCTGTGGGTATATCCTTGCTGTTATAAAAATGATGGCTTTTCTGGCATTAATAGTTCCTCTATTTTGGCTCATTTTTAAGGCAAAATATTTTTTATAAAATATACTGGAATTCAGCTGCTGCTTTTTTTTTCCCTCCTCTTGTGAATGCTAAATTTATCATGGAAGGAGAGAATGTCTTGACTGCCTGGATTTTCTTATACTCTGAAAAAACTTTTAAAGATGGTGAAATCAAAATAACTAGAGAAGAGAACTTGTACAAGGAGACCACAAACTCAGGAGTGAAATTCATGGAGGTGTTCGCTTTGCATGTTTCCGTAGAAAGGTATTTTGTTCCCTCACCCACAAAAAAGACCAAACCCACTGGAAAACAAACCAAACCAAAACCAAACCCACCTCTATAAATGAGAGTTACAGTCTTTTGAACCTATTGCTAATGTCTCTACACTGCAACTGCATTTTTCCAGCTTGCATTTCAGGGATAAGTAAGTTTGTAGATGAGCTTTGTAGAGGAGAGTCAGCAGGGTAGTGAGTTTTAGCTTTGAGTACCACATCTTTCTTAGAAGAATTTGAGAGGCTGATGTCTTCTTTGAGGTAATAGGATCCACTTCAGAGTACTTGGGTAAAACTTCCAGTTCATTCAGGCTACATAACAGTAATGATTCCCAAACTTGGTATCCTCAGATATCATTGCTGCTACACAGCCATCCTTTCTCTCACCATCTTTCTATAGCTCTGCCTTATTCCTGGCACTAGGACTCAAAATCCTTGCTATCGCCAGTCTTACCCTCCTAACAAACGCTTCTCCCTGCCACACCACTAATCCCAGTCCCTTCCCATGTGAGTTGTACTTTTCAGCAAAGCAACACACTCCATTTGTACCTTGCTTTTGGCTCTGTTCCCTCATTCAAAGCGCTGGAGGATTGTGGTGGGTAGGTTCCTGCAGGCACAGTGAAGTGTGGTGGAGCATGTAAGCCTGTGAACCAAAGACCAGTGCTGCTGCTCACTGTGACAAATAGCTTGTGATAGCTTGTCAGCAGTCACTACAATTGTGAGTGCCATTGCCCAGTACCCAGTGAAGGCCCACCGCACAGCTAAACTGTTCCCTTTCCCCTTCCTCCCAGCAATGGTATACCCATCTTGAAAGATTACTGTATCCCTGTGATACCAATTTTTCATTTCCTTTGTGATAAGATCACATTCAAAGCCTGTGGAAGTTAGTAGGTGTCTGTCTGCTCTTGCATGTTGCTGTCATGTGCATGCAAATGTTTTAGATGTTCTAGCAAAGCGCTTCAGCCTTTGAGGATATTGCTGAGTAGTGTTACTCTAGGGTCCTGGGGGAGATTAATTTTTTCCATTTACTGTGGTGTGGATAGTGTATAGGTTTTGGTTTCTAGAACCCAACTGAAGTTGAACACATTTAACACAAATTCCCCCTTCCTGTCTTACACCAGCAAGTTTGTGTACATCTGCAGGTGATCTATTGGCAATGTGCATGTATACAGCACCCTGGCTTAAAGCCTTGAGAGCTGATATACATAGAGGTGGTCACTGCTGTGTGTTGTGGAAGTTGATGGAAGTGATGTACATTGCATTATGTCTCAGGTAGATTGGAGGTATTCTGTAATATCTATTGCATTCTTTTCAGGAATAACTAAATTTCTTTCTCAAGAAGTGAACAAATAATGTGTGAAATAAAGAAGTGAAATAAGCTATAGACCACTGGGATACAATTTCATGTTTTAAAAACATTTATTGTCTGATGTTAGTAACAAAAATGTGAACTGTGTGAGCAAACAAGATGAATTGGGTAGACTGAAATGTAGCTGATTTAATGATACCAGTTTTGATAAGATTTATTGCTACTTCCAGCATGAAGTTTAGTCTGGTAGCTACTTAAGGAAGGTTTAGGAAAAGATCAACAGTTGAATTGAAATCTCTTGTGAATACTCAGCCTTAATATCAAGGATAATGGAAAGTGATGTGGGAGGGAAATTGTCATAGTGGACTAGTGTGGGAAAAGTGAATAAAAGGCTATGGTGGTGAAGAGACTTGTCTTGTAAGCTGCAGTTTGTTTTATTTGTGGGGAATGGTGTAGCATATCTCATGTTAGCTATGAATACATAGCAGCTAATATGAACTAAAAATCATCCTGAATGCCACAGGGAAACTTGTAGTTCTTGGAAAACCTAGTAAGTCAAAATAAAACCTGAGGCTCTCCATCGTCTTTGAGTCTGAGGGATTTATGAATATTAATAGATGTCTTTCATTGGGGTAGGACTTGCGGCAATTTAAAGAACATCACTGCTGGAAGAAGCCCAGTGGATCATCTGTTCCTTCTGCATGGGACCTTGTCTATAAAGGTAAGTTTGGGGCTTGGGGCTTGTAAGTCAAAAAAACAAAGCAGAAAAAAACATAATAGGTGCCTAATTCAGCATCTGTTAAGTTTTTACAGCTATGTTGTGTAGCCTAAGGCCCCAATTTACCTTTACAGATGAGGTCCATGCAAGAACATAGGTAATCTGGCTGTGGCCTTGTCCTGACAGTGATGTCTTAAAGTTCCTTTCTCAAGAAGCCTTTAGGAAGAGGGGGAGGGGAAAAAAAAATCTGCTACCATTTAAGGTGTTTGAAAGGCATATAACATTAACTGGTGAGTATGATTTCATCTTACTTCATTGAAATGGAGAGGCTACAGTAATTTAAGGAATGAATAGATTTCAAATTAGGGAAATGCCTACTTTAGAACTGCATTAATATACATTCCTGTGACCTATTATTCTTTTCACTACAGGAGTAAAGATCAGCAGCCTGCTTGGTAAAAAGGGGAGCTTGGAGAAACTGCAGAGCTATTGGGAAGTGGGATCTTTCTTGGGGGCCAGTATGTTGGCTAATGACCATATAAGAGTGATCCAGGCTTCAGAAAAGCTGTTTAAGCTAAAAGCACCTGCATGGTAAGATGATAAATGAGATCATATACATTACCAAGTATTAAAACATTGGACTCCTTCAGCTTTCACATTTGGCATTGTATTTAGCTGACTGGAGATGGGTTTTGTGTTTTTAACAGATTTTGCTGTCTGTATATTGTTTCACTACACTTATACCTAGGCAAGGGACTCTCTTCCCCTTTTGCCCTTATTCAGGAATAGATTTTATATGGGTCTTTAATTTGATGTCTGAGAAGGTCAGATTCACCATTGTCTCCAAGCTCTTCTGAGGGCAAGGGGGAAAGGAGTTGCTTGTACACATTGTACTTTAGTGGTTACATAGCTAAATAGAAGTGTAGTAGCTTGTGGCTGTAGTCATAACTGCCTGGAAGTTTTTGGGAAGGAAGACAGCTTGGCTAGAGAGGCATGGGTGTACCTTGGAGTGTTGTAATGGTTATTGCACATACCAGCTGTTATAGGAACTTGAACATGGATGAGCTGTATGGTGCAAGCTGCATCTCATATGATTGAGAAGAATGCGGATTAAAGTCCCGTTAACAAAAAGGTTACAAATCTGGGGTTAAAGACAACCCTGTAGACTCAATATTTGTTATGCTAAGGCCAAGAGGTGTGTGCTCTGGCAGCACTTAACTGACACCTATTCTGCTTTGGGTATAGGTAGCCAGTAAGGACCAGTCACCTATTCATCAGGGTCTGGGATCCTGTTGGCTGGGGAGAACCAAGACTTCTTTCTGACTAAAAAAGTTGTCATTCTGCCAATTGGAAGAGTGCATATGTCACAGCCTATGTATTTTTGTTGCCTTATAAAGGCTAGAAAGTGTCTTGAAAAGCTGATCAGATGGTAATGTGTGATAAGATATGGAAATGCTAAACTTCTACATTGATCTAATGTAGAAAACTGTCAAAATTAAGAACTGTAAATTTTTTGACCAAGTATTTTATAAATGCTGTTTACAGTGTATTATCTGCAAGGTTTTCCATTTTTATTATGTGCATATTTTACTGAGAATCCTGGGTAGCACTGTCTGGAAGTCTCCTGGTAGAGTTTTCTGGGGTTTATGAATGCCTATTTGTCAGGATTTTTATGTACCACTGCCTTAGGGGTTTAAGTGTGTGGATTAAACTCTGAAAATACAGCACATATTTGTGCTTCAGAAAGGGTTTCTCCTGTGAGCAATTACTTCCCAGTCTGTTGCCTGCTGTTCAGCAGAGCCCGCTTGGTGCAAGGGGGAGTAGATGCAGTGCCCTAAGCCGGATATCCCCATGGCCTAAGAAGGATGATTGGAAAATGTGCAGCTGTGGAACTGTTCCCAAAAGGCCCTCTAAATTTATATACCTTCTTGTCATAAGCATGGAGACGAAGTTTCCATGAATAGTCTAATTGTGATAAGGCGATAGCTGTGATAAATCCTCTTTAAGCATGTATATCTCATTTCTGTAGTATTCATAAAAATTGTATGACTATGTTTACAACTTTGCTTCCTCTTGGCTTTTTTGAAAAAATGTTATGAGGTGTCCTGTAAATCATATCCAGAAAATAGAACAGCAGAGGGAGGGATGAGCTGCATTTAGGGGAGCTATTCAGCACTGCTGTTGTCCTTCCTTAGCAATGCCAAAAGTGCTTAGTGTAGCTCTTGTTGTCTTTACAGGATAATAAATTCCAGAACTGTCATGTTTTAGAAACCTCTGTTAAACAACTGCCAATGCAGATACAATGCAGAAAACAGAACAGTGTGGAGAGTTAAAGTAGTGGACTTTTCACCTGAGTTTTTATTTGAGGTTGGTCACTACTCAAACATGTTTGGCATGGGTTCAGTTTGGTCCATAGGTAGAGGATTCAGCTATTTCATGAAGCTTTCATGGTTTAGGATGGGATCAGGAAAAAATTCAGGAAGGAGTGTCCCACAACTCGTTTATATTTCAGGTTACTAATACAGCAGTGACATTTCCAGTTCTAAATGGGAAATTGCTACAGTTAAAAGCAATCCTAGAGAACCAAAATCTTACTGGTTACCTTAGCGTTGCAATGGTGGATGCTTCGGTTGTGATTAAAGATAGAGACATTATTATTTACAAACTGTATTAAGTTTACTATCTATGTATGCTTGGATGAATGCAGGTACCTGAAGTCTATTGTAGAGACTGTTTTGATATATCAACATTTTAAGAAACTGACACCAGAACAACATACGGCCAAACAGGAACTTGTGGACTTCTGGATGGACTTCCTTGTTGAAGCCACAAAGACAGATGTGTCTGTAGTTCGATTTCCAGTAAGTAGTTGTTTTGTTGTTGTTGGGGTTTTTTTTAATATATTGTGACATGCAGGAAACTGACACAAAACACTGCTTCTTTTTTGGTTGCCAGACAATAAACTGCTTGTCCAGAAGAAATGTATTTGGTTTGCATGCTAGATTGGTTTTAATTGATTGCACGTGGCTACAATGGGATTGCACAGCATGTTCCATATGAAAATAATGAGTAAGAAAGTTAAGATAGAACTTTGCTACCAGTGGGTACACTTCTAAAACAAACCTTTGCAGTGTATTCCAGGTTATACTGTATTAACAGTATTATGTTTTGAAGAAAAGATACTTAATTTCAATCTCTTTGTAGCTCAGCAGGCTTTGCATACCCTACTGTCAATTAAGCCTGTACTCTGTTAGAGGTTAAAAATCAGCCCAAGCAGTCAAAGATCTATTGTTCCAGCTACTAGACAATGTATTTCAAGTATATAAGTATATATATACTTTCCTGATTTCTTCTACAAACATTTAGCCAAAAACTTTTATTGGATATGTTGGTGTTGTACAATATCCTGAAAGTACACTGTTAAAAGATATTTGTTTCCCGTACATATTAACTATGTATATATGGGAAATAATGTCTTGGGTATTCCTTTTAGCTAAGCATTAGCAAATACAGCATTTTGTTTTATACAGCAGTTGCTATTGCCTCCTGGATACTTGAAGTGCGTACTGGTTGTTTTGTACCGTTCTTTTGGCTTCTGTGTGTAGATGGAATAAAAAACCATAAGGAAGACTCTAGTGTTGAACAGCAACAGCTTGAGGCAGTAAAGTGAAAGCAACATGAGACTCTCTAGAGAATCTGGTTCTCCTTCTCCGAGGAGAATGGGCGTAAAGTTTTGCAGAGAAACAGAAAATGTTTTGAATCCTCTGCTTTTTGTAAAAGACAAGGCCATGTTCTTTTTAAATTTTTGTTGATGAAATGATGCAGTTAGATACTTAAAATAGGCTCTGACTTACAAAACTGTCCAAGCCAAATGTTTTGGATTTTTATTAAGAGGCACACTGAAACTGATCATTGCGATAGCATGAGCCAAAAGATTAAACTCAGTGACCACATTTTGATTGTTTTGTATAGGAAACTATTCTGGTGTTGCAGACAGACATACATGATCTCTCATAATACAAAAATCCTATCTGTGCCTGTTGGGAAAGAAAATCGCATCATTCAACAAGGCAGCAAAATGAGTCCTCCCACATTCTTGTGAAGCATTTATTCTAAAAAGTTTTTTGTAGATTTCCTTACTGTGAGCTGTTCTCAGAGTTTGAACTGAAGGGCGTCACTGTCCATCAGTACTAGCTTAGCTGTCAGTTACTTTCTCATCTGGTAGCATCACTGTTGTCATCCTCTTTTTGGCCTTTAGAGGAAGAAATGATGCAGCATGTGGGTAACTTGCTGTAGGCTAGACCCCAATTGTGAAGTAGTCTAAAACAAATTTTAGAAATTTTAAGTGTCTGGAGATGCCAAGTGACGCATTTGAAATACCACTTGTCATAATTTACAGAGTTAGATGCTTAGGTACTTTTCAAAATTTTCTCTTGCACTTCATCCACTGTATCTGTGTGCTTATTTACTCTGTAGGAGATGACATGGCTTAGATTTGCCTTGAAGCCATGTCTCTCTGCTTAGGTATTTCTGGGTTTTTGGTTTGGTGGGTTTTTTTGTTTGTTTGTTGTTTTTTTTTTTTTAATAAATGTAGACCAAGTCAGTCGTCATTTCCTAAAGCAATTCTTTGAACTCCCAAAGTTTTCAAATGAGAAATTCTGTAGCTTGGATATTTTGAAGATGATGTTTGATTGGTGCTTTTGTGGGAGAGGGAAGGGCAGAAGAAAGGAAAGAGGTTATCACTTTGTTGACCATCTTCAACTTAGTCCTATTTTATAAAAGTCTTTCAGTTAAATGCTGAGGGCTAGAAATCTTCCTATACATGCTGCAGTGGAGGAGACAGCTTTTTCTTGAATTAATAACAATACTTAACCTTCTGAAGAATGAGAATACCTTCAACTCAGACAATATAGATTTGGTGTGTTAGACATAAGATTTTAACTACTGTAAGTGTGAAATAAATAGTTTTAGTGAGAAACCATGCTGCTTCAAATAGCCAAACTGTGTTGACGTTTTCTTTTAAAGCATGCTGGAAGCTTTAAAGATCTGGAAGTAATTCTGGCAGAACATTATTAAAGTAGTAGAGTGGCAGCCTTCATCTACTAAGTGGTTATGTTAGACTAAGTTTTGCTGCATTGCATCCCATCTCTTTTTACATGATGGCTGTAGTTTTTGTTTCACTTACCCCAGGAGATTTCCTATAATATTTAGCTGTCAGCCTCTTGCAGTGGTGTTTGCTTTTGAGAAAATAATTTGATCTCGTGGTTACAGTTCACAGTGGTAAAAATCAAAAGCAGTTTAGTCTACCTCTAGGTTGATGTGTTTTTCTGATTTACCCAAATGCACTTCTACCGTAAGATGATAAAGGTATGCTAAGAATCCTGTCCAGTTGGGAGAGGGATGTTCTTAAATGGCATTGCAAGAGAATCAATTGTGACAAATATTTCAAAATCTGATAGTTGTCAGAGAAATAATTTGGAAAACTATGATATGTGCTACCAACTGACACATAATAGTCATATAAAAAACTAAATTAAAATTGGGTTTGTAAGGGTTTTTTTAAATCTTAAGTTACTGTCAGCCCTACTAAACTAGCCCAGTACCTAAAACTTTACTGCTTATTCTATTTCCCCTGTTCTTCTGGCTATGGTATGACTACAGAAATAATGTTAACAGATTTTAATACCCTGAAGTTCTACATATTTTGTACTAACTCATAAAAATTATTTTTTCTACAAGGTTTTAATATTAGAACCAACAAAAATCTATCAGCCCTCGTATCTCTCCATCAACAGTGAAGCTGAGGAGAAGACTGTATCTATCTGGCATGTGCTGCCTGATGACAAGGTATGCATGATGTTACCTGTAGTTGTAATTTTTTTTCACAGTTTAGAAGTATTCATGGTACATAAGGTATATAACATGTAAACAGTTGCATCTAATGATGGATTTTGCAAAGGAGACAAGTGTTTCAGTAACACAGGAAGATGCTGTGGACATGTGTTGCCATGCATTTTAAATTTTTTTTCTTTTTTAATATGCAATTTTAAATTTTTATTTTAAGTTTGTCCTGTTGTTCAATGGACCTCTTGTCTTCATCGCTTTTTAAAATAACTTGCATCTTCTTTCAAGTTGTCTTAAACCAGTGTATGATATACAAGTCTGTTGCTTAAGACTTCATATGTAATTTACAATATACTGTCATCATACAAATAATGTAGCATAAAATTACTTACACAAATAGAACTGTCTTTTTCCTGTACCTGCAATATTACTCATCAGCTGTGGTAAATACTCCTTTAACATGAAAGTATTAGAGACTGGTGTCTTAAAACAGGAACGGAAGCAGTCAAAAGCCAAAGAAATATTTGGCAGAAGGATGGATGGATGGATGGATGGATGGATGGATGGATGGATGGATGGATAGATGCTCAGAAGGTCCTAGAAATTGAAAAAGCTAGGAAGCCCATATGTCAAGGTGTGGGATAGCCAGACATATTTGGAAAGGAGTTTAGAAAATCTGGAGTGCAAGGGAAGAGGAAAACCTAGAGTGGTTATTGCATTCAGGAATGCTTAGGAAGCAAAATATTGATAAGAGTGAAGACAGGGAGGACATCATAGAACCTCGGTGAAGCACAGCAGCGCGGAGACATAAGGGGAGTATGTGAAGAGTGAACAGAGGCTGAGTCAGCTGGAGGCACAACACTGGAGATGCTGCAATTTATAAGAAATAGCACTGTTCATTCTTTCATGGCAGCGTTTTGCTTGCCTGCAGGATAGAACAGTGAAGAGCTATTTTTCAGGTAATCCATCCTTCAGCTTTTGTGCTGGTAGTCTGTTAAAGGAGAAGCATTTTTGCATGCAGAATATGTGAGGCTGTACTGCTTAGAATTTTTGTTGTGAGTTCATAAGAAAATGTAAATGGACTGTGGCTGAAATAGCAGATTTAGAGCACACACTGAAATGTTTGCCTAGATCAATGAATTTCTGTTTTTGCGGTTTATTCCGACTGATGTTTTTCCAAATAGGCTCAGCCTCTGAGAATAATATAAAAACTAAATTTTTGTAGTACTTGGACAAACCCAAAATTTACCACACAGTAAATAATGATTTGTCAGTACTATGGAGTAAACCTTGTTATTGTAAAAGATCTGTTCTGAACATATTTCTGTATTCAGAATTTAGTCTGTTTAGAAACTATTTTACATGCAGATTTTTGGGGGGTTTGTAGGCTTTTTTATGTGCATGTAGTTCACATCCAAACAATACTTTCAATTTTGTTACATGGCTTATCTATAGCATAAGAAAGAACATAGGCAGAGCTAGAAGGAATTTTCTGGACTATTGAGTCCTGTTCACCTCTCTTGCAGACACTCTTGTCATATAAAGTTTTTCATGAAGTGATCAAGCTCCATCTGAATACTAGTATAGGTTTCACAGGTGACTGTGTTGGAAGCTGGTTTGAGAACAACACTACACCTCTAGAAGAGCCCAGATTGAAATACTGCGGGTGAAGTAGAAGAGTATTACTATGTCTTCTAGCTTTCAGTCTGAATTTGTTGCCATTTCATATTCATTTGGTTTTTTTGCTAACACAGTGTTTACGTTGAATGGTTCCTTTCTCTCTCTGATGTTTACCTTACAGTATTTTTAGAGAGAACTCTAATATCTCTTAGTGGTGAGGTTTTTTGGATTTTATTTTTAGGCAAAACAAGTATGCTTGGTGTACTGGCCACACATGGCATCTCATGGCCATGAATTCTTATGTTCCACTTAGAGTTAACCTTACTTGAGCATGCACATTCATGGTGTTTTGTGGTGCATTCGTTTCTTTTAACTAATGGGATGTTTTGCTTGATACTTTCAGTGATGGCCACCTTCATAGCTGTGTCACTTGACTGCCCAGTCATCCTGTGACTGAGAGAAGGATTTAGATGTATTAGTCTGTACCTGTTTGGTGTTCAGTAGATAGGTATTTTGGCCTTGAAGAGTTTGAAAGCTTTGCTTTGTAGCATATTCTGTTATTTCAATTTTTTTTTTTAAGTTACTTGATAGTATATTATACTTTATTAATATATCCTCCTTCCTGGTTTGGGGAGTGTATCTGTTTTCTGCAGATTAGCATTTTCCTATTTTTGCTGCCCTAGTCTTAATCAATAGCATTAGACAAGGTCAGTTTTAAATGCACTCCCTAGGACTTTTACTCCAGACAGAATCATTCCTGTGGTGAGCTTATTCAGTAGCCTGGGATCTGATTGAGACACAGTGCAGGCATCCTTGCCCTGTGAGCCATAATACCCATCAAAAGAATGCAGTAGGCAACTTGGTAGTTACCCCTTCAGCTGTACAATTATAGTGCGTTGTTGCAAGTTTGTTAAAGTTCTTTAGAATCCATCGGAAACTTTACAGAGAGAAAAAGGGTTAGGAACATTCAGAGACATTGGCTTCCTTTTCAGGTGGACATAACCAGTATTATATTTGTCTTTGATAAAGAGATTTTGTGAAGGGAATTGATGTGTTATCTGTCAGCCCACTGCAAAGAGGAAGACACTTACTTTGATCCCTACTAGGCTGAAAACAGACATTTCAGGGACGGATTAACACACAAAGAACACCTATCCTTACTTCAAGGGCAGATTAGACAGCTGTGCTGGGAAATTTTTTCAGCTGTCCATTTCAGTCTACCTACCATAGGTCTGTCAGAGCTTTACCATTTCATGCTTCAGGTTTCAGTTCATTTTGGCTCATAAAATTAATGGTTCTACTTACTTTCCAAAATTCCATCAGTGCTCTAAGAACAAGAATTGTGAGTTACGAAGTGTTTGGACATCATTTTATACACAAAGTAGCTGAATTTTCATTTCAAATCCAAACTGGAACTCAGTAGAGCCTGCAGCTGGAAATTTTATAATAAATAGCTAAATGACAGTCAATACCAGGATAAATGATGTGACCTCTTCCTTTTCCATAGCTTTTCTAGCAGCATATCTTAACACTTATGCCTTTAATAATACCAAGTTTAACATAAGCAAATGACTATAAAAATAGCATTATATTTTGTAGAATGCACATTACCTTTGCCTTGCAGTTCCCTAATTTTAGCAGCCCTTTCCACATGGGATTAGAGGAATGCAGCAGTGCTGTTTGCAGGTTTGAAATAGAACAGCCTGTCTCTGTTTTGCGTTGGCTTCTGAATCCATTTTGAGTTTTGTTTTGGGTGGTTAGTGTTTTTTTGACTAACCAAAGAACAGATGCTGAATTTGGATAGCATGCCTGATATATTTACTCCAATGTATTCAAAACTTGGCAAGATCGTGAGGGACATAACTTTTATATTATTTCATTGCCTGAGAGCTTCATGTGGTAAAATAAAAGCTATATGAATCTGTGAGAGATTAGTTGCATGTAGATGACAGGTAAAACCCACAATACTTGTGCTTCATGTTATGCTTCTTGAGTTTCTGCCTGTCAGGATGTATATTTTAACTTACTTAGATTTTAGATTATTCCCAATAGTGGGAATTGGAAAAGTACCGATAGCTCTGAGGGAGCTTCGAGGCACAGAAAATTGGAAAGTGGCAGAGTTTGTATATGGAGGGAGAAGTAAAAGACAGTGCAGATACACCCTCTTGATTAGGAGAGGGATTGAGTTGGTGATCTTTCTTCATGCAAGAGAACCAGGCAACCTAAATAGTAGTTTCACGAAGACTTTATATTACCATCAGTTAGTACTTGCACTTCAAGCTGCAATCCCACCTTTTCTTAATACCAGACTATTGTCCTGGTCCCTGTACCCCACTGGAGATACCCTTCCCCCATTTAACATTGAAGAGATACTGGAGTTACCACTTTGTACTTTACAGGTATGATGGTGTGAAGCTTGGACTTCAAGAAAGGTGTTTGCTTGTATTTTTGGTACATTGTGTTAGGCAGTTTATATTAGCATCACAACCTTTAATGCTATTTGAGCAGGAAGGAAAGAATTACAGAGGAGGAGAAAATCAATGTAGGAAGCCTTGTAGAAAGCTGTTACGGATGGGAGAATAATTTCCACTATCATCTCCTGCACATTGTGTAACTATTTTGGCAGTGTATCTGTTCTGAGTTCTGTATATTTCATTATTCATGAAATGTTTAAGCTACACATTTTCATGTCTTCTTTTGGAATACATTTGATTATGTTTGTGTTTGACACTATGCCCTTATGCTATAAATCAGTTCATAGCGAGAAATGTTTCTGTACCTTTTAATTGCTCATGTCTCAAACACCAGAAGAAATTCAGCTCTAGAAAGCAGATGTTCTTCAAATATGTTGCCCATTGTGGTGGGATCCCAAGGTTGCCAGGACTTTGAGGTGGTGTAGTTCCAACTTTTCCTGAAAAGAGAATGTTTTCATTAGAAGATACAAAAGGCTTCTGTTTCCTACAGTAAAGTTTTATTAGAGCATAAGCATAGAGCAGCAATATGACTGCCTACAGAGAGAACTCAGTTCTGTTGAATGTGATGGATATAAATTTGAAAGCTCTGAAAATAAGTGAGGCCTGGCCCTTTGTGTTTTCATATGGTGGCTTCTTTCTTCCAGCCTCCAGCAGCAATTAGGGGTCTTTTCTCTCTTCTGGATTCCCAGGGAAGTAGTCTACTTTCTGGGTTTTTTTGACACTTGGCCTTCAGATTTGCTCCTTCCCTGAGCAATTCTTCCTACATTTCAAGAATTTCTCACTTTGTTGTCCAGTGTCAGGCTTTCTCCTTGTAGCTCTCTCCACCTGGTCTTCTCATGTCATGTATGAGGGCACTGAGCATTCAGAGCACACTTCTCAGAGGTGGAATTTTTTCCCCGCTTTCCAGAGGGTCGTATGTGACCCCAAGTTCAGCACCCAGACCAGGCTATACTGGCAGCCCTTCTGATCTGCTCTTTTTGCATGCTTTCTAAAATAGTATGTTGTGTTTGCAGAGTAAACCATGAAGAAACAAACCAACCAGAACTTCTGTCTAGAACTTCTGTTGCTTTGATTTTAAGTGGGGGAAAAAAAAAAAAAAGCCCTGAAAAATAACTGTTAAAAGGCTGTTGTAATTCAAGTGTTTCTCTTTCCATCTCTTGAGTTTCAGTCTAGAAGATATGCCTATTGGTGCTTCATTCATAGAAAGGAATGTTTTGTTTATTTTCTTGTGTGTGTTACAGAAGGGTATCCACGAGTGGAACTTCAGTGCTGCTTCTATCAGGGGAGTAAGGTAAGTTGTTTCCCTTTTATGTTTTGAAGTGAAAAGCATAATTGAGTGAGTATTGTATTAAGCTGCTGATGTGGTCCTTGGTGGAGTAACAGGCACAGAATTGGAGCAGAGTATTGCAAGTATTTTCACAGGTGCCCTGCTCTAAGTGAAGCTCCAGGAGTCTTATTCTGGATCTGGAAATGACCAGTTGCAGAGTTTATTATGTAAAAATTAGCAGACATGGCCTGTTGAATTGAAGAACTATATTTTCTAAAAGTTGGTATTCACTTTATGCTAACTAAGATTGAATTAAAATAACCGCCAATGTTTCATGTCCTTTTACCTGAGTTCTGTCGCAGCCAGAAGCTGCCTGGTGCACAGAATATGTAAGCCAGCAAGTAACATGTGGATGGAAAGTGGAAGGATATGAGGGGCTGACAAGATAAGGGTGCCTTGCAGTATCCTAATTGCTTACCTGTTGTTGGGTTTTGATGTGAGTGTGTACGTATAGGGTAGGCTTGTTTCTGTGTCTGTTCATGGATATGGCAGCAAAACTGTTTCAGAGAAGGCCCATAAGGAGAGGAGTCTTGTCAATGCAGAGTGACCACAAAATGAAACTTGTAGATTGTTTGAGAGAGCAGAAAAGAGTCAATAGAAGAAGGAGGGGGAAAAAAAAGTTCCAAACTTCACAGATTCATGTGGAGTAGGTTAACACGGATTACTAAATCATAGGATCAGGAATCACATGTGCAAGACTGGCTTCACTACATTAGAAGAGAACAATGTTATGTTCAAGGCCACCTTTCTTTTCTTCAGCACGCTTTCCTCTGGGACAGGACTTGAGATAATGACAGAGACGGAGACTTTGCCATCTACTTGTTTGATTTCCGCAAAATGTTTTCTGTCTACTAGGGAGAATTCTTTACTGGATTGTGTGCCATACTGTCAGCAGAGAGCAGCCATATCTAAGCTAGTGGGTCTGCTCTGCTGGCCCAGGTTGAATGTAGCATGCATCCTGTTTGGCATGGTCCAGCTTTGCAATTTTTATCTTCTGATAGTAAGTAGTGTTCTACCACTGCTGTGACCTCTTTGGATCAATTAATCTTAGTTTCCTTTTTTTTTTTTTTTCTCAGATTTATCTATACTTTGTCATCCTGCAACTTTCAACTTTGGTGTTTGCTTTTAGTGTAATTAAAAAGGTCCGGAGATCTTACCTTTTTTTTTTTTTTTAATAGTTATTGCTCTGTTCTAATAATAACTGTTCCATACGCACAAAGCCGTTGCTATGTCTGCAGGACGTTTCTGCACAGATGGATGATTCTTTTTCCTACCAAAAAGTAACTTAAAAAAGCAAACTATCAATAGGCACAGAAATTCAGTCCTGTGGGATTCAGCTTATTTTGGGCAAAAATTGCAATGATACACTTAGTTCAGTCTGGTGTGGGTTTTGGTTACAGTATGTTTTTGTGTGCTTCTAAAAAAAGAAAAATAAAAAAAAAGTGTTTATTGTCCTTTTCTTTCCATTCCCCTCCCCCTTATTAAACCATGCTGTGGTCAGTACTGTTTCTGGTGTACCCTCCTGCATTTGTTATTTAAATTGTCAATTGTAATTTAATTTGTCAATTAAATTTCCAATCTGTTCATCTGGACAGATGTCCAAAACAACTTGGAAGACTTTACAGTGAGCCAAGAGTCACTGTGAATTCTTGGAAAACTCTCTGGCTGCCTTCGTGAGGAGCTGCAGGGGGAAATCTTGTATCATACACAAGTGTAAGACTGAATAAATTAGGGTGGGTTTGTTGGGTTTTTTCCCCCCCTTTCTTTCAAATATATGTGTGTTTCTTATCCCTTAATTTTCCAGGGTTTTTTCAGGTTTTTTCCTAGTTTTATGAAGACAGGTATTCTTTGGAGTGGGACAGCCTTCAGAACCAGGCCTGCTTTTAATCTATTTTTGTATCAAGACTATTTTTGGTTCCTTTGAAGGTCCTAGACTCACAGTGGTCTAGGAAGGGGGATTTCCCAGCTTCATGAGGAATCTCAGCTTTTATAGACTAGTAAGAACCAGCTTTAGAAGTACAGCTTTAATGTACAAGGCAGGTCTTTGTACATGATCTTGGGAGGCCTCCATAAATATTCACTGTATTACATAAGGAGACATCTAGCATTGAAGGGGCTAATGTTTTGGTAAATACTTCAGGGAAGTGACAGAGGGGTCATTTTTCTCTGTGCTATGCATTAGCTGGTATAATCAGGATCTTATTTAATGAGTAATAGAGTTCAGCTCTCAAGAATTGCAAAGGGACTTGGAAAGTATGTAGATCTCTGAGCAGTGTGCTAAACCACACTCTGGATGCAGGGAGTTGTAGTATTTGGGTTTAGCTTAAACTCATTGATTAGTGCTTTGTGTGCTGCTGTAAATAACTCTGCTTTTGTCATATGCCTTCCTGACCTCTTAAAGACAAATGTTTATTATTGAATTGGGCTAAAAAGTACTGTTAATCTTAAAGGTTTCATCAGAGTTTTTGGAACATGGCTGCTACCCCAAGGTGTTTTGCATCTTAGGTTATCCAGAAAAGTCCCTAGTGTTCTTCAGAGCTGACATCATATAAGCAAGAAGATATCATCTTTATTTTTCCAATTTAAAAATAAAAAAATAAAGTAGCAGTCTGAAGTTGGCTTTTTCTCAGTGTTTGGGACAAGCCCTGGATTATGAAATAACTGCTACTTGTGTTGTTTCTGTGGGAGAGCGCCTCGGAGGTCATGTTCATGAATGCAGTGTTAGAAACAGTGAAGAAAAATTGGATTCAGATTTGAATCCAGTTTTCTTGTAGCTTAAGAATTGACAACAAGGATGTTCGTCTTTCATCCCAAGTTCTCGGAGCTTGGATTCTCATCAGACTACTTAATTACAACAGTGGGAGGTGTCTATACTGCTACACTTCTAGAAAACAGACAGAAGTTTTACAGAGCTACTTTTCTGTGTTTGCTGCCAATGTTCAACATCTGCTGCTTCATCTGGAAGTTTTAGTAAGCAGTAGTTATAGCCCTTGCAGTATTTCTTATTGACTAAGAGGAGTTCTGGATGCACATGAGCTGGGCACAAGGCCATGCTACATCGTGCTTCCTTGTTTGTCTTCAGTTTCACAAATTCAGCCCCAATTCTGCCGTCATAGCAGTCAGTGGGTACTACGTGTGCCTAGGAACTGTCAGAATGAGGCATTTCCTGAACAGATTAACCTGTCTAATTTTATAACTTCGTGTTTTTTAGTCTTTCTTTTTTCACTCTAACAATTTTTTTCTTCAGGGAGGAAAGCAACATATAAGCAATGTAAATGCTCGCTTAAAGGCCTTAAATATTTATGAATTTGCCTGTCCTCTGTGTACACTTCACATTCTTACCCTTTTATTCACTGCTGTGTTAGTGGCTCCTGTGCATGTCAGGTTTAAACTGACAGTTTATTCAGTAAAATGTTTAAACTCATATGGAACTTGAAATGAATGAGTAATTCTGTTAATATCAGTTACTCCGTATCTGGAGAGTTTACCCGTATGCTTGAAAAACTTGAAATAAAAGTTAGTTTATAAACTGTGAACAGTGACTGTCTTCCCAGATGTGTACATTTCTTAGCACTTAAAAATGTTTACTAATGTAAAAATAAATGAGTTACCATACCTAAAACGAAATATTCTTATAATGAAACTCACCCTTCTCATAAGTAGCTTTATGAGAGGCAGCCCCCCCAGCTTGTCTAAAGTAATTTGTTTATCAAAAGTTACAGGTCTCTACAACAGAGGAACAGTAAAAGGAAGCAAGGATCAGACAAACTTAGACACCTGTTAAAGAATGAATATTACAAGAATTTCCTGATGTTTAAAGAAAAACTGTTAATCAAATCATCAATCCTTTGGTACAGTGTAGAATAGCATTCTACTTTATTGTGCTAGAAATTAATTAAAAACTGATGGCTATCTTGATCCAGCTGAAATAGATAGATTTTACTAGGACTGTGGTTTTTGGAGACTTAATTTGTCTTGGTTTCTCCAATACTGTATTATTTTCCTGTGTAACAGCTCTAGCCATCTTTTTTTTTTTTCCCTTTTCTAATATAGTAACAATCAATTATACTGCATCAGCTTGACACCTAGCACTCAACATGTGACAAAGTTACAGAAAGAGCTATTTCAAATAAAGTTTAAGACTTTCTGTAAGGAGCACAGTAATAACATGCATATAAACAAGTTCTGGTGAGTGAATATCTTTGCAAGAGCTGCAGCCTACTTGGGGTAGAAAAACTGACAACTCTACCAGAGTTTGTATCTCTTCTGCTCCTCTGTTGAGGCATCTATGCTTCCATAAGAAAATGGCATACATGCTCCTTCATTATCTTTGTTCTCCTCTTACAGCAGATAAAACTGAAGAAAGGTATTGGGTGGGCCAGGGTGGTAAAGTCTTTCACCTAATTTTTTGATGCTGACTTAATTTTAAAATATTTTATGGTACCAATTCACAAGGAACTGATCAGAAATTTTTTGTGTTCAGGATTGAGCACAATTTCTAAAGCACTTATGATTTGAGTTTTGATTTCAGCTTTCTAACAGGATCCTGAAAGGATGCATCATCCTGGCTGCAGGAGTGGAAATTAAGGACCTTACCTAAATGCACTGAAGACAAAAATGACTTGCATCAGTGGAAATAATTCTATTAACTTCTTTGTTCCCACTCTTCCTTGGACACTGTGCAGACTCGGGGGGGCGAGCTGAATGATAGCAAACAGCAGAATGTGAACTTTGGAGGATACAAGACTGTAATTTTACAATAAGGAAAAAACTATGGCTTCTTAGGTTTAATCTGGTGCTTTTCCATATTCAGTGGGTTGATCTGTATGGTTTGACATAGCTGGTAGAAGTCCAAATGTATCTTTCCAATAACATCTTCTGCTTGGCTGTTCTTTCAGCATTTCAAAGTTTGAAGAACGATGCTGTTTCCTGTATGTGCTGCACAACTCAGATGACTTTCAAATCTATTTCTGCACAGAACTTCATTGCAGAAGGTGTGTCTCACTGTTATTTCAGAAAAACACGGCTTGTAATGGGGTAGATGGTGTCTGCATGCACAACAGGGACTGACTGTTTCAGAACTATGGTGAAAGTTGATCTGAGCATCCTCAGTGATCACCATCTTTCATGCAAAAGAATACTGCAGTATCTTGGAGACTTATGAGGTTTGAAGGGTCAAAGTGCAAACTCAGACAAACATTAGAAACAAATATGATTACAAACGTAATTTTTTTTTTACACACTTAGTGAGATTACCTTTGTAATATTTATCATATTAAGGCTTGCTACAAGTGTTTGTTGCCCCCAGTCCAACAAAGCGTCCTGAACTTAAAATGGACTTTCTGAAGTGGGACATTAGGGGTAACAACATCTGGTCAAGGTTTCTCTTTTACTGTAACTAAAATTTTGTTTGTGATTAGGAAGAAGCACACTTCATTTTCTTTATGTTAGCATCATGTTTACATAAGTAAACATGATTATGCCAGTATCCCCTACAGTAAACTAGGCATGGGTTTCTTGTACAAAACTAGGGGTGTCTCAGTTTATCTAAACTATGTTTCTGCTCCATAAGCTTGAGGGCTGTGGTCTTGAATTGATCCAAAAGGCATTCCCAGAGGAAATTTAATATCTTCTTGTGCTAAAAAAGGCTGCAACTTCACAAAAAAATCACTGCAGTACTCTATATTAATGCCTGTGGCCACCTCCCAGCCCAATCCCTAGCTGCTTGTCTCATCCATTCTAGTTCATGTAGGTTCTTTTACCATGTTCATTCCCCTTTGTATCTGGGCACTTCTTAGAAGATGAGTAAGCCATACTGTAGCATGACATGGTATTTGCACTTGCATTCTTTCAAAGGGGTAGAAGTCATATATAATAGTGTGGGTTTTTTTAGTTGTAAAATAGACCCCTTTTCATTCAAGCCAAAACTTGAAGCTAGCCTTCCTGCACTACAGAAACTTTCAGATGTAGGCAAGACTTCTAGGCACTTTTCATGATGCTTCAGTGCTTTCATTAGAAGTGAAGAAATGGTAGTACAGGATGAGAATTTCACCTGATACATAGATTTTTGAAATATGAATGCCATCAATAATTTCAGACATCATGGATGCACATATAAAAGGAGTATGTAGAAGAAGTAGGAAAACTGCAGATTTTAGCTGTTAATTCTCCATGTAAACAAAAATATTTTTGTGCTTTTTGCCATCAGAGTTTTACACTGAGTTTATACTTACTATGGTCCTCTCGCTTTATTCATTACTTTAGAGAGAAACATTCTCTTTGCCCCCATACTGTCTTAAGTATATATTTGCCTTTTTTTTTTCCTCTTGACAGGTTTTTTGACATGGTAAACAGTATCACTGAAGAACTAGGGAAGACTACAGAGGAAGGGGAATGTGATGGAGACTCTCTGGAGGTAATTTCTTTTTCCCCCAACACACTAAGAATTTTGGGCTTCTAGTGTAGTATTTTACCAAAGGGAGTAAATTACTCATCCTTTCTCTGGAAGTAGTTAGACAAGTTATTGTTTACAGAATTTTATCCTCTACTGTTTATAAATGAATTATTCTTTTTGATGGTCCTCATGTAGTTTTTATAACCAGCATAGCTAAATCGCTCATATCTCAGTGTACTCGCTTGAGAAGGTACTCAACTCTGGAATTGTCCAGTCATGCTTATTACAGAGTGACTCTTGTAACAGTTACTTCAGCGTGTAATCATAGTCAGGCAGCATTAGCATCTGTTTAAATTTTAAGGACTGTTTGTTGTCTGTTTCATGCATCACTGGAATCGTGTCCGTTTACTTATTGGCAGGTCATCTGCACAAGAAGTAAGGATATAATTGGAGGAGGAGGAGGCTTGTCCTGGCTAGTAACCATCTGTAGGCAGGCACAGCAATGAGCAGTGCACTCGGATGCAATGATGATGTTGGTGCTACTGGGAGTCTGTTTATACCCTTGCCCACTAGCTCACACTGAAGTTTAGCGTGTCCTGCTTCTGCTACTGTCCCTGTTAGTCAAGTTACAGCTTGCCAGGGTATGCCATTACACCTCATTTCTATCTGAATGTACACATAGTTGAAAAGTGAGTACAGGGCCATTGGGTGCAGTGCAGTACTTAGGGTGTTTAGGCTTTCTTTTAGGAGGCAGGGAGCAGGGTAGAATATCTAAGCCAGTATCCTATCACATGAAAATTTGGTATCCTGAAGCTCTAGAGACATCCAGAACTAACTGACAGAGTCAGTGCTGCATAGTGAATGCAGGCAGCCCTCTGTCCCAGTTTTGGGGTAGGTATTTTATAATGCATCTGAAATTGGAGGTGGGACAAAGAGAAACCACTAGAGAGACTCCTGGGATAGAAAATTACCCTATAATGAGAACCTTAGGGTGCCTAATCTGTTTGTTTTAACAAAAAGAAAAGCAGTGGGTGACTTGATTGCAGTGGATAAGCATTTTTACAGGGAAAATTATTATGTGCTAATGGTCTCTTTAATCTGTTGAAGAAAAATGTAATTAGATAGTGACAGCAAAGAAATTTGAATTAAGAGGCACGACTTCACCATAAGAGTAATTAGTTGTTAACACAAAGTACTAAAAGTAGTAGTGGATTCTCTCTTATTAAAAAGATAGCAGTCTTTATTTGGAGGAAAATAAAAAATACTTTAACTAGGTGTAAGCTCCTGAATTTAGCATGGGAGTGAGCATGTGAAACTACATGTCTGCATTACACAGGAGGACAGATCAGATAATCTAATCTGATGACCATTGCTGAACAGGCTTTACTCTTTGAAATTCAAATTCGGCCAAAACCACGATTAATACACTGCAATCCCGATTAACCTCCGTTGGCACACTCTGCTGGCTGATCTGGCTCTGGCAAAACTGAAGTTGTGCTGGTTTTGGAATATGTGGTCAGGTCAGGAGAGCATCTGGAACAAATGAAGTGGATCCTGCCTTGCTTTCTGTGTCAGTGCGGGAGCTGAAGTTCTCCGCTTGGCGCAGGGTGCCCTCTGTCGCCTTCTCTTGTTTTTACAGCAGCTGCCAGCAGGTTGCCGATGCTGCTAAGACATGCAGGCGTGACTACACAGAACGGGCAAAGGCCAGCATAGCTTTACGCGCTTGCCCGAAATGGCTACCTTAGAAGCCAGTGCTTCCTGTACAGTCAGTGGAGAAATATGGGTGTGTCTGCCCGGTATCCAAATTGTCGTCCTGACGTGTTTGTTTCCTTCTCCATGGTCTGCAGAAAGCAGCTAACATCCTAGATGCCTTAGTTATGAGCACAGGGGCAGAGGGAATAAATCTAACCCCTGTTTCATGTTGTTGTTTGCTTTGCAGTATGATTATGAGTATGATGAAAGTGGTGAGCGAGTCATTCTGGGGAAAGGAACTTACGGCATTGTGTATGCAGGACGAGATCTGAGCAATCAAGTCAGAATTGCTATTAAAGAAATCCCAGAGAGAGACAGCAGGTATAGTAACTCTGTCTGATTCCAAATTCTGTGCATTACATTATTTCATCAGTAATGTGATCAACCAGTTTGCTGATCGAGGAGGACCTCTTCTGCAAAGCTGGCAATAAATTGTCTGTTGTATATAATGGTGTTCCCTATCTTTGTAACTAGACGTTTCCAAAATGTGGAATAGATTATGATCACCACTGAGAATTTAAATGTTTACTGGTTTTGGTATTAGCAGTTTATAATACTTTTCAAAAATATCGAAGTGCACAATCTCCCTCAAACACCTAGTGATAAGCCTTATCTATTTAGACATGTTCGTGCATGCTCTTATGAAAGCACTATTGAAATTCATGATTTGTGGCATCCTTTAACATTCTGAGCCTGAATTATTGATAAAGACATTTTCCCTTCCTGTTTGTGCATCATTTATTGTGAAGCCTCTTAACGTTAAAATAAATCATGTGGAATGATCTTTTTGTCCACATTTTTTTATTCACTCTTTATTTACATATTGCCCTCTCTCATCTGTGAGGGCTGCCATGTAAAGATCAGACACTTGATGTTATTAGTACTTGTATATCTGAAGGCTTCCAGTGTATCCTATTTTGAATACATGGATTTCCACAAATATTGTGATAAAAATGATAGCAAGTTTTGTATGTGCGAAGAAGAAATTTGTTGGTTGTACCAGCTGTGGTTAATAGAAAGATAGCCTGAATAGAGCAGTAACTACTTTAAAGGAAAAAAAAAAAAACAAACCACATAATAAAACCAAACACAACAAATCCCTTCATATTTTTCTTCTCTAATACACGTTTTAAAATAATTTTCAGTGGAAAAGGCTTCAGGTTTAATGTGCAAAGCATACTGAAAAAAAAGATTATTATAAAGTTGTTGGTCTTTCATCTAGACTTTCAAAAATATTTACAGGCTTCCAGAACAAATTTCAAGAATTATTCTTTTAATGGCAAAGTAAGGAAAACTTACTCATTTCTGATTAATTATAACCTGATCTTTTAGGACTTTGAAATAAATCTGTAGAAAGAAAATAATTAATCTCTGAAGTTAATTCTTAAATTTTCAAAGTAAAAAATACCATCTTTTGGATTCATAAGAAATAATTAAATTCTGAGTAGCGAGAAATGTGATGAGTTCTGTGCAAAAATCAGTGAGTCTTTGGTACTGCTGTATGTTAAATATAAGCTACTGAATAATTTACTTAATTTTCAGGAAATGTTAGACTAGAGGGACACATTCTGAAAGAAAGGGAAACATTCCTGCAATGCTTTTGCCCTCAAATGCATTTCCAGTACTACAAAATAGTACCAGTGGCCATATCAACTTTCCAAGTTAAAGTAAAATCATGTTAGGTAGATAATAAGATCTAACTTTCTAGGATTAGAATTTGACCTTCTCTATATCATTTAAAGTTTTCTAATGACTACGTTCTAAAATAATAAATGCCTCATCCCACTGGAGAATTTTCTTATGGCTTTTATTTTACTTGCTAAATTATTTTAGTTGCTCAAGACTCAACTGTGCAGTTTAAAAGTGCAGGTGGAGCAATTATAATGGTCTTGCTGTTGCTGCTCTGAATGAATATCCCATTAGTAGAACTCGGGAATATAATCTCTGATTTTTGCATTTCTGAATGACTAACAGTGTAGTCACAATCTTTACAGTCATGTGTGGAGAGGCAAGCCAAAACTCAAATTAGTTTTTAGTAAATAGACTTGGAGTTGCATAATCACACTTTTCATTAACCAAATACTTTTATTGTTTTCTGCAGCAGTTTTTTTCCAGAAGGCTTTTCAGATGCACACTTTTTTTTTCTTTTCTCTTCACTTTTTTTAAGAGTTCAGCCTCCACTTGTAGCTTGATCCTGCTGTTAGGATAAGCTGATAACTACCTGCCCCAAAAGGGATTGAAGCTCACAGACACTTTTCCCCCAAGAATTTCAGCTGCATTCATGCTTTGATTGCATTTCTGGCACTGGCACTCTGCTGGGTCCAGGGAGAGCTGACTTCTGGACTTGAGACAGCAGGAAGCTGCTCTTCCTCCCAATAAATAATAAAACAAAATTTTTTTTTCTGCCAGTTCATTAGAGTGCAAGAATGTACCAGTGTTGGTGTGAAGTCTGTGCTGAGAGCAGTAAAACTATTCCTTTTGGTGGCAAATAGCTGCAAGGTTGAGTTTGCTCTTACGTTTAGTACTCCCTCAGTATAAGCATATGAATATGACTTCCACTTACTCAAGGCTCTACAGCTCCTTCTTGCATCTGGACTGGCAGAAGCAGGTTTGTGTCCTTCATCTGTTTCAGCTACCCTGAAAGTCTGACTGCAGACGTTAGGGCTTTAGTGAAAATAGCCACCAGACCCTCAGCCTATTGCCTGTGTTTTGCCAGACAATATATAGAATGTGGCAGCTGACCTGCTTCCAACTCCCCATGGTTGGAAGCAGAGCGTTAGGGATGGCCCAGGGAACACGTCAGCTGCTGAGCTCTGGTGATGTTGCACACTGGAGAGGGATCTGGACTCCAGTAAACCTTCTTGGCAAAAGACTGCTGAAAAGCTTACATCTATCAAAAATATTTTACCTTGGACTAAATTACATCTGAAATTGTTTTGATCAGTTCTTTTGAATATTTCCTTATGAAATGATTCCTGTTTTCTTAGTCTGATAGCTACCCACTCTTGCTTTCAGATAAGACTCCTACTTTAATTAGAATTGTGATTTGTTTTCATCATTGAGGTAATTTTAATTATATACCAACTTTATGGTTTACTAGTTCACTTTGGCACTAGTCTGAATCTAACAGCTTGCTCAACCGTCTATTCTGTTTGAGTTAGGCTGGGGAGGAGTTAATTTTCCACAAATTTTGTTTTGCTTAGTCTATGTACATTTATGTGTGCATATGTGTACACAATATTATATACATTTTATATGTTATGTATATTTATATATGATTACATAGTTTTTTAGTATGTGGTGGTCACTATCACTGTTGTTAAATGCATCTAACAAATAGTCATTTTCAGTGTAAACACATTTCATGGAACCTAAAATAGAACTTCAGCTACTACAGTAAACACGAGAATTTCTTCCTGAAGGTTAGTACTGAATAAATGCTTCTTTCCTTCCAGGTACTCCCAACCTCTGCATGAAGAAATAGCTTTGCATAAGCATCTCAAACATAAGAACATTGTCCAGTATTTAGGTTCTCTTAGTGAGAATGGTTTTATTAAGATATTCATGGAACAAGTGCCAGGTGGTAAGTTGTGGGGGAGACTGGTTTGGTGGTTGGTTGATTTGCTTTTTAACATTTTAAAAGTATGAAAACCTACAATACTGCAACGAGATATTTCATGAAAATGTAATATTCTTTAATAACTCTTTCCTAAATTAATGGGGAAAACTGTGTCTTTAAAGTGCTTAAATCCTCTCATTCAGTATTTAAATGGGATGTGCTACAGTTACAGCTCAGACTATTGCTGTGGCAGGCGAGTTCCTTTTACCTACAGGTCAGTGGTGGGTTGACCCTGGCTGGATGCCAGGTACCCACCAAAGCCTCTCTATCACTCTCTCAACTGGCCAGGGGAGAGAAAAAAATAATAAAAGGCTCATGGGTCAAGATAGGAACAGGGAGAGATCACTTGCCAAGTACTGTCATGGGCAAAACAGACCTGACTTGGGGAAAAACTAATCTATTACCAATCAAATCAGAGTAGGAGAATGAGAAATAAAAGCAAATCTTAAAAAACACCTTCCCCCTTCTCTCTTCTTCCCAGGCTTACAATTTTCTCTACCTCCCCTCCTAGTGTCCCAGGGGGATGGGGGTTGTGGTCATTCATCACACATTGTCTCTGCCACTCCTTCCTCCTCAGGGGGAGGACTCCTCATATTCTTCCCCTGCTACAGTGTGGGGTTCCTCCCACGGGAAACAGTCGTCCATGAACTTTTCCAATGTAAGTCCTTCCCACAGGCTGCAGTTCATGAACTGTTGGAGCATGGGTCCCTCCCATGGGGTTCAGTCCCTTCAGGAACAGACTGATCCAGCGTGGGTCCCCCATGGGGTCACAAGTCCTGCCAGCAAACCTGCTCCAGCGTGGGCTCCTCTGTCCATGGGGCCATAGGTCCTCCCAGGAGCCTGCTCCAGCGTGGGCTTCCCACAGGGTCACAGGCTCCTCTGGGCACATCCACCTGCTCCAGCGTGGGGCCCTCCCCGGGCTGCAGGCGGAGATCTGCTCCAGTGCCAACCCCCATGGGCTGCAGGGCACAGCTGCCTCCCCGTGGGCTGCACCGCGGGCTGCAGGGGAACTTCTGCTCTGGCACCTGGAGCACCTCCTCCCCCTCCTTCACTGACCTGGGGTCTGCTGAGTTGTTTCTCTCTCATATTCTCACTCCTCTCTCTGGCTGCAGTTGCACTTGTGCAGCAACTTTTTCCCCTTCTTAAATATGCTATCACAGAGGTACTACCACTGTCACTGATGGGCTTGGCTTTGGCCAGTGGTGGATCTGTCTTGGAGCTAGCTGACGTTGGCTTTGTCAGACATAGGGGAAGCTTCTAGCAGCTTCTCACAGAAGCCACCCCTGCTACCCTCCTGCTACCAAACTCACCACACAAACCCAGTACAAGACCAGAGATAATCTGTGGTTATCCTACTAGAAAGACTGTAGCTAGTCTTAGATGGCTGAGGCCTCCTTGGGTACTGAACGCAAGAGAAAGGTGACTGATGATTGTTGCTTCTGTGTGAGTCAAAGGAACTCACAGCAGCCAGACACAACAAAAATCCCGCTTCTTGAGTTTAGCTTTTGAGACCCTGTGGAGTTGGTGTGTGTACAAAGACACGTATATGCACATCTGCCTTTTTACACTCTTTTACAACATTTCTCTGGGGCAACTTCTCTCCAGTCGTAGGAGAGAGGTGAGTGCGTTTATTTTTAAATGGGTACTGATCTGCCCGTTTGAGGAAGCATATGCTTGTCAGTTGCAGCTGAGGCCAGTGGAGATACTGGGACTCTTTTTAATTACTCAGGCCAGTGATGATACAAGTAAGCATTTACCTGGAGAGACCTTTGATTATAGGAGAGGTGCCTTTTCTTGGTTTGGGATTGGGTTTTTTTGTTACTTTTTTTCCTTTGGGGAAGAAGAAAGAATTTAATTAGATTTTTACTCTCACTTTTGTGCTCTCCAAAATTATAGGCAGCCTTTCTGCTCTTCTACGATCAAAATGGGGACCATTAAAAGATAATGAGCAGACAATTGGCTTCTACACCAAGCAGATTCTTGAAGGATTAAAATACCTCCATGATAATCAAATAGTGCATCGAGACATAAAGGTAAAAATTTGCAGAGAATTAAGTCTGATGTGGTTATGCAGTTACATAGCACTTTTTTTGTCCTGTAATGTAAAAACTTTTTTTCCGGAAGTCCTTCATTGTCACATACCCTCTGCTATTCTGAACTGTGGGTTAGGTAAGTCAACTGTTGTTGATTTGAATCTTCACCAACAAAATGTTTGGTTTTATTTTAAAAGATTTGACATATAGCCACTTAAGATGTGATAAAGTGGATTTTTTAAATTTCTGTTTTCAGTGACATGATTGAACTTTCATAAAAGCTTATTAGAAGTGGAGAAGACTGTGGATGGGATATTAGCAGGTTCTTTTCCAAGGAGATTGCTGATAAAAAAGTTTTTCCTCTCTTAGTGTTCTTTAACTGAATTCCTTTAGTAAGGGAAGTTCACTTTGAGGTGAAGTTTTTGACAATGGGCTTACATAAGGCCGGAACACTATTGCTTCCTCTTTCTTCTCCCCTTTTAAGAGCCTTAGGAGGTAATTGTTACTAAAAAGTGCACTGTAGAAACAGGCTATAGCAAGAAGTCTTAGATGAAGGGTAAGCAGAGAAAAATAACTGCTCTGAATGTTCTGCTCCTCAGGGTGATAATGTGCTTATCAACACGTATAGTGGAGTGTTAAAGATTTCGGACTTTGGAACTTCAAAGAGACTTGCAGGAATCAACCCATGTACTGAAACTTTCACTGGTATGTTCCCAGAGGAGACTCTCCTCACTTGGACTTGCATGTAGGGTCAGAATTCACAGCTGCTGAACTTTAATTGACTTCAAGTCAATACCAAAGGTTGCTTTGTATACCTAATCTTAAGCTATATACTGTACTTGTAAGCACTGTTCACTCAAGTCTCCACTTGAGACACATAGGTCCTCAACAACAAAAGAGCTGTCTGTCCTGTGTTGTCTTTGAGTCTGTCTCTTCTGTATGCATGGATTTTTCATCTTGCAGATTTGAAAGCTAGCTTTTTTTCTTTTATGACTGGCTCGGACATCCTGGCTTATCTCCAGAATTGCTTATCTGCAGAGCCCGTCTTTAACTTGCTCCTCATTCTGCTTGATAATTTGATTTGGATGTTAAATCATGCAGTGGCACTGCATTAAATAATTATGCAAAATGAGAAGTAACTGTTATTTTGATTCTGTCCTCCTCTCTTCCATTTCTGTTCTAAATGAAACAGGACGCAGAATGATGTGTCTGGTTGATTCCCTTCAAAAAAGTGTTCATATCACCTGCTGATTTAGGTTTAGATGCCATCTTTCATGTCATTTTCCTCTCTGGATGCAATTCTGAGGGATCTTCCTTATTTTCATCTTAATCTATAATACAGTAAATGAAAACTATTTGATCCAAAGTTCACTGAAACCTCTTAATTTTCATTGACTTTGAAAAGTGGTATCAGATCGGTAGATGATATCAGATGCTTTTAGCACAAGTAATATTTTGAATAGTATTTTGAGTTCTATGTAGAATGCATATAGAAATTTTTTAATGTTGAATCATGAATTTTTAAACTCTAGCAATACTGCTCACTCCTCAGTGATTTTGTTCCTCTTGTCCTTTAGTTTAGTTATCTGTTTGCATCATTAGTGCATCTAAGTAAAAAAAGTCAGTATGTTTTAAACAGGTACCCTTCAGTACATGGCGCCAGAAATCATAGACAAAGGGCCGCGTGGCTATGGGAAGGCTGCAGACATCTGGTCTTTGGGATGCACAATCATTGAGATGGCTACAGGGAAGCCCCCATTTTATGAACTGGGAGAACCACAAGCAGCTATGTTTAAGGTCAGACATCTTCCTTGTACAACTCAGACCGGCATTTGTAAACACAGGAAATCTTAGACTGTTTTGAAGAAGCTAGAAATAGAGATTGCAGGAAAAAAAGATAAAGGAAATGCTTGGTTAGTGAGGATATTAAGAAGAATGAGCTGATTCAGATGAGTGGGAGTGCTGCGTAGTTTTGAAGAGTAATGGAGCAGTAGCAGCTATTCAGCCTGGGTGTTTAGAAAAAAAAAAAAAAACAACTGAGAAAAGCAGTTTTCTGTTTTTTTGAGAGTACTTGCAATTGTGGGTTTTTTAAATGTAATTGTACAGTTTGTAATAGCTTTCTTCTCTGAATTAATAAACTGGTCACAGAGGATAATATCAAAACTTGAGAACAATATACAACTTTTACTATCTAAACACTTTTTTTTTAAATGCTATTTAGTGTTTGGGAAAAGAACAGTATTAGGCCATTGTTTCTCCCTTTATTTGCCTCAGGTGGGAATGTTTAAAATACACCCAGAGATTCCTGAATCTATGTCTGCAGAAGCCAAGGCTTTCATATTGCGTTGCTTTGAACCAGATCCTGATAAACGAGCTTTTGCTCATGAACTACTCATAGATGAATTCTTGAAGGTTTCAAGCAAAAAAAGAAAGTCTCCATCAAAGCTCTCAGGTAAGCATTTCTAAACTCAATCTGAAATTTTTCTCTTGTTGATGATACCATTTCTTGAAACTGCTGATTTAGTCTTTCAGATGAACACAGCAGATCTCCATCCCAGGTGAACATTCAGTTGTACCTTCTGTTCCAGCAGCTGGCTGCAGAAACACTGTTGTAGCAGAATTCTGTTATCACATTGTCACAGACTTGATTTATATAAATAGTTCTAATAAGGTTTCTAAAAGTCTGTTTATGGCTTTGTGCAGCCTTTGTGATTGTTTTGTGTTGTTTTTCTTTTTATTCAAAGAATGTGTGCATAGAGTGCATTCTGTGTAAGGTTAGAACATGCTCTTGAGCCTCAGGGGAGTTTTCTATGTGACCAAAATAATCTTTGTCCCATAGAAAATGTGCATGCAACACAAAATTTTTGTTTCATGTACTCGTTTCCTGTAACATTCTAAATTATGAAAAGTAACAAAGGAATTTTGAGAGTATGAATGACATATTCTATGTGTGTACATAATATACAGAAGATGTTTTCCTATGTAAATTTTAGCATGATAACTAAAAGAAATAAAAATACCAAGTAAAGGAGATAACATTGGAAGATCACTTCTAATGTGGTTTTCAGTCTTCCCAGATTAAAATTAACTTTAAATTGCAATAAATTACATTTCTAGAGATTGCAGATGGGAGAGTGTAGATAGTCCATGAAAATAGGAAGTTATCCTTTAGACCATTCTTATTTTCTCAGTTAATTTCAGCACATGTAACTTTCTCTTTTTTTCCTTTTCTCTCACAGTTCTTTCAGCTAACACAAACGGTGAGTTTTAACATACATTTCTATCAAAACTGTCTAGATACTGTGGTTATCATTCTGATATAATTTGTAACACTAAAATGTTGCAAAAAGAAGTGGACACAGTTATAAAAATAAGTGACCTTACTCTCTTAGGAACCTCTTAATTCATTGTGCAAATTTAAACTACTAATTGTAATCCTACCGGACTGTGGCTTAATTGCCTAGGCAGGTGGGTAATACAGGTTTAGAGAGCTGTGGTGTTGGTACAGGGCAATTTAGAGGAAATCTGAACAGGAAACTGAACGTCTGTTTTATAGTAGCAATAGAGCCAAGGTTTGTAGAGAAAGATAACCTAGATTTTTTATTAGACTAAAATCTATAATTGGAAAAAGCAGAATGCATTTGAGGCCCCTTGTCAGGCCTGGGTACAGGATACTTACCTATTTTGGGAAATGAACTGGGGAGAGTGGGGGGAAGTGAATAAAACCCCAAACAAGCAACAACAACAACAACAACAACAACAACAACAAACCCCAAACCCAAAAACCAAATGAACAAACATAGTTACCTTCATATTGAGTACCTATCAAAGTGCATTTTGAAATGTGCACATGTGAAAGAGGTATAAATGTTTTCTTAGAGCAGTAATGTGTACCCTGGATTTAAAACCAAAAGTTCTGATTTAACATGCGTGTTTGTTATGAATCAAAGACAATGAAGTAATTAAACTTGCACAAAATAATCTGATAATGTCAGTGTTATTTATACATATATGTATTGTATATAAAACAATATATTTTTATATACACACATAAAATTAAGATCTTGGAAAGTGCTTGGATGACTCAATCTGTAGAAACATTTTCTTACTGCTCAGAGTTGCATGCTGATGATACAAGATGCACATTCACTCCAGTGGTGAAGTTTAAGTGACCTTGCAAAGAGCCCAGCATTTCCATATCTCAGGAAGCTTTTGAGTAAAAATGTAACTGAAAGATAACTCTGTTCAGAAGAATAAGCTTTAGGAGTTTCTTGTCAATTTTGTTTTAATTTTTTTTTATTATTATTGGTATGGGGGAAGATAGGAGCCTTTCTGTTTCCTCTGAAAGAACAACCTTTTCACTTCAGAACTGTGATGGCATTATTAAATTCTAATTTCTGAATATTCCTATATGAATAGAGTATCTTCGGAGTATATCCTTACCTGTCCCTGTTCTGGTGGAAGATACAAGTAGCAGCAGTGAATATGGTTCTGTCTCGCCTGATACAGAATTAAAAATCGATCCATTCTCTTTCAAAACAAGAGCCAAATCCTGTGGAGAAAAAGATGGGAAGGGAATCCGGTCCCTTTTTTTGAGGTAAAGAGCTATCTGGTATTTATGTTACACAGTATATTAGGAATGTGTGCACTGGAGTGGTTTTTAGAAAGTTTCTTTTCACTGAGGGTCTTTCTTTCAGTATCCCAGATGAAAATTTTGAGGATCACAGTGCACCTCCTTCACCTGAAGAAAAAGATTCTGGGTTTTTCATGCTGAAGAAGGATAGTGAAAGGAGAGCCACCCTTCACAGGATATTAACTGAGGACCAAGAAAAAGTTGTGAGGAACTTGATGGAAGCTTTGGCTCAGGTAAAGTAATTTCAGAAGGCAGCAAAAATTTATGGAATTGGAAGACTTACATGCAGTTACCTGGAACTTTTGAAATTACACAGTAAAGAAATTTTAAAAATCTTATTAAACTAGAAAGCATACACCATTTAAGCTTTCACAGTTTAGTGTTTTGTTTGAACTGTTAAAAATAGGCTTTAAAATTGTTTATGCTGCATGACATATGCCTTTTCTGTTGTTTGTAAATACTATATGTATACCTGGATATTACTGCTGGCCAGACAACAGAAAAGCATGTTTTCATGATACTGTATTTTGCCAGTGATTTTCAAATGGGGCTAACTGAGGCTGTTCAGGTCAACTCATGTAAGATAAATCATCCTCAGGAGGTGATTACTTTGCCCCTCCTTTTAGAGTTCTATCTTATGGCTGACTGGTTTGATGGAGAGATGTTTAGGTCTTTTGGCCTACTCTGGCCTTATGTTAGGTTACTGCATAGGAAAAATGGGGCTGACTGGTACACCACTGCCTTACAGCTGTTGGCTAGAAGAGGGTGGTGGGGCTAGGGAGAAAATAAATTGCACCTATTCCTCACCACAGTTAGGAGCATATATGGAGAGAAGATGGAGTAACAGTAAGAGCTACATCAAACAACTAAATAATTGCAGAATGACCTTTTGGCGCTCCTTTGTGAGGATGATTCATGGTGATGTATCGTTCAGGATAACACTGAATAAATTACAGGTCATGACCACACTGCTAAATGTTGCAACACTGTTACTGGATGACATGATTTTTTTTTGTTCTTGTTTGTAATGTGTCTGTTAGTGGTTAATTGACTTACCTCATTCTCAAGGCTAAGCATTGCTTGTTGAAAATGTTTGCATAAAACGCGACAACTCATCTTCTAAAGATAGTACTGTTTAGAAACTGATGCAAACCAGTATGATTCTTATGCACGTACTACAGTTAATGTAATTGGAAATTGCTGCCCTACCAATAAAAAGAGCCTGTAACTCTTGGTGGGGGGAGGGAGGAACCCACAGTTGTCCTGGTAACTACAGAAAGTGTTAAAGTAGAAGGCAGTCAGAGATGCCTGTGATCTGTGCTTTGCTGGAGTGTTGCTATAACAGACACAGCTGTTAACATGTGTAGGAAAGGAATCGGTGATTGTGAGAGGTTAAAACTCAGTCACAAAGTCCAGAGAGGGTGCTTCGTGTTTCACACCTTCCTCAGCTGGGTCTGGAACAGCCCAAGAGAGGAACAGCTGCGGAGTTGTAGAGCAAAGAGTTCAAAGCATACGTGTGTGGAACTGTCTGCCTTTCAAGGGGATACAGAACTCTGACTCTCAAACAATGTTTTCCTCCCTTAAGAGAAGGACCCTGGCCGAAGAGTAGGAAACTTACTCAAACCCCATTAGAATGTGGTAGTAACTGCAGTTAAGGGGAAGTTGAGTTGGCTTCTTATGTCCTGCTTAAATGCAAGAAGTTACCAATAGATGGAAGCCTGACTTGCTTGTTAGGCCTCATCAGGATTTAGCCTTTGATAGTGCTTTTCACAAAAACTTTTCATAAGAACAATTTCAATAGTCATTGGCTGGTGGGGGCTAGTGGAGGAAAATGACCCTCCCCAAATGTGTTATTGTTTCTTATTAGGGAGCCATACTGGTTGCCCAGTCCCCAGCATGCCTTGATGGACTTGGACCTTCTAGTCCAGGGCTACAGTGTGGTGTGTGTGTCCATCTATCTGCCCTAATGGCTTTTTAATTACTTAAAAAGTAGATGAGCAGGACAGAGTGAGGCATCTACTTCAGTATAGCCAATCATTAGGTGAATTCTCTAAATCAAAGCAGACCAGAAGCTAGGATCTTTCATCTTGGAGTTGGGTGCTTCTAGTCAGTGGAATGTTTGACAGCTCTAGAGGTTTTTTCTTTTTTTCATGTTTTCTCTCTCAAATAATCAAATTGTCTTTGTTTTATCCTGATCAGAATTACTTAACTATAGCTAAAACCTCAGTGTAATTGGCAGATAGTTCTTGATGTCTGGACAGCTGTAACATCCATGGCATAAAACTGTCAAATGCAACAGAACTGAACACTGTATGTCCTTCTGTTGTGAAAATCAATGTTAGATATCTCTAGTCTATATAAATAATTACTTCCTTCAGAATAAGCATCTAATACTTCATGTTGAACACCTAATATGGTTTTCTATCTCTGGCTTAATTTTTAAGGTTTGGAATTGAAATTTGTTTTCAGTTGGCATAACTTAACTTTAGAGAGTAAACACAGTCCTTTGCTTTCTAGTTACTTATGCTGGTTATTCTGATGAGAGCTTTTTGTTACTTTGGTAGCTTATGCAAAAACACAAAGCTTTTAAAAATAGGCATAGGAATATTTCTAATAGAAAGGTGAGAGTTTTGTAGGCCTGCCCTAAGAATAGGTATGGGTAGAAGTCCCATGTCAAGGGAAATTATGTAGGAAAGAACTAGTCTCTTTCTGAGCCTTCTGTGTAATTTTGACTAATCCCTTCTTTTAAATGCTGCTGTGGGACTTTGTTGTCTCTCAGAGGCACTCTGAAATTAGAGGCACTGCAAAGTACATGTTTGTTTGCAGTTAAAAGTAATTTGTAGTATTCAGTGCATAGTATATTTATTCATATGTCTTTACTCCTGTACAATGAGACATGCCAACGAAGTGTGCATGGATACTTCAGCAACTGTTATAAAACAGTCAGCTGTGTGCTCCTCAAGTAATCTGCATTACCAGGGAGCTCAGCAGTAGAGCTCTGTGTTGCTGATGTCATGCTGCTCCCATTATCTGACCTGCAGCTGCACCTTTCCCTTAACCATAGCAACAGTTTCTGAAAATCTGTATTGCTAACTGACATTATTGGCTGAAGTCCTTCTGAGTGTAAGTTTCAAAAGATGACTATGAAAACTATTTCTTTTCCTCTCTCTTCTACCAGGGAGCTGAAGAACCCAAGCTAAAATGGGAACATATCACAACACTTGTTTCTAGCCTCAGAGAGTTTGTACGGTCCACCGATCGTAAAATCATCGCAACCACTCTTTCAAAACTGAAACTGGAGTTAGACTTTGACAGCCACGGTATCAGTCAAGTGCAGCTGGTGTTGTTTGGTTTTCAGGATGCTGTAAGTTGTCATTTTTACTAAGAACTTTGTACACCAAAACTGCCAAAATAAAAAGCTAGAAACCAGAAGCAAACAGAAGTTCATTAACTTCCACCCAGAGTTACTGAAAAAATATTTGGGGGGTTTGGGCCTGTAATAACACTGCAGCCCACAGCCATGACTTGCTTTGGTTGCCATGTTATCCTTTGGCAGGACACAGACCCTGAACTCAACTGCTGAGATCTTGCTGATTAAAGATCTAGAAGGTTCAGCACGGCTGGGTAAACATTTTCCTGCTTTAGCATTATGAGAACCTTTTTTTAAAAGCCTTTAAAATCATTTTGAAGGGGTTTCTGAATGTCAGGCTTATCCTACATAAATGCATATCTCTTGAACTTGACTTCTCTTATAAAATAATATATTAAACCACTCTGCCTGGCTTGTAATACTGTATTGCATTCTTATTCTAGTGGGTTTGGTTAGTAGCAGATTTCTGCCAAACTAGACGTTTTCATTTCAATTTATAGTAAGCAGGATAAGGAAGAAGGAAAAAAGGTTAATTTTCTTTCAGTAATTAATGCAGAGTTTATTTATGTTTTCCTACAGTGAGGAACCACACACACAGAGATACACTTTAAATAGCTAGCTTACCCAAAGCAAATGTTTTTTCTTCGTAAGCTATGTATTTAAATGTTACTTCACAAGCAATTAGGCTTAATGATTAAGATGAATAACCAGCGTGGGAGGGTGCAGCTGTGCTGGGCATCACTTGTCCAGACTCATGTCATGTAGTAAAAATGAAATGACAATCCAAGTAGGCATTTGAGGTGGATGATTTTGTTAACATTTAAACCTGGGACACTCTGACGAGTAAAAGAGCTGTCAGGAAGGATTGCGTAGCATGTAAATTGTTTGTTGCATAGACTACACTGACAAGAATTAGATGATGTTTACCAAAAAAACCCAAAACAACTGTGTGAAATAAATCTATAAAAGAGAGGTTTTTACCAGTCAAAGCTTTCTCTTTGAGTCTTCACTTCTGAGTACACTTCAGGTCTCCGTTTTATTTAGCCTCATATTAATACTGTTTTGACACTTGGAAGAAAAACCTAAACATACAAGGTCAAGAAAAAAATTGAAAGGGGAGAAGTACAAGTATCTGGGTTGGTTTTCTGATAGAGATGTTGCTGGGCATCGGTGGTTCAGTGGTAATTGCCTAAGCCATGTTCTTTTCAGTGAAAATTTTACCATCTTCTGTCAACTTCATCATTAGAAGCTGCTGGTTTTTAACAGATGTCTCTTTTCATTACTATCTCTCTATTATTTAAGATAGCCCACAGAAAGTTCAAACAAAATTTTGGCTTTATATGTGGCCAGTCTTAATTCTTTTGGACATGTTCAGTAGTAGAACACTGAAATCCAGATCAGTATTCAGGCAGCTGCTGCCCAGCTGTGAGGCCCCTGGGCTGCTGACGGCTCTCCTGGTCCGAGCATGGTGTCTAAGTGCCATCTCGTGGCCACTGACAATAAAACTGAGGAGACAGGTACTGTGGTGGGTTGACTCTGGCTGACACGTACAGGAAAAGACCTATCCAGTTGCTTCTTCACTCCCTGCCAGTGGGATGATGGAGAGAATCGGAAGGGCAAAAAGGGAGAAAATATGTGGGTCAAGATAAAGACTGTTTAATAAAAGGTAATTCCTGCTGGTAAGCCCAGATGCTGCTGCAGTGAATTCTGTGCACAAAAATAGTCTGAAGTAGTTTCTTTGTGGAGTTCACGTGTGGCTGTTCACTAGCTTGAGTTCATTCCCCAAGAATAACTCTAGAAAAGAACAGCAAGTTCTGCCTTAATGGAAACAAAACATAACACCATTCATCAGCCATACACAGCATATGTGAGGGAGAGAAAAAGCAGAATGTTGGCAACAAGCTCAATTTTTTCAGACCTTCCTTGAAAGGGCATCTGAAATCAAGACTGACCTTAATTTGCATCACTGTTGTTCTGAAATTAAACTAATATAAGTGATCAGTGACAGCTAAACAATGATCACCATTTAAATTAATAACTTGCAGTACTATGGAATTCTGATACTATCACTAATATTCTAAGCACTTATATTTTAAAAGCAAAACAATACATACTGTCACAAGTAGGTTAGTGTCTCCTGATGTCCAGACTTACCTGTTTGTCTCTAATTTTAGCCTGCCCAG
>NW_020799097.1:63236823-63250680 GCF_003259725.1 Athene cunicularia | reverse complement strand
ATCTCTTGAACTTGACTTCTCTTATAAAATAATATATTAAACCACTCTGCCTGGCTTGTAATACTGTATTGCATTCTTATTCTAGTGGGTTTGGTTAGTAGCAGATTTCTGCCAAACTAGACGTTTTCATTTCAATTTATAGTAAGCAGGATAAGGAAGAAGGAAAAAAGGTTAATTTTCTTTCAGTAATTAATGCAGAGTTTATTTATGTTTTCCTACAGTGAGGAACCACACACACAGAGATACACTTTAAATAGCTAGCTTACCCAAAGCAAATGTTTTTTCTTCGTAAGCTATGTATTTAAATGTTACTTCACAAGCAATTAGGCTTAATGATTAAGATGAATAACCAGCGTGGGAGGGTGCAGCTGTGCTGGGCATCACTTGTCCAGACTCATGTCATGTAGTAAAAATGAAATGACAATCCAAGTAGGCATTTGAGGTGGATGATTTTGTTAACATTTAAACCTGGGACACTCTGACGAGTAAAAGAGCTGTCAGGAAGGATTGCGTAGCATGTAAATTGTTTGTTGCATAGACTACACTGACAAGAATTAGATGATGTTTACCAAAAAAACCCAAAACAACTGTGTGAAATAAATCTATAAAAGAGAGGTTTTTACCAGTCAAAGCTTTCTCTTTGAGTCTTCACTTCTGAGTACACTTCAGGTCTCCGTTTTATTTAGCCTCATATTAATACTGTTTTGACACTTGGAAGAAAAACCTAAACATACAAGGTCAAGAGGGGGGGGGGGGGGAAATCACAAACCTGAAGTGATGCAAAAGTACTCACTCACCATTACTAGACTTAATGCCCAGTCAGTCCCTGAGCAATGGCTGCTCTTGGAAAAAACTACCTCCCTAGTTTTATTGCTGAGCATGATGATATATGGAAGGAAATATCTCTTTGGTCAGTTTGAGTCAGGTGTGCCAGCCATGGCCCCTTCCAGCCTTTAGTCCACCCCCAGCCTACTCACTGGTGGGCCAATGTAAGAAACAGAGAAGGTCTTGACACTGTGTAAACTCTGCTCAGCAATAGCTAAAACATGGGTGAGTTATCAAGGCTGTTTTAGTCACCAGTCTGAGACATAGCACCATATGGGCTGCTGTGGAGAAAATTAACTCCATCTTGGCCAAACGCAGGTACAGGCACCTACATAAATTACTGAATACTGTTGCTTTGGAGCAGTAAAAATAATATAATTAATAACATTTATTAACTTAGTCACATCTTCTGAAGGCATCATTTGTGTAACTTCAGTCATTTTTTTACAGAGAGGTTGTCACAATGTGAGACAATTAAATGAATGCCTTTTTTAGGCAGACCTAGGAGTGAAGTATCTTCTTGCTTCATTTTTCAGTAAGCAGTAGTTGCTACTTTTTTTGTAAGGCTTGAGTAACTTCATAATTTTCTAAATACAGTTATATTTGTTTCTCTCTGCAATTTCTCAAGTTCTGCTCCTAGAGGCTGCTGCTTTGGACTGCTTCTGTACCTGGAAAACAGCAGCAGCAAATCTGTTTGATGCTATTGCTGCTAGCATTTTGCTGTAGCAGTATCACTTCACCCTCCCTGTCATATGGGAGTTGGAAAAGTTCCCCCAAGATGGAGGCATTCTTGCAAGTGGCATGGAGCATCCAGGAAGGTGCTTGGGAATATGGCTAAAAGCAGTTTGAAAGCAGGCCTGTAGGCAATTAGGAGCCAACCCAGTGTAGAAAACTGATTGTACAAAGTGGAAGGAAAGAGAAAGTGGTGCAGCACACAAATTAAGTCCCCTGACTATTTAAACTAATGTTAATTAACTATTTTCTGAATCAAGGAGAAGCAGTATTACATTAGTTCTTTGATATTTCCTACACTTGTAGTTTAAAATAGATAAGTATTGCTCAGAGAAAGCAGTAAAAATGATGGCAAAAAAGTCATTCGCTTAAGTTACAAGCTTTTCATAATATTGTCCTAAGTATTTTTCTTGCTCGCATTCTTTTTAAGTTGCTCTCCAGACCTGTGAAGGTTAAATAAACTTCTGTATCACACTCATTACAAATTACCTAACATGGGAACTAGTACTTGATAAAAACTACCAAATATTGCACGACTTGTAATAAAATGGTGAAAGTTTGCAATATTGCTATTTTCTTCATTTAGTGATAACATGAAATAATTTTAATCACCTGCACTGATACAGCATCTTCAAATGTTCAAATACTTTATATATCCCCCCCCAAGTTAACACTATAATACATGAACTGAATTCTATGTTGCTAGGTCAATAAAGTCCTCCGAAATCATAACATCAAGCCACACTGGATGTTTGCATTGGACAGCATAATCAGAAAAGCTGTGCAGACTGCTATTACTATTCTGGTCCCAGGTGAGTCATTTCTTAATACTCAGCAAATATTTATTAGCTGATCTCATTAAACGTGCTGTGCGTTAGAGCTGTGATTGTGATGCTCCACTTAAGATTTTGAAACCAGTAGTGGCCTTGTTCATTGTCTGTTTTGCAACTCGAAAACTAATCAGTGTATTATTTTGGAAAGCACTAGATGTATAATCTAAACAATTCTGCAACACGGTGAGCAGTAGTAGGCTAAGGTGCTTTGGGGCCTAAATTTTGAGGTGCATAATGCTGCCTCTTGAAATCCACTTGCCAGCATGTGCTGATTTTTTGGAAGGTATTTTATAAAGCATAAATTAATTATATGCTTTTTGGAGCACTCGAAAGTCTCTTTGGCTCATGGTCAGAAGTTGTCTGAAGAAAAAAACAAAATCAAAATCAAAAGCAAAACACCCTACCCCAAAAAACAACCAAACAAACCCAAAACCTGCAGTGCCTGCAGTTTGAATATTGTATTTTGAATGTTGTGGAAGTACAACGCATGGCTTAGTTGAGGGAAGGAGTCTGTGTAGAAGAAACTGTAGCCCATTCTGTTCTTATTCTACCTATTTCCAGAGTTAGTTTCTCTGCTGTTTCTTAAATTCTAAGATTGTGATTCCCCCATTTCATACACTGGAATTAATGGTGAAATTTTCAAATATATAGAAACACAGAATGGTTTGGAAGGGATCTTAAAGATCATCTAGTTCCAACCCCCCTGCCATGGGCAGGGACACCTCCCACTAGCCCAGGCTGCTCAAAGCCCTGAACAACCTGCCCTGGAACACTGCCAGGGAGGGGGCAGCCACAGCTTCTCTGGGCAACCTGTGCCAGTGTCTCACCACCCTCACAGGAAAGAATTTCTTCCTAATATCTGATCTACATCTACTCTCTTTCAGTTTAAAACCTCATTCTATCCATACACTCCCTGATGAAGAGTCCCTCCCCATCTTTTCTGTAGCCCTCTTTAAGTACTGGAAGGCTGCTATAAGGTCTCCCCGGAGCCTTCTCTTCTCCAGGCTGAACAGCCCCAACTCTCTCAGCCTGTCCTCATAGAGTATGTGCTCCAGCTCCCTGATCATCTTCATGATTTAATGCTTTAAGTCTGAAGTCAGAATACTTGCATTCCTGTCTTCTGCAGTGGGTTAAGTCTTAAATTATCAACAAGGAGATCTGAAAATTCCAACAGAAGTTACAGCTTTTCCTGTTCTTGCTGTTTTCTGTATACCTAGCAGAACCAGCAAGGCATAAATAGGGTTTCTGCTTTACTTTAAGTCATAAGGAAGACTCTGTCTTTCAATTAGAATGCTGAACACCTTCAACAGTCATGTACTTCATGGCTGTATCATGAGTACAGTCCAGTTCCTCCTTAACAGACTGTTATTCCCCATACAGCTCAGTATCAACATTAACTATACTTGGTCAAGCTTAAAAAGCCCCTCTGTGCCCTAGTTGCTTTTGGGCACTGATCTTCCTCCTCCCTAACTGCTTTACTCTATTTCCGATTGCTTACTCTTGCCTTTGTCTGACTTGGGTTTTTGCTTGTTCGTTTGTTTTTCTTTTCCCATTTTCTTTACCCCCCATGATGTGAAGATTATCTCTGGCCTTAACACTTTTCAGAAAGTTACAGAATATTTTAGGAGTAGTACAAAGCAGATATGTGTAGTTATACTGCCTGGTGGTGAACAATGGCAAAATGAACTTCTGTTCTTATTAGTGTGATGCAGAAGTTCAAAGCAAATTCGGACATATTTACCTAGCAATACTTGGGTAACTGCTACATAATAAATCTGCTTTCTTTAGAGGAAGCACAGCTCTGCTGATCTTAGTATGTTTAGCCTTGAAAAAGGTATGTAGCACTGAAATGCAAAGATGAAAGGGATCAAGGAACAGATGTCCTTTTTGTAAAGAGAAATGTCCTTGTTAGTTCTTTAGCAGAAAGGACAAAAACCAAGTATGATTCAGAAAAATATTTTTGGTGAGGAGACTACAGGGAGTGCTCAGCAGTAAAAAGCCACAATTGAAGGAAGGAAGAAAGATTTATGTTAGATGGTTAGAATTAACAAACAGATGTTATTGCAATAATAGGTTGTGTAGGAGTATAAGATCTTGTGTACATATCTTGCATACCCGGTAAGCTCTTGTAGGTAGTTTAAACAAGGAATAACAGAGACCAGAGTACATGTATAGCTTTGTCCACAGTTTTGTGGATGTACATCATTACCAATAGGCAGTGTTCCCTCTGGTAACTAGAAGGGAAGTGTCCTACTTTTAATTGTAGGGAGAGGGGTCTGTCTGTTATTTCCTCTCTATTTCTTCAGATACAATTTTTTTGTAAACACAGTATTCTTATAATAAGAGTATGCTAAATATGACAGAATAACAACAACAGGAATAGCTGGATATAAAAGAAATAATGGTTATTTGTTTAATAAAACATTTCAGGTCAGGCACATAAGAAATAACAACCACTGAGAATGGAATTAAGCAAAAGGACTTCTGCTGCACATAATACTTCAGCTCAGTATGACATGACATGCTAGCCAAACCTGGAATCATATTCATTCAGTTTTTTGGTTTTTAGAGCTTTTGAATATTTGATAGGTTGAATAATAATCAGCATGAACTAAGATGCTGTTATGGTCTGAGTGGTCTTAAATCCCTAGAAAATATAATCTGTTCTCTTGCTACAGAAATTTCAGGTCTGGTTTAACCAAAGCTGTAGGATGATCTGTAAAGAGGCACTTAAATCTGCTTTTGTTTTAATGTTTAACATCTTTAATGGTTTTGCTTATATTTTATTGATGTTATTAATAGAATTGAGGCCACATTTTAGTCTTGCATCTGAAAGTGATACAGCAGATCAAGATGATATAGAAGTTGAAGAAGATCAAGATGAACAGCCTCAGAATCAAACTATCCAACAGCCTTGCATTGTCATGGAAGATGCAGTGGCTACCTCAGGTGTAAGCACACTCAGCTCTACGGTATCCCATGACTCCCAGGCTGCTCACAGATCACTGAGTGTCCAGCTGGGCAGGCTAAAATTAGAGACAAACAGGTAAGTCTGGACATCAGGAGACACTAACCTACTTGTGACAGTATGTATTGTTTTGCTTTTAAAATATAAGTGCTTAGAATATTAGTGATAGTATCAGAATTCCATAGTACTGCAAGTTATTAATTTAAATGGTGATCATTGTTTAGCTGTCACTGATCACTTATATTAGTTTAATTTCAGAACAACAGTGATGCAAATTAAGGTCAGTCTTGATTTCAGATGCCCTTTCAAGGAAGGTCTGAAAAAATTGAGCTTGTTGCCAAGCTTCTGCTTTTTCTCTCCCTCACATATGCTGTGTATGGCTGATGAATGGTGTTATGTTTTGTTTCCATTAAGGCAGAACTTGCTGTTCTTTTCTAGAGTTATTCTTGGGGAATGAACTCAAGCTAGTGAACAGCCACACGTGAACTCCACAAAGAAACTACTTCAGACTATTTTTGTGCACAGAATTCACTGCAGCAGCATCTGGGCTTACCAGCAGGAATTACCTTTTATTAAATAAATTTTATTCATCAGAGAAAGATGGGGAAAATAGGTGTGTTGTTTAAAAGAAGAAATAAGCCAGAAATTTGGATATTGGATTTTTTTCAGAAATGTACATATTCCACTTTAAACCTGAGAAGTGAATCTTCTAGGGTTTTTGTTTGAGAAATGTCAGAGACAAATCCATCAACATTATTTTATCCAAATAATCTTCTGTATATTTGTTCTCATTAAGCTATACAAGATAGTTTGTTTAGATATTTTAGCTTTTGCAGCATCTGATTTATAACATTGGATTTCCTACAGACCTCAGTAAATTTTGAGTATGACCTTGACAGAAAGAGAACATGTCTTCAGTAAGACAGTTGTGCTGGTAGAACATTCCTTATAGTTATTGTTCCAATTTAAAATGTTAAATTGCACATTTAAATGTATCCAAGGATTTTGCCATAGAGTAATTCATTAGACTGTACTGTTTTTAAGTATCAGTGTTTTTGAGGTTTTATGTTACAATTCTTTTTTTTTTTTTTGCTTGTGGTGACCACTAAGAAATACTTTTATTGCCTTATTGATACACTTAAATACATAAATAATTTAGATAGGCTCACCTTATTTCACAGGTTTATGATGGGGAGCAGTATCAGAAGTGATCAGTATGTAGAGGGTCTGTTTTCTAGCACTTTGCTTTTGTAGATTTCTCAGATGCAAAGCCTTTGGCCAAATAATCACATCCTGTCATTCATGCAGAAATTTTCAGGTCAATAATATGGACAGTTAAGTATTAATTAAAGCTTTGTTGGCATAAGCAGCAAGCAGCTATCAAGAGAAATTAGTTAATTATTGTATTGGCCCCAAAGGCCTTTTTCAACTAGAATGGATAGATGAGGAATAAATTAACTGAAAGGTGATTGCACACCTGTCTGGACAGAATATTAACCAAATGGCAGGTCTGTGTAGTGGCACAGAGCAGCTCTGTTCATGTGCAGAGTAGACTTGTTAAGAATTGTTAGCTCAGGTGTGGAAGCACTCATGCAACTGTGCTGCTAGTAGGCCTGCATGAAAGCTAGAAGTAAGCCTAAATGTTTTTATAAAGCAATCATGTGGGATATAGTTTACTTGTGTGCAAAGACAGATAATGTGCTTTTGTGCCACATTCTGTAGCTGAATTCCAGAATGTCCTTGTGTTTCAGTGTCCCAGAAAAAAAGTTGCAGTGCTCAACTGGTATTAAAAAAAAAAAAAAGAAAAAAGAAAAAAGTCATACTAAAATGGAACAGTTATTGCATAGCTCTCAGGCTGACAAAGGCTTCAAGAAGGGGGTGAAGGTGTTGCAATTCTTTCAAGGCAAAACTTCCTAAGACTCAGAAGTCAGTGATAGGTTTATGAATGTGTTCTCCATGTCCAATTTTTCTGACCAAGTTCCTGAATCCATATTGTTTACAAGTCCTCCTTTATGCTAAAACACTTTTCTAAAATAACAAATTGCAGCAGCTTCACATACTAGTTTTCCATTGTATTCTGATTATTTTCCTTTGATCAATTTGAAAGGTGCTGACCACTGAGTTTCTGGGTTTCTCTCTGCGTTTGTGTTATGAAGGAAGTAAAACATGGGTTCCAATTTGTTTCTGCTTGACATTCTCAAAAGTAATTGCTTAGGAGGGGACACAAGGTATTTTGCCTCCTCTTTTTTCACTCTTCATACAGCATAAGAAGGGTAGGCAAAAAGTGCCTGGTATGTGAGGAAGGGACAGCCCTTGTGTAGATGAGAATGTATTTTCCCCATTCCAGTAGTGTAGTCATAAGTTTTCACCACATTTTCATCACAGCTCCACCCTTGCTATACCTTTGAAAGTGTCTGCTGGAGAGATACAAACTGGCATTTTTCCTTATAAAGAATTATGTCCAAAAGTTTAGCCCTTGGTTTATGAAACACTTAAATATTAGTTCTTAGTTACACAGTTTGTTTAAAACAGAATGCTGGCTGTAGAAATTTCACTGAGATTTTTGTACCATACCACCTGTTTAGTGGGTGGATGTGTATATGGAGGCTGGTGTGGTTTAGGGCTTTTTTTTTTTTTTTTCTTTTTCAAAGAGTTATAGCTTTAGGAACCGGTGAATGTTTATGTCTTGATATAGGTCATAATAAATCTATAGTGAGAGGATGTTCCTATGAAAGCTGAAGAAAGTCTTTCCTTCTCTCTGTCAAGAAGGTTTCCAGTTCAAGTATAGTAAGATCTCTGCTTTCCTGAAAAATCGAAACTACTTAAAGAAATGTGTGCTTGCTTCCTGTTACTTCACAGGTTATTGGAGGAGCTGGTTCAAAAGGAGAGAGAATTTCAGGTCCTCTTACATCAAGCTATAGAAGAAAAAGATCAGGAGATCAGAAACCTACGGCTTAGGTCACAGCCAATAGGTGAGAAGAATTTTCAAGGAAAAGTGTCATACTACAGATTAAGACAGTGGCAGCTAAACTTATGTTCTTTTTATTGAGCCAGTCTCAGCAAAGATGCTTTATTATGCTGCTTCTGGTACGGTTTGCTTTGAACATATGTTCTGGAAAAAACCTACTGAATATGTTAGTCATGGCACAAGGAATGATATATAATTTAAGTATGTTTGATTGTGATTATGGAAGAGTACAAGGCTCCTGTCCTACAGAATAAATGTTATTTCTAAAGGCAATCTAGTATGTTTAGGTATGTGTTTTTTGACTTACAGACTCTTCCTATTATTACACTGAAGTTCCAGAGGATCTAATTGGTGAGATGTAAATAAAACTTAAAGCTTACTGAGGGAAGCTGAGTTTGATAAGTATCTGTTCTGAAGAAGGTGGAAGTGCTAATGCAGTTTGATGTTTCCATGTAATGTGCTTCAAAGAAGTGTTACTTTCTGAAAGCAGCTGATCCTCAGTGTAAGGCACTGCCTACACACCAATTTTGAGTTTCCCTTAACACTTTAGTTAAACTAATGCAGCAATATTAATGTAGAAACCATAACAGTGAAATTGATGTGTTTTGCATTAGTAAAGTAATTTTCTGAAGAGAACAGAAAATGTACCTGTATTGATGTTCATGCTACTTTAACTGTACCCCTAACCAAGTAGAGTAATTGGTGTATAACCGTCTATAAACTGTAATTCAGTGTGTGCTTTGGGAGTTGACATTTATCTTCATGGGGATACTGGTATTCTAAGACTGAAGGCAAAGCTCACTGAAGAAAGTGCTTCAGCAGTCAAAAATGACAAGGGGTTGCTCTGGCAACGCAAAACCTTTTCCCAAAAATGCTTGTTCTAGATATTCCTGGGTTGTCTGTCTGTCATCGTCATTCCACTGGCACAGGGACTGAAGACCCTGATCTCATAAACTGGCTGAGTGTTCAAGGAGCTGACGAGGCCACGATAAACAAGGTAGCAATGATTCTGTTCATCCTCTGACACAGTTGCACTACTGTGTTGTGACTCAATGCAAGAAGATACCAAACCTCTTTAATTACTTTAGCGCATTTTGAGAGATAAATTTGTTTTCAGAGGATAGGAAAAATTCACGAATACAAAAGCCCTCATAAAAATACAGTGTTGTTAATTCCTGTATCTGATTAGGAATAAGGGAATAAAATGTCCTGGTAAATAGACAGTAGTGCTTTGGTTTGTCATTTCTCAGTGTCTTTACACATTGCAGCAGTTCCTGCTGATTGTACCCTGGATACAGGGTGCATGTTTACCCTTAGCTAACTGTGGTGAAATGAAATCTCCTGGAGCAGATCGGTCTTCTCTGCAGCAAATTATGTAATTTTAGAGGTGTTGCCATCTCAGGATTTCAGCTGATTTAGGAAAACTTGCATGTAGTTATCACTCCTCCAGATCAGAATTCCTTGAAATTCAAGTACATCAAATTTAGATGCCACTTTTGAAAAGGTAGGTCTTAACTGGTTTTAATTTCCTCATGGGTGAAATGTTGTATTAATTATGTTCTAATTGGTGTCCATTGAAGTCTGGCTCTCAGATATTAGTGGTAACAATAGAAATGCCACTTGACAAAAGTTTGAAGTAGCTGTAAAAGCATGACACCTTTCAAGTTGCACCCGGTATACCAATATAGAGTGTACAGTATAAAAATCAAGTAGTTTCACTGTATTTCTATAAACAATGTGGATTAATCCATTACATGTACCATATTTTGGCCCAATTTTAGGCTGCTTCTAAACTTCTATCTTTAAGGGCAGATGGTATATAAAGCTTAGAAAGATTATATTTCTAACAAAATGTTCATTTAAACTTCTTTTTGTAGTTCTTGGCTGAAGACTATACATTAATGGATGTTCTCTGCTATGTTACAAGAGATGATCTGAAATGTTTGCGACTGAGGTAATGCTTCACAGTTAAATGAATGTGCTGAGCAGGAGTTGTGTTACCTTACAAGACAAAATAACTGATATTAAACCTCTATTTATTGGATTGTGCAGTATTAATTTAAAATAAGTAATACTTTCCAGAATGTCTTTATATACCGATGCATTCCTAATAAACAGCCAATACTGTTTAAATTTTAAAATAAGCTTTTCTATTAAAGGAAAGCAAAGGGAAAATTTTACAGCAAAGCTTTTACTTTACACCTGGAGACACTGGATATCCTATCAGAGCCTTGCTTTTATTTAAAAAGGCAGAGATAGCAAAACTTTTTGTAGTTACCATCATCATCAGACTTCAGAACTACTACTCATGGACTACAATACTAGATTTCACCTAATCATGCCATGTATGTGGGTCACTGCAGAACCAAGTCTAAGTAAAAACAATAGAAGTTATCAAACACTCTGTGTGTGCCTGGTCAGTTTAAAAATAAATAACTAAATAAAAAAACTTTAAAAATATGGCAGGTGTTAAGATTTTTTCATAATCAACATAACCAACATTTCTATAATGTTGGAAGTCCACTGTAAGTTATGCAGGTCCTTTAGACCAGAAGTCTGAACTCCAGAAAGCAGGCATCTGAAAAGTGAAAAAATTGCCCTGTACTGTAATCAGAGGAGGACTCTGTTCTCTATTTGAATATTGCATGTTGAATTTCACCTTTGATCAGCCTTCTCACTAGATTTCATTGGTCAAAACCAGAGCAAGGAAATCAAAAGGCACCTAAATTGGAATGCTTTCAGGTTAGAGAGTATCTTTGTACATGAGCATCTTTATGATTTTTCTTTACAGAGGAGGAATGCTATGCACGCTTTGGAAGGCCATCACTGACTTTCGAGAGAAACACGCCTGACACTGAAATTTTTCTTCACTTCTCTGCAGAGAGGAAAAGATTTCCTTTCAGCACAGAGCAGGTGTGCTGTCAGAAGGACTGTTGCACTTTAATCCAGTATTTGTTTACCAATGTTAAAAACACTGCAGCTTCCTGACTGCTTTTATTCCTATAATCCATGAGGAGTCTGTAAACAACCTGCAACATTATTTTACATTAAATGTTTTTACATGCAAGTTTTTCAAAAATTTAAAAAAAAAACCAACACCAAAAAAATTATAAACTCATGAAATATTGTAGTTAAAGTAACCAGATGTTAATTTCATGAAAAACTGATGTTAGATTTCATGTGACTGTACATCACTGGAACAAAACCAAAATGTGACAACAACTTCAAGTTTCTTATTCATTGTAATATATCTCAATAATAATCTGTAGTAGAACTTCATAACTTCAATCATAATTAGATATTTTTCTTTTAGTGTTGAAGACCTAAAGGTAGTTGTTTTTACCTACTGCCCTACATAGTTTAATATTGTTTATTTTTTGGTAATTTAAGTTCCATGGTGCATTTGTTTTAGAGTTGTTCATGTACTACTGAACTGTACCAGTTGCATACACCTGAACCACAGTAATGTTAGCTTGTTCTAAAGCTATTTCTGACATACACAGTTGAAAATAAAAAGAACCTAAGACTTAACTTTTTCCTATATTTTTGGACTTTTAAAATAATAAAGGTGTAGAACTGGAAAATATTGTAATAAAAAAAATCATACTGAGTATCAAAGGAACCTTTCTGACATGTTAAGTTATTCTGAATTGATTATTGAGTATTTTCTGGGTTTTCCTGTTTGGTCTAATTCCCATACTGACAACTCAGGGCCAAACAAAATTCTTTTCTGGGTGCTTTACTTGATTTGGGAAATGACTGTCCTTCCTCTATGCACTGAATAGTCACTAGAGCCTGTTGTTTTCTTCTGCTTTTGTTTTTGTTTATGCAATATGTCTTTTCTCACATATACTGAAAAAAGATGGTGGAATGTCCCTGTCTTTACACTCTCATTGTCACTCCAGCGTCCTAGCACTGGGTATCATCAGATTCTTACAGGGCAGCTGCAAAAAGCTCTATTTTGAGTAAGACTTGCCTGGACAAGAAGCTGCTTCTTTCTTCATTAGCCTCAGTAGTCAGTGAATAGCTTATGGCCTGAATTTTTCAGGTCTAGCAACTATTTTCAAAGAAAATTAAGTATTTTTTCTAAACATAAACATGTTCTCTTAACATGTATGTAGTAATTTTTGCTGACTAAAACCCAACAATTATGTATAAAAAAAAATAGGCCAAAGAACAGTAGATTAAGTAATTTTAGTCCCTTTTTTCTCTTTTTTTTTTTTCATGAAGATGGTTCCAGTGATATTTGGGTACGGATAGATTCAACTCATTTCAAAAACGTAATTACATTTCAGGAGAAACATAGCTACTGTTTAACAGTTTCTACTTCTATTAGAGAAAAAAACAGTATATGTAGCTTTAAGCACTGGAAAAGACCTGTGGTGGAACTTCACTTGCCAAACCCAAAGCAACTAAAAAACTCTACCAATGGAAAAGTGACCCTAGGACAATGCCCTCCCCTAATTTGATTTTATGTGAAGCATGATCCTGTATGTCTCTGCCTGTGGTTTGAAAACCTTTGATTTCACGCAGCATGAACAGACCAGAATGTAATGGCATTGCTTTATTTGTATGTTGATACTATGAAAGCGTGCAGCCTGTTCTCCATGAGTCAGGGTGCTCAGCAATGCCAGCTGCATGTAAGAGAAGGGAGTGTGATCGAGGAATTCATTTAATGTCTCCATGAGTACTAGCCTGGCCCCAGCTGGGAATTAATTCCTGTAGTTCACTGCTGACCTCACCAGACCCAAGATGGCTTCTGCAGAGCTGCTCAGCAATCGGTTCTGTGTTCTGCATTGTAAGAGGGTATGTCGAGACTGGGCCACACACACTTTTGCTATTTGAGAGATCATGAAGTGGTCTCAATGCGGATCCCTGAACAGCACAGTTTATCCATCTATGTACTAGGTCTGTACACAAAAGCCTCTGCAATATCCCTACTTCAGGCTACTTCATTGATCGTGACAGACACTTTGTATATCCTCAGACAGAACATGAAACATTTTGGGACAGAATGCATCAGACCAGTTAGTCTGGGACTCCTCATCCTGGCTCCTTCAATATCCCAGTGGATACCTACATGGACCACAAGTAAGGGATTTGAGATTATGTTGTAAGGACGTGTTACATTTTAGTGTAGGATTTTGCCAAGGGCAACCTTTTGACAATAGGGCATACCGCTCCCTCTGAGCTAAAATAGCCTCTCGGTCCTTCACTAGTGCTGTTACAATCCAGGGCTCAGGTTGACTGAGAGATGCCTCCATTAAAAGAGTCAGGCAGAACACAGAAGTGAAAACTTGACCAAGGCAATACTGATTTTGGAGTCTCTTGCACCTTTCAGCATAGAGCCCAGCCTATTCTTGGATCACAAACACTCTCCTGCCCACAAACCATAGGGCACATTTTTCACCTGAGCCCCAGCTCCTTTTGTTTTAGAGCACAAATGGCTTCTGGTGCAAGAAAACATTCATCCTCCTTTCCCCTGGAAGACCTCACCCCCTGATTTTAGCTGTGAAAGTATGTTCTGCACG
>NW_020799097.1:63233688-63236773 GCF_003259725.1 Athene cunicularia | reverse complement strand
GCCCGGCCCGGCCCGGCCGGCGGGGAGGGAGCCCGGGGGGAGGTCGCCGGGCTGCGGCGCGGGAGCCCAGGGGGTGCGGGGCAGCGGAGCTTGAACGGGACGCTCCCGCAGTTAGGGCGAATACCTGCACCGTCCAGCTAACGGGGACGAGGTGAGCCCCGGCGAGGAGCGGGGATGTCTCGGTGGGGTTAAGGTACCCGGTAGCTGCGCCCCTCTGAGCCAGGCTCGGGGCCCGCGGCCGGAGCCCGGGGGCTTTGGCTGAGCCTTTAGAACGTGCGAGCGACCGGCTTCTACGAGCCCATAGTTCCTATAGGAAGCAGGGAGGCGTCTTTAAATCTCCTCTGAGGAGGGATGTCCGCTGCAAGAGCATTATAAAACGCTTTTATTTTGTCCTAAGGGCGAGGAGGGTGCAGGGAGGAGATTTTGGCTTACGCAAGCGGATCGACTGCTGCATCGCTGTTGTAGGCGCAGATGCTGTTTGCTTTTGCAGGCAGCGGAGGGGTTGCCTTTCTGGCATGTTCACTGGGAGTGCTGCTTGCTGGGCTGTGAAGTCTGACTCCAGCTTTCAGTCCTCTCCTTTTTCCCTTTTTTTTTTTCTCCTTCCAGAGTACAATTCCACTCACCCTTTGCTAGTCCTTCACTTCTCTAACATACGTCCAAGTTTATCTCTGAATCACGGAGCGAGATTTTTCATCAAAACAACATATGAATAGGCCATATGGCTGTTGGTTAATTGTGTTTCTACAGCATAATATTTTTAATACATAATTTTATATAACGTGGGCATGCAGTCACAAGCAACAACTGTGGGCAGACCTATCCAAATGCTGTCTTTCCTTATTAAAGTTAGAAGTATAGTGCTTTTGCTCAGAAATCGTTTTTAACAAATCACTTGCAGCCATCACTCTAAAGTTCAACTTCAGAAAGGATATGCATCTGTTATCCTGTGTGTTTCAGAGTTTGCAGCCTTATTCACTTTCCATGGGAACAACTGGATGTCAGTGTATCTATAAAGCCACATTTAACAAAGTCTTTTAAAGTTCTCTACCTTATGTTTTTGTGGTGATTATTTTTTTTTAAACTGTATTATCAGTCTTTTTTTGATCGTTTACCAAAACAGGAGATGAGCTGCCAGGTGATATGTATTTTGCGGGTGTATGGTTTTAAAAGGACTTATGTGCCTAGATTTATTCTGAATTTGCTTTGTAGTTTAATTTCATTTCATATTACTGTGTTGTTGAACTTTACTCCTTGTAGACAGGAGGTGGGTCTGCTTGCCTGAGTTGTTGAGTATTTTGCTTTTAAATTGCTTTGTGCTGTCAAAGTTCATTCAAAACTTCCTCGTGTGTGAAATGTCAGAGTTAAACTTCTGTGAAGCTGTTTGTTGTCTGCTGAGGTTCTTCCAGGTCTCCTGCTTGCTAGGTGTCCACAAACAGGAGCACCCTCACAGCGTGTTGCGGAGCCGCTCCTGCTTGGTAGAGCGGTGAGTGAGCAGATGTGTGTGCCCAGGGAGGGCTGTGCAGATGGCTTTGGCTGCCGTCTGCTCCACAAGCAGAACGCCTGTGTCTGGATCCGGCTCCTCAGGAAGGTCAACCTCCAATCCTGGTTTGGTGAAATTACCTACTGGTTGACTTATTGCTCCTGTTAAAAAAACCCAAAGCCAAACAGCTAAATAGCTGTGTGTGTGTGTTTGGTTGTGGGTTTTTTCCTTCCTGTGGCTAGATATACAGTCTTTCAGAGCTGATCCTGAGGAAAGCTTTAACAGTACCAGGAGGACTTGGCAGAGAGATGTTACAAGGGGATCCCTTTCTTGTTGGGCAGATGGTTTGCTGCACTTAAGTAGCTTTCTTCAGGTGAATAGCTTAATTACCAGGGTGAGGGTTTGGAGTTTTGTTTGGCAAAATGGGTAGAGTGCTAAGGGGGTACACTAACTTATACCAGTTAGAATTTTTTAATCATATCTACTTGAGCATCTTGCAGTGCTAAGAAGCTTTTCAGTGACTCCTGAGATGAGAAGAGCCCTCTTGTGGGGAGTACCAAACAGAGGAGCTTCTAAGGCACCTCACTTTATGGCTGCCCACCCATAAACGGAGGCGTGCCTCTGCCTATGAGACTTCACCACGCACGCTCTGGGCCATCGTGGCCAGATCTGTGCACAGGTGACAATTTGCTTAAGCACACTGGGAGACCAGAGAGAAGTGTGCTTGGTTTGTTGCAAAAAAAAAAAGCTTTAATGTGATGATTTTGCATACTTTTCTAGTTAGTGTTCTCTTCTGAGTTTAATACTATGGTGTTCTTTTTGCAGCAAAGCAGGTCTGCACTTTAAGTGATGTCAGTGCCTGGTAGCTTGTTAAAGCCAAACACTGTTGTGTTCTCTTTGTAACAGATGGTGAGACTTTTCATCTGTTGCTTGTTTGTCCTGGTATTTTCTCCATCTAAGAATAAATCAAGTTTTAGCTTATTGTGTTGGGGTTTTTTTGTTGTTGTTTTGTTTTGTTTTTTTTTTTTAACAAATAGATACATTACAGGGGAAAACACAAAAGTACAGAAGGCATGCAGTAGGTGGGAGCTTAAATTACTATCCAGTTACCCACGGCTCCTTCCCACTGGTGATAAAGTATTTTGCTGGAAGAGGGTTTATACAGTATTTTCACACACTGGTTTTATCTCTGCTTGGCACAGGCGGTTCCCATTCTCTCTCTGGGGAGCCGCCAGTGGTCCTGTGTTGGTGTGGGTGCGAGGAGCTGCCAGTGTGTGTGTGTGTGTGTGGCAGGGGAGGGGGGAGAGCATCACGGGGCTGCAGGATCCTGCCCGTTCCTGCCCGTGGGGAGGGGGGCAGGCAGCGATGCGGTCACGCGGATCAGTGCTGGTAACATAAGGGCAAAAACCTCTGCTCCTAGACGATGGTCAGTAGTGTTTTCACAAAGCCATGAAACTTTTTTTTTCCTCTGTAGTGTTGAGTGATACTGTGATTAAAATGTTCTTGAATGATTCCAAGATTATTTTTTTTTTCTCTTTCTTCTGTCATTAATTCTTATTACCACTTTGGAAAAAGAATGAAAAAGAAAAAAAAAAAAAAAAAAAA